>NC_142565.1:505000-1105000 GCF_041283825.1 Pyrus communis
ACTCGGAATTTCAAGAGACTTTACAACCAATGCTCTACCAAGAACGATCCCTGACCGACTTGGCTCTGATACCAATTGTTGAATAAGAAGAGTATCCAAGATAACTCTAATGATCCCAAGAAGAAGAAAAATAGAGCACACTCTTAAAGAAAGCTCACAAAACAAACTAATTAGCAAAGCTTTTCTTATTTAGCTCTAGACTTTGTTTTTCCTTGGATGATATACAATGCTTGGGGACTTGGGTATTTATAGCAAACCAAATGAAAGCTACACCACACACTTAATTAAACTAAGATTATTTGCTACCACACAAAACCCATTAATTGCACCTAATTTTTTCCACTCAACCATACCTAACATTGATTCTACCTAACATTGATTCTCAACACGTTCTTGAGAAGAAGATTATTGTTTTTGTTGGTTTGTGGAAAAAAAAAAAAAAAACATTCGACAATTGTAAACTTGGTCTCCCAAATGAATGAGTTTTTGTTAAATAAGTTCATTACTCAAGCAACTTTTATAATCTTGTTCAGAGTTCAATTATTACTGTTGTGCGACTGACTTAAGATACAAACACAATATCATGATGACTTAAATGTTTACATACGCCGAGAGTATTACTGTATTAATATTCTAAAATAATCATACAAATTTTAACAAGACGTGATTGACTTTTCATCAGTGCTTATGGTGGTCCAAGAACGGACCACCAGTAATAGGGTTGTGTAAAGGATACAGGGATGACGCACGTTTCAAGATTATAGACTTTGGCTGTACACCATTTTCTACTATAGTTTTGGGAAGTAGATCCTAATCTGCAACAAGATCCAACGAACACATAAAGTATCAAATCGAAATCTAGGACGAGGTATCCGAAAGTCAAACACATTATTGCTCCACGATTACGACCCTTCCTTACTAAAAGACGTTTATTAATATGACGAAAACCCGTCAAGATAATCCGGAGCAATGCTCGAGCCATGTCGAGGCCCCTTCAAGTGGCACTCGGACCCCCACCGAGGCCTCTCAAGCACTGCTCGAGCATTGCTCGAGTGGTTAAAACTCCAGAAGGCTTTTAACATGTCATAAAAACATATATTAGAATTTAGACAGCCCAATCCAGTCACCTACCAGCAAATACACACCACAAGTAAGGCGGCCTCCGAAATTTAACGGGCCAAAGGAAACCTGATCTACTGCTCATATTAAGTGGACATGTCTTACCTTCTGGCTAAAACAACAACAAAAGCATCCAACGATGAAAAATGTATGGTGTGAAAGGACCCAGTAACTGGTTGAATTGGCAAACAACTGAGAGAAGTCAAACTCTGTGCTCCTTTCTTGCGGTACTGAAGTGAAAACCATGATTCCTTTGCGTTATTTTGATTCTTTGATTCCTCGATCATTCGAACACCATGATCAAATCCTTCCGAGGAAGCATCATCACTGTGCGTGCCTCCAGTTGATCCAAGGGTGGAAGGATTGTTAACCAAGCATTTGTAGATACTTAAGGTTTGAGAGATCATTCGAAAATCACGTCAAATATCATCTGGCTCCATCCCTAGGGTTGACATGAAGGTTCCTCGATGAGTAGAAGACTCTCTCAGTATTCCTTCCAAGCATGCATGAATAATATAATGGACAATCGTGGTCAAGAACTAGTCATTTAGACATTTTATAAAAACATGAACTTTGATTACTCTGTAAACTACTTGACAATTTGAACGTGCTACATCAATTACACTAGCTTTTCCATTACACTAATTTGTGAAGATTCGATTGAATGAACGTAATTAAGAATAAACAGGATGTCTTATGACTAATTTCATCTGTTAATTAAGCCGATGATCATTACAATCACTTCTCTGAGGCTGCAGGCTCAGCAACTTCTCCTCGGTAAATTCAGCAACCTTCCCCTTGGTAAATTCAGCAACCTTCATCCTTCACGGCCAGCAAGATCAGAACCACCAGCAGCGGATAACTCACGGTGTAAAGCGCGAAATTCATAACCAATTGGGAGAGGAAGGATGCCTTGTGCGTATCGACTTGCCAAGCAACTGCTGCCCCTGCACTCTGTATTCCCGTGTAGAATCCAACATACCTGTACAAAACATGCACAAAATTAATTAAAGTTTTTAGCATCACACTTTGTTCTGTGACTGCCACTAAGGCCACATTTTGTGTGCAGGATTGGATTGGACTCTCCAGTCATGCGCATGAAAAATTGTCTAAACGCACAAAGATCGTTGAGAGATTAAAAACTTGAGAAGCAAGGAATATCCTATTACCTGCTTAGAATTTCAGAGTTATCAGCCAAGGCTCCAATGACCCAGAAAACCATGCTCTGGAACATGGCATCAAGCAACCCGAAACTAAAATACAACACGAACGGTCCTGCGAAAGCAGAGCCGGAGTCCTTAAAATCCAACTTCTCAGGCAAATCGCTTCGAGAGTAGTTGAGCTGGTTGGCAAGTCCGCCAATCCAAATTGCAGTCCCGAGGACACCAACAACGGAAATGCCCACGAAACCCCTAGTCCTCCTGCTTTTGCAGCTGAAATCCATAACGTATCCAATCCCAATGGACCCAAAAATCTCCGCTCCCCAGTAGAACACATTGTTCAATCCTCTAGTCCTCAGATTAAACATAACTTTATTGACGTTGTTGAATAGGTAGGTGTAGAAAAAAATGCTCGACCAAGCTGCCGGGATTATAAGAAGCATTTTCCAGTTTGTAAACAGCTTGGCAATCTCAATGGCCTCAGTCGTAACATCTGAGTACTGAATGTCCGTACATTTAGTCCCGTCGTCCCGGACAATTTTGCGGGGAGGCAGGATAGCGAGGGATAAAAGAGTCCCGATGGACATGAAAACCATGAACCCAATGTAAGTTGCATCGTTGACGGAAGCCGCTTTGCTCCGGTTGTAATTAAGAACAAACGGAATTAGTCCTCCGATGACGCCACCCATATTGTAAATGCTCCAGAAAATCGAGATGTATGTCCCCTTTCGATTCGGGGGAGGGTAGGACGTCATGATGGAACCTTGGCCTGCCCAGAGGAGGCCGGCGCCGACTCCGAGGATTGCTCCGGCGACAATAGCGAAAGCCTGGTGCTTCTGGTGGTTGTAGTAGAGGAATGAGCCGGCGTAGAGGACGTAGGTGGAGCAGGCGGAGAGGAGGGTAAGGCGGGGGCCGAGGATGTTGTAGATGCCGCCGCCGAGGATGCCGAAGATGGCGAAGGTGGTGAAGAGGGCGGTGGAGGCGTTGTTGGAGGCAGTCGGATCGACCTGGCCTCCGCCGCCCATGCCGGAGAGGGCGTTGAACATGCCAGGGCAGCAGAAACAGACCGATCCGATGAGACTCACTTGAACAAAAGGCGAGTTGTACCTGAATTTCGATTGGAGCACCTCCGTGCCTCCCGATTCTTCCACTCCTTCGACATCCATATCCCAGATATCAATTTAACGACTTTTTGAGAATTTGGGAATTCGGCTTTTTTTTCCATTATTCTAAACTAATCTAATTTACTAGAAGCGGGATTTGAGTGGAGAGTGGAAAGCAATAAAATTAAAGGATTTTAACGAAAAGTTTCCGGTACTGTTTATTTTAACAAAAAAATTATATTTTTATTCTAAAAAGTCAATCCTGATACTATTCACTTCGCTATTTATTTTATCTTTATCGTTAAAACTCAAAATTTTCAATTTATTTTCATTAGTTCTTCTATAAAATTACGGATAAAGAGTGATGAACTGACATGTGGCTGTGATTAGCCGATGAATTTAGCTCGGGATGATATTTGTCCGGGACTAATTGCAAGGAGAAATTTTTCCAAGTGCCGGGAACACCATGACACATGGTGTTCCCTCACCCATTAGGATTTGACATCTTGGATATCCTTCAATTTTATATTTCAATAAATAAATAAAACTAAATCCTAATGGGTGGGGGAACACCATGTGTCATGGTGTTCCCGGCACTTGGAAAAATTTCTCAATTGCAAGGGTCAAATCGGATTATAAAACCTTTATCCCGGCGGGACGGGATTTGAATATCCATAAAAAATAATATCTTACTTCAATTTGAATTCAGGGAATCGGTATCATTTGTTAGAATCCTACATAGGTGGAAAGGAATCTTGTATTTTTAATCCCCATGTGGGAAAAACTATACGTCCATGCCACATAGTCCTTGATTCATGGTGTAAGAAAAGAGAGACAAAGTATGAAGAACAAAAACAACTTAGATGTACAAGTGCTACTAAAATAAAGACACTAGCTAGAAATTTTTTAGAGTGACAGAAACATGGTTCGGTACATCAAATGTAATTTTTTTTTTTTTTTTAAGTTTCTAACTGATTGTGTTATTGCACTTATATTTAGTGTATTAGTGTTCCCAACATACAAAAAAATCTCTTTACAAAAGCGGTGTATTCTTTATTATTAAGAGCATGACTCGAAGTTGGGTAAAAAGTGGAAACAATATCGTAACTAACTTAAGCTCCACATCAGCAACGTATAATCCTAGTCTCTTGTTTTTCATAACATCAAATGATTCAATAATTAATTAAACTTCGTTTATGTCTAATTTACAAGCCCAAATAATCGAGTAAGAATAATGTTAAGAAGACTAAATTTTTAAACCAAATATCTTCCTAGCATTACCCATCGAATAATTGTATTTTTTTTCCCCAAGCCTAAGGGAGTAATTGTTAAGTAAGAGTGGCTTGTTGTTTTGAACTTGTTTGGCGTATGGCACAGAAAAGTCTGAATTTGATGTTGATATAACCAGACTGAGATCACCTCTGGATCCCACTGTACGGAGTCAACTGACCAAAGATCTCATCCTTCTATTTTTTATTCTGTAGCCAAGAATCAATTTAAATATAAAAAATTAAAAAATTAAAAAAAAATCATGCAAAACACGGCAAGATGATCGTCTGGTTAGTTGGTTCTGCAAGCTAGGATCCGGAGGCGATCCCAATCCGACATAACCTTCAAACGCAAACGCACATGCCAGATGGTGATGTTAAACACCATTTTCTACTGTAGTTTGTGGAAGTAGATGCTAATCTACCACAAGATCCGATTGTATGGACGTAATTAAGACAAACATTTGGATGGCTTATGACTAATTTCATCTGCTAATTCAGCAACCTTCCCCTTGGTAAATTCCTCCACATCAGCCTCACCTTCATCCTTCACGGCCAGCAAGATCAGAACCACCAGCAGCGGATAACTCACGGTGTAAAGCGCGAAATTCGTAACCAATTGGGAGAGGAAGGATGCCTTGCGTGTATCGACTTGCCAAGCTACTGCTGCCCCTGCACTCTGTATTCCCTTGTAGAATCCAGCATACCTGTACAAAACATGCACAAAATTAAATAAGTTTTTAGCATCACACTTTGTTCTGCGACTGTCACTAAGGCCACATTTCGTGCACAGGATTGGATTGGATTGGATTGGATTGTCCAGTCCTGCGCACGAAAAATTGCCTAAACGCACAAAGATCATTGAGAGAATAAAAAGTTGAGAAGCAAGGAATATCCTGTTACCTGCTTAGAATTTCAGAGTTATTAGCCAAGGCTCCAATGACCCAGAAAACCATGCTCTGGAACATGGCATCAAGCAACCCGAAACTAAAATACAACACGAAGGGTCCTGCAAAAGCAGAGCCGGAGTCCTTAAAATCCAACTTCTCAGGCAAATCGCTTCGAGAGTAGTTGAGCTGGTTGGCAAGTCCGCCAATCCAAATTGCAGTCCCGAGGACACCAACAACCGAAATGCCTACGAAACCCCTAGTCCTCCTGCTCTTGGAGCTGAAATCCATAACGTATCCAATCCCAATGGACCCGAAAATCTCCGCTCCCCAGTAGAACACATTGTTCAATCCTCTAGTCCTCAGATTAAACATAACTTTATTGACGTTGTTGAATAGGTAGGGGTAGAAAAAAATGCTCGACCAAGCAGCCGGGATTATAAGAAGCATTGTCCAGTTTGTGAACAGCTTGGCAATCTCAATGGCCTCAGTTGTGACGTTTGAGTACTGAATGTCCGTACATTTAGTCCCGTCGTCCCGGACAATTTTGCTGGGGGGCAGGATACCGAGGGATAAAAGAGTCCCGATGGACATGAAAATCATTATCCCAATGTAAGTTGCATCGTTGACGGAAGCCGCTTCGCTCCGGTGGTAATTAAGAACAAACGGAATCAGTCCTCCAATGACGCCACCCATGTTGAAAATGCTCCAGAAAATCGAGATGTATGTCCCCTTTCGATTCGGGGGAGGGTACGACGTCATGATGGAACCTTGGCAGGCCCAGAGGAGGCCGGCGCCGATTCCGAGGATTACACCGGCGACAATAGCGAAAGCCTGGTGCTTCTGGTGGTTGTAGTAGAGGAATGAGCCGGCGTAGAGGACATAGGTGGAGCAGGCGGAGAGGAGGGTAAGGCGGGGGCCGAGGATGTTGTAGATGCCGCCGCCGAGGATGCTGAAGATGGCGAAGGTGGCGAAAAGGGCGGTGGAGGCGTTGTTGGAGGCAGTCGGAGAGGGCGTTGAACATGCCAGGGCAGCAGAAACAGACCAATCCGATGAGACTCACTTGAACAAACGGCGAGTTGTACCTGAATTTCGATTGGGGCACCTCCGCGCCTCCCGATTCTTCCACTCCTTCGATACCCATATAATCCTTATCCCAGATGATAAATTTAACGACTTTTTGAGAATTTGATTATGAAGTTCTTCCTTTTGGATGCCAAAGCCAAATGGAATTTGGGAAATCGGTTTTTTTTTTGTTTTGTTCTAGCGATATTCTAAACTAATTTAATTTACTAGAAGCGAGATTTGAGTGGAGAGTGGAAAGCAATAAAACTACGGATAAATGGTGTGATGAACTGACATGTGGTTGTGATTAGCAGATGGATTTAGCTCGGGATGATATTTGTCCGGGACTAATTGCAAGGGTCAAATCGGACAAGGACCCTGGGATTGGACGAAGTGCATAGCAAATGACAATTTCTGGAGTCGAGGCATTTTCTGGGTTTTCAGAAACCAAACCCGGTGTGGGAGAAAGGTCGGATTATAAAACCTTAATCCCGGCGGGACGGGATTTGAATATGCATAAAAAATAATATATTACTTCAATTTGAATTTCATTTAAATTCAGGGAATCGGTATCATTTGTTAGAATCCTATATTAGTGGAAAGGAATCTTGTATTTTTAATTCCTATGTGGGAAAAACCATATGTCCATGCCACACTCTCCTTGATTCATGGTGTAAGAAAAGAGAGACAAAGTATGAAGAACACAAAAACAACTTAGACGGACTAAGCTTCGTACATCAAATGTAATAAATTTTTTTTTTTAAATTTCTGACTAATTGTATTATTACACTTAGTATACCAGACTGTGTTCTCAACATACAAAAAACTCTTTTCACAAAAGCGGTGTATTCTTTATTATTAGGAGCACGACTCCAAGTTCGGTAAAAAGCGAAAACAATATTGTAACTAACTTAAGCACACATCAGCAACGTATAATCCTTGTCTCTTGTTTTTCATAACATCAAATGATTCAATAATTAATTAAACTTCGTTTATGTCTAATTTGCAGGCCCATATAATCGAGTAAGAATAATGCTAAGAAGGCTAAATTTTTAAACCAAATGTCTCCCTAGCATTTACCCATCAATAATTGTATTTTTTTCCCCAAACCTAAGGGAGTAATTGTTAAGTAAGAGTGGCTTGTTGTTTTGAACTTGTTTGGCATATGACACATAAAAATTTAAATTTGCGTTGACATAACTGGACTGAGATCACCTCCAGATCCCAGTCTGCGGAGTCAACTGACCAAAAGATCTCATTCTTCTATTTTTTTCCTGTAGAAAAGATTGGCTCTGCAAGCTGAGATCCGGAGGTGATCTCAATCCGACATAACCTTCAAACGTAAACGCACATGCCAAATGGTGATGTTAAACACCATTTTCTACCATAGTTTTTGGAAGTAGATTCTAATCTACGACAAGGTCAGACAAACACATCAAGTATCAAGTCGAAATCTAAAACTCGTTTGAAAGTGCTTGAGCCCTCTCGATGCCCACAAGCGACACTCAAACCCCCACGAGGCCCCTCTCAAGAACTACTCAAGTGTCGCTTTGAGTGATTAAAAACTCGTTTGAAAGTGCTTTTGAAATGATTGGAATTGTTTTTGGTAAAAATATTTTTGAAACCAATCTTTAGTATAAATCCAAGTGAATCTTAAAAAGATATTTTAAATGCTTTCCTGCAAGAAACACATGTCCAAATCAATCTTGATACTCTACGAAGTAGGGGTGTGGGGGGCTCCGGAACCCAATGGCCCAAAGGAAAACCTGATCCACCTTAAACGTTCACCATTAAACTAGGTGAAAGGACAATATGCAAAATAATGAGTTCCAACCCAAAAATTTTCAGTTCCCTTATATGATTTGGCATCTGTCATTCTCATTGCAAACATTTAGACACCCCTTTAGTTAATCACAGCTCATATTAAGTGGACATGTCCTACCTTCCGGCTAAAACAACAATGAAGCATCCTACGATGAAAAATGTCTAGTGTGAAAGAACCCAGTAACTGGTTGAATTGGCAAACAACTGAGAGAAGTCAAACTCTATGCTCCTTTTTTGCAGTTCTGAAGCGAAAATCCTGATTCCTTCGCATTATCTTGATTCTTTGTCTCCTCGATCATTCGAACACCGTGATCAGATCCTTCTGAGGAAGCATCATCACTGTGCGTGCCTCCAGTTGATCCAAGGGTGGAAGGATTGTTAACCAAGCTTTTGTAGATACTTAAGGCTTGAGATATCATGCCAGCAGGATTATTTGAAGCACTAGGAAGCAACACTGTTGTGCCCTGCAAAACCGTTCATGGAAAAAGAAGGCAGAATACTTTATTAATCAATTAAGCAATCACTAGACGCAGCATATGTTGACCAAAGTTAGAAGGTTTGGTTTTCACCTGTTTCGCGATATTACCAAAGGCATCAACATACTGCTCAGCAATTTTCAAAGCAGCTGCCTGCAAATCAGACCTTAATATTAGTTGCTTTCCTCCACAGATACAAAGCACGCAAAAGGGAGTTTCTAAAATCTATGCACAACATGACCCTTGCTTGTAAGGAAAAACTCTTGGCTCTAGAAGAGGCGATGCAGAAAAGTTTTACGGGGGATGAGCAAAAACAGTAGATCAGAGTGAACAAGGAGAAACAGCGAGAAGTTAAAGAGCCAAGAGTTTTTCCTTATAAGAATGAACAAACGGGTTGAACAGAATGAAGTATTGGCAAAAAGAATGCATCATCTCCCCCAAAATTTCAATAACTAAGATAAAGAGCCCGAGTTTAGCAATATTCTTCCCAACTAATAGTAGGCCTATTTGACAAGATGCAGGAGGGGAAACCATATGATGTCACATATTTTTAGATGAAACATAAGCAAAATAACAGTGTAATCATTGTAGTGGCTGACAAGTGTAATGTGTTCGACATGCAAAATATCTTGCTAACAGTCATGGAGGGTTGAATGGTCTGCAAAGGTGGGAATGTGAATGTGTAATACATACGAAAGTTTGTTGTTTTGCGATTGCTGCATTAAGATGTCAAAAGTTTCTCATGAAGAAAAATGAATTTTCCAATTATACACCTTTTAACAAACATTAACACAACTTGTAGCTGAAGGTGAAGTATCCCAGCTTGAATATTCAAATGCATTGATGGTTTCATAAGAAGCACAATGAAGGGAATTGAAGAACCTCACCTCTGCACCCCCACTTTCCTTGAGAGTCTTTGACACAAGGGAAATTCCTCGAGATGTTGCATTCGCTTTAGCAAGAATGGATTGCGCTTCTCCTGCAAAATGAGAATGGGGAATTCAGTGGAAGAATGTTTGTGTCAAATCTATGCGACTAAAGGACCATGAACATCAAATTAGTCCACAATATTGTATACTACTGGGACTGAATTATTTCAAAGAACTGTATCTACCTTCTGCTGCTAAAATTATAGCACTCTTCTTTCCATCTGCAATATTTATGTTGGCCTGCCTTTCTCCTGTAAAAGATTAGAAAACATTAGTCTCTGCCAGCGCATATTTCTACTTTATAAAGTGACTGAAAATACTTCAGGTAAAGGAAATCCAGAAATTAAAAGAGAATGCCATCATCTGTTTGCAATCATTGGGCTTAACTATAGCATTTCACTGACATGTATAATTGAAATATCAAATAGACATGGAGTTCCTTACCCTCAGACTCAAGAATTTGAGCTCTCTTTTTGCGTTCTGCTTCTGCTTGCATCTCCATAGATTCCCTCACCGCACGAGGAGGAGTTATGTCCTCTAAACAAGTATGAACGGTCAAGCAGTTAGAAAACATCTCTGAAGAAGATGACAAAGAGTATCAGAAGAAAAACCAGAAAGGGATCTCTTACTGATTTCATAGCGGAGGCACTCCAACCCCCAAGCTGACGCAGCCTTGTTGAGAACTGTCTGCAAAATGATGCCACTCATATTATTTCTTAACCTAAAATGTTAGCTTACAAAGAAAATGAGGTTTCATTAAAGCTGCTGAAACAATATTTAAAAAGACAAGTGTGAAGGCATACCCCCATGACCCATCAAACATTTTCTTGTTACCAGAAAATTATCACAGAAATATCATAAAAATACAGGACAAAACACTCTTGTCAGAGACCAAACCAAAATTATTACTCCAAACAAGAAGAATGATTCATTTCCAGAGTATTAATCTTTACAGTTATTAGAAGCAAAAAAAGGAGATAAACATACCACTATCTCATCATTGAGGGATTCCCTTTCCTCAAATGTCTTGTCAAGGGTGATTTTCCCGATAGCAATACGCATGGTAGTCTGTGCAAGCTGAATAGCAGCATTAATAGGATCGTCAACTCCATAGGAGGCCAGCATAGGATCCACAATCTGCACCCGCACAAGAAATAATCGAAAAGAAGCTCTCAGGAACCCAGTAAAGAAACGTACACACAAACCCAATTCGAGAATGTGATATTACCCTAACGTAAAGCACACCATCAATCATAAGGGCGACATTGTCTTTGGTAATGGCAGACTGGTCAGGAACATTGATGACCTCTTCTTTCAGTGAATGCACATAAGCGATTCTATCCACAAACGGAATCAAGAAATGGATTCCAGAAGGCAGAGTCTTGACATACTTTCCGAACCGCTCAATCACAAAGGCCTTCTTCTCAGGCACAATCCGAATGCCCCAATTCTTGGGAGGCGTAATCCCATAGTTTCTACACATACAACCCGAAATAACTCACTCAGACACACAAACTCCACGAACCCATGATTTCAAAAACCACAAAAACGCAAACCCCAAATCAAATCTGCAAGTCATTTCAGATTACCAATAACCCACCAACCCAATACACACAGGAGAGCAAATTACCTGAGATCGCGGCTGCTCCGGTAGTTCCGAATGGCGAGCAGATTGTGCGACGGTGCGAAGGGAGACGGCGACGGAGAGGGGGAGAGAAGTGGGTTCGACTGTTTGAGGATTAATGACGAGCAGGTGGTGAGCGCTCTGACGCCGGCGGATTGGGAAGCGTGGAGGTGCCTCAGAGCTCGCAGCGAGTTGAGGGAATTGAGCTTGAACATACTCATCTTCTTGTCTCTTGGGCGGATTTCAGTGGCGGAAGAATTTGAATGGAGGCTTTTACAGAGGCGAAGACGAAGACGAAGGCGAAGGGTTTTATAAAGCCCTTGTTGTCTTGTTGGAGAATCAAATCTAGCCACTCTCTCCCAGCTTTCTTATTTTCTTGCTCTCCAAGAACAATTCCGCTATTTTCTTCTCATTTTATTTTGTTTACTTTTCGTTTTGACATGTAATTAATTGCGGTATTTACCTGAAAATTTGCTTGGCCAACGGTATTACTATTACCAACACGATTTATCCCAATCTTATGTTTTGTCTAAGAGAAATGTTACCGGACTTTCTCAATGTGGTACTTTTTATATATTATGTCATCTCACGTTTTTAACACAGTATTTTATATTGTTGATACAAAAATAACATTAAAAATATGATGTGATAGAAAATTTATAAAAAATCTCACTTTTAAGAGAGTGCCATTAGTACTTCTCCTCGTTTAATCATCAATATTAGGCTGGCTTCGTTGAACGGGTCTTCCACACGAAGCTCTCAATCAACGCTTGTAGCAAAGCCTAAATCGTGTAAGAGCGTTGATCGAGAGTTTCGTGAGGACTAAGCTTTGTTACTTCAATAATTATATAATACAACCGATTGCAGCAAAAAATTTAAATTAACAAGCAAAACCTAGTCTGCAACAATAGAGAACAAGCTAAAAAAAAAATAGTGATAGAATGCTTGTTAATGATCAAAACAGGGAAAGTGGAGAGCCGATGAAACGTGTTGGAGCATTGACTGAGAACTTTGTGGGGAAGGCGGTAACTGTTAAAGGGTGGGGGAACGAAGGAGGAGGAAGAAGGGGGAAATAGAGGACTAGTAAAAGATACAACGGTAATGATATCTTAAATCAATCATATACTGTTACACTAGCGATATCTCTCCAATTACGGTATCATCTTACCAACTTCAAGCTCAAGATGGGCTATTGGCACTGGTTGAGATTGCACGTCGCAGCTCAACTCTTCCAAACTCAAAAATCTAATTAGCACATCTTTTCACATCCATACTAATAGACCAGCAATTATAACAACAACAACAACCAAGTCTTAGCCCATTAAATACGGTTGGCTGTATGAATCCTAGAACGCCACTGCCCTCGCTTTTGCGCTAATTGCAATTGTGTGTCCTTTACAAAACATATTGACTGCATACAGGAATGAAGCACATAATATTGCTAATTGGTTTCACATTTCCAATTTCATTTGAAAGAAGCACAGGAATAACCGGTGCAAAGGGCGCCGGTGCTGCTGTAAGGGAAGAGAGAAACCGGCCGACTGGGTGGCAACTCGGGGATTTGTCTCTCCATGCAAAGAAACTCCACCACTTCCTCCATACAAGGCCTACCTTTGGTCACATTCACAGTGCAGAGCAACCCTATTTGCATAACCCTAATTGCTTGCTCCAAATTTATCACAGTGCCCATCCTCTTATCCACTACCCTCACCCTCTCATCAATCTCATGCATTCTCCATGCAAAATCCAACAGATCCCTCTCCTCTACTGGCCCCGAATCCGCCTCCAATCGCCGTCTCCCACCGACCACTTCCAACACAAACAGACCAAACTCGAAAACATCCGCACTTTGGCTCACTGCGGACTCAAACCTTCTTGATTCTGCACCACTTAGCACAAACCCGAAATCGCCTAAAACAGCCCGGAAACTGACGTCAAGAAAGACACTAGTTGTCTTCAAGTTCTTGTGGGATAATTGTTTGGAGTGCAAGAAACTGAGGGCGTCAGCCACATCTTTCACAACCTTGAACCGCCGCGTCCACGGAAGCACCCCTACCCCAAACAACCATTTATCAAGGCTTCCATTTGGGAAAAACTCATACACAACCATGGTTTCCTTCTTGTCTTGACACCACCCTCGGATTGGAACCAGATTCGGATGCCTAACCCAGCTAATCCCCTTTATTTCCTTGAAAAGTCTCCGCCTATCTAGCCCTTCCGAGCTCAAAAACAGAGAAGAAAACCGCTTCACAGCCACCTGACAACCATTCAAAAGCTTCCCTCTATAGTACACGCCTCTTTCGCTGCTACCAAGAATTTCGTACTCGCTGAAGGACTGAGTGGCCAAGGAAATTTCGGAGATTGTGAAGTATCGAGGCTTGTTCGGAGGCCTCGGTCTCTGCTTCTTCTCCGGCAACACAACAGGAGCGTCTGATATTCCGGCGGTTTTGCGCCTGCCGCTATAGTACAGACTAGCCACCACAGCCAGAGCCAAAACCACCACAGCAATGAAGATTAAGAAAGTGCCGCGAGGCTCAGCGCTCGCGGCACTACTTCCTCTGCCAGTCACAATTATGTTACTCTCGCACGCTTCCATCGACGGCATCCAGAGAAAAGCTTGACTAGTGGAGGTGAAGTTCCACGAGAGGACGCTGTGGATTTGCGTGTGGTTCCCTGTTGAAGCAGAGAATCCGACAAACATGTACTCGTTGAGAAATGGTGAGAGATCAAGAGGGCCAGAGAAGATTGGTTTTCGTGGCGGGTGATTAGTACTGTCGTCTGATCCTAAACGAATTTCCATCCAACGGTTCGGACCGTCGTAGCTAATCCACGCTCGGTGGACTGAGCCGTCGTTGAGAAATACACCAACGTCGGATGCGTTGATTGTTTCGGTGGAGACAATTGTTCCCAAGTTGATTCCAACATGGTTGTCATTCGGGTCTCCGAATTCAGGGTTGAGACGGGTGTCAAACTCGACTGCAACCGCCTTGTAATCATCCTCACAAGCGTCGTTAAGCATGGCGAGCCACGGGCCAGGCCTTCCGACAGTGAACTCGTCAGGGACAATGATGAAGGTGAGGCCACTACCACCATGATCAGAAGCGTTTAAATTGGAACCGTTGTGGAATTGGAAAGAAAATGTTGTTTGAAAAGAAGCAGGCGATTGAGTGTGAGGGTCGAGGAGTCGGATGGGAGAGGAGTAGAGGGCTCGGCCTGCTTGCTGTCTTAGATGATGGATATCATCGCTGCCGTTGACGTCGGAGTACTGATCATGATCATCGGGGATTTGTATGGCTGACGATGAGCTTGAGATTTTGGCACTGCCTAGGAGCCTTACATCTTCCAAAACTCTGGGGTTTTTGACAAAGTTAAAATCTTGGAAATTGAGATGCTTCGTCACGTTAACAACAGGTCCATTAAAATGGTGCTTCTTCTCCCTACCTTGAACAAGAACAAGATAAGCCGAGCATGTCAACCACAAGAAGTAGTACTTGTAGGTGCAGCAACCCATTTCCGCGGCGGCGAAGGAGAATTCCAACAAATTTCCTCCGTGCAGAACGTCGCCGGAAATCGTCTCACGAAGTTGGAATCTTCGGTCGAGCACGTCTCTATTAAAAGAGTGAAGACAAGTGAGTGAAATATTTGGGTGGACAAGCTTGAAGTGGTACTTATTGTGATAAGTACGTAAGGACGTTGGAGGCCTACATGGGTGGCTTTTTTATTCGTTTAATTATTGATTGATCATTGACGGATACTGGCAAATATGCGGGTAAGATACAAAAGCAAACAAGTTAATCTAATTGATTAGGACGCATCGTGGTGCATTTTTGCGGTGTTGATCATTCTCAATAATTATCACTAGATAAGTTCAAATTTCGAAATTGCGCCTTAATCTATTAAACTACCAAATTAATCTAAAGCAATCAATGGGCCGTGGGATTATGATAGCTATTATATATATCACACCATTTTCTATAAATGGACTCGTTTGAAAGTACTTTTAAAATGATTGAAAATGTTTTTGAAACTAATTTTTAGTACAAATGAAAGTGAATTTTGAAAAAAAAAAAACATTTTAGGGCTTCATGTAAGAAGAAAATAAATGGTACTTCATGTAGGAAATACATTAAGTGCTTTTAAAACCAAAAACATTTTTTTTCTAGAAGCACTTGTAATCATTTTAATTGCAATTCCGTACAAACCTATATATTTCGAGAGTTGTCTTTGGTTAAATGGAGAAAGATTATGATGGTTAATCAAGTGGATCTATGAGAATATAAAAAAAAATTGTTCTTTTTATCGTTGTGAGACATTTCTACCTAGAATTTTTCAGCTACGATGGAGATGGCTTTTGGGTCCATGGATGTGATGTGCTTAATTATGTTATTTTCCCTCTACTCAGACTTCTTCCACAGCCACCAATTTTTCTTTCATTTCTTTTTGGGTGGTGCTATTTCACTCTTTTTATCTTCTGCATACCTCTTAATTCACGGTACTTAATTATGTTCTTTTCCCTCTACTTAGACTTCCTTCCACAGCCACCAATTTTTCTTTCATTTCTTTTTGGGTGATGTTATTCGCACTCTCTTTTTATCTTATGCATACCTCTTAATCATCGGTCATCAAATCCAATAAATAAAAAATAATCAAATGATGAAAATTAATGAAGTGTGTGAGATAAAATGAGGTGTATGAGTAGCACCACCTTTCTTTTTTTGTTCTTTGTCGCGTTGTTGTAGACCGCCAAACCATATAAACAATAAAACAAACGAAATATCATCAAGGCATAACTAATTAGTGCATAGGGCATATACGTATGGTAAATAATAGCACCAATAATTCATCTAAATATTTTGATTAGGCATAACTAATTAGTGCATGCTTTCGTTTTTTGGCATCAAGAGGATTAGGCATAACTAATTTAATTAGTTCATGCTTTCTTTTTTTTGGCATCAAGAGGAAGGGTGAAGTCCTACAAATATTTCGATTTTGGGACATTCTTTTGTGGAGAGTTGCTTGTACAGAACAAATTCATCGTCACTTGGTGTCTTGATCTAACCCTAATTTAATTGAAATAGAATACTACTGTAATTGAGAACTCATTCTATGTAAGTCATTCTCAACTTAATTGTAAGACGTCGTTGGTAATAATTCATCAATGACTTTCAAATCTTGTAAAACAGCTGGTCTTCTCGACCGATAGCCATTAGTACTAATTAGTTTCAAAAACAAAAATTTAGATTCAAGAAGTTTACCAGTGATGGTCGGGTGGTGTATGTGGGGAGGTCCCGTGATTGGGAACTTGCAGAGGGCTCGGTTCTGTGAGCTCGTCGATAAGTTCATGCTTTGTACATCACATTGGACTTCAATATACCGCACCAACGACGGGGACGGAGTACCAAAAAGGGGATATCAGAACATCCAAATAGGTAATGACAATTAAGCAGTAGGAACAAAAGTTATCACCCAATATATTTAGGTCCAACAGAAAACCAAAACCTAAAGAAATATTACTTTTGAACACAAAATTATCGAATCCAAATTCAACCAAACTTATAAAAGTCGTCCACATGAACTCTCGAACAAAAGGAATAACTAGCCAATTCGATGAAGAAATTAAACTACATTCAGAAAGTACGCAAAACAAACACACTTCATTCATCTATAAGGATGGTTCCCCTCTCGCTCACATAGATACCATCAAGAAACTTCCTGATATCCTTGTTCTTGACATGGCATTTCTGTCGAAACAAATACAATATGTAAGGTATCAGCAAGTGAGCACAGCATTATACATGATAAATATTGCGTCTGCATAGAGAGAGAGGGAGAGATAAAAACTAGATCAATAGAGTGGGGAGAGAGGAGGGGACCTGGTTGATCAGGGCACAAGACCGAGAAACAAGCTCGATATCATTTCCATCCAAGATCAGCTCATCCTTGACCTTCTCAGATCGGGTGATGGAAACACCATCAAGCATATCCACCTTTCTCACCTGATTGAGCAAGCACACAAATCATCAAGACAAATAGACTAGAAAGCACAACATTACCAAATACTAAAAGTTGTTTCATGTTTAAAAGGTAAAAACAGTTTAACCTAACCTATAACATATTCATTAATAATATACAACCGCGATCTTGCAATCAGACACAAACTTTTCATTTCTCATAACCATGTCATTTGGCTCTTTATATTCCCATGAAATAATTGCCAACACCTTATTGCATTCAAAGAGGGCGAAAATCACCAAAGTCTAGCAGAAAAATGAATGTAAATGGTAAAATCCTAATTGGACTTAAATTAAGAATACGGGCTACTACCCTGTGGACTTAACATAAAACACGAATCAAGCAATAACCAGAAACGGACATATTTCTACAACAACGATAGGAAAGATTCATTCTTTTGGTGTCGATTGCCATGGAAAATGTCGATATGCTATAGGCAGGGACTACATTACATATGCCATCTTCAAGAACTAAATTACACCAATGACAGTGAGGACTACAATATCTAATGTTGCCTTATGCATAACACGCAACCAAGCATTCAGTCGAACAAAAATTAAGTAATCACGACAAGCATGCCCAATCTAAACTCAAACCCGAAATAAAAAGCATACTATCACCACAGTTAGTGCAATTCGACAATATCAACAGGAAAATAATCTTAAATCTCAGCCTAAAATCGTAATGAAATCTCACATACAAAATCAACTTTCACAATTCAAATAGTTGCGACAAATCATCGAGCACATAAAAACCCAAAATGCACAACAAACAATCAAACTCCAATAACCACAAAAACAAATCAAACCCAGTTAAAATCTGGCAAAAGGGTGCAAAAAGGTACCTTCTTTTCACCCAAAAAGTTACGGATCTCGATCGCCTTGGCCTCATTAGTGATGGAGGCATTGATGGGAAAATGAGCATACACGAAACGCATCTTGTAGCGGTACCCCTTGGTGACTCCGGTGATGAGATTTCCGACGTGGGAGAGGGCGGTGCGGATGGCGGCGCTGGTTTTGCGGGTGCCGAACCAGGCCTCGACCTTCAGCTTCCGCTTTCCGGTCTCCTCGTCGGTGACGAGCTGAAAGTCCAAGTTCAAGTGCTTGAAGTTGCGGATAAGCTTCCCGCGAGGACCTTCGACTTCGATCATCTTGGCGTGGACCTTGATCTTGACACCGTCGGGGATGTCCATGGTCTCGGAGGAGAGGATGGTCTTCATCTCCGCTGCTCCGGTTGTTTATCTCTCTCTCTCTCTCTCTCTCGCTCTGCGGCTCCGGTTGGTGTGTGAGTGTGATTTGGGCGAGGCAGGAAACCCTAACCTCTTGTCAAATGTATAAATAAGAATGTTAAACCCTAGGACTTATTCTTGTATGGGCCGGGCCGGTCGTAGCTCATAGAATGAAGGTGATATCGAATTGGGCTTTATTTTTAAATTATAGTACAAGCTGGGCCTGTCAAGTTTTTTTTTGAAAACTGGAAATATATTACCAGGGCAAAGATGCCAGAGAGATACAAGGAAAGCCTACACCGAGGCCAACAAGCACCAAAGCAATAAAAAAACCAAGCAGTGAAGGAGATATGGAGAAAGACACTAGAACTGGGTTCAAGTGTGACCCCTACAACTGCCACCATAGATCAAGGGGGACAAGGTGGGCCTGTTAAGTTAAGAAAAATGAAAACTAATGAAAATGATTTGAAAACTTTGAGTTTTAATTAAAATGACAAAAATGTGATGTAAGTGAATAGTACCAGTAGTGACTTTTTACAGTAAAAATATCGTTTTCGTTAAAAGTGAACAATACCGAAAGTGTTTTGTTAAAATTCCCAAGAAAATTGGTGTGTAGATTGATTAGGTTCAAGTGGTAAAGGTTTTGGGCTCTTCCAAAATAGTATAATTATTTACGGCTTATTTGGGATTGGCTTCTCGAAACTTTTACTTGCGAAAAAAGAAAATTATTGAAACTTTTTTGAAAAAGAACCAATGCTTCCCTAATTCATTAGCAGTTTCATGTTTTTCTGTGAAACGCAATCAAAACTTTAGCGAGAGCTCATTGTATCTGATTGATAGAAATTTAAATCAGAGAAATCCTAACAACGTTGCCTCTAATTTTTGTATTTAGATATTTTCACTTCTTCACATGACATGTGTCATTTTTTTTACATAAACTGACCGTCACCATTAATTTATAGCCAAAAACATTGAAGGTATCGTTTTTATGTAAAATAGTGTCATTTGAATTTAATTAAAATAGTGTTCATGAAAAGTTAGTGAGTGAGTTTGTGTGAATAAATTAGAGGTTTTAGGGACTAAGCTGCATATCAATTTTTTTTTCCATCGTATTAAATAAATTATAAATGAATTAAGGAACAAAAATAAAATGAATTTAGAGCTAAAAAAATGAGAGTGTAAATATCACCATTCTAGAAAATTGATACAAAAATCTTCT
Source organism: Pyrus communis (assembly GCF_041283825.1). Taxonomy (NCBI): domain Eukaryota; kingdom Viridiplantae; phylum Streptophyta; class Magnoliopsida; order Rosales; family Rosaceae; genus Pyrus; species Pyrus communis. The sequence goes on from NC_142565.1 coordinate 524,915, forward strand.
GGAAAATCAAAGAGTTTCCAATGGCTCAGATTAAATATATACTCTAAATGGGGTCCAACCAGAAGGATCATTTCATATAAGAAATTAAGAATTGCACATATGAGGAGACATTCGTGATTCACTCGAAACGAATTATGTAATTTCTAAGATATCTAGCAGTCTAACCAACTTATGAGATTGAATTTGTGAATTTTTTTTGTTTTGCACGAATATGGTTCTTTGTGTTCTTTTTTTCCAAGTATTTCATTAGTTTTTAGGGACTCTCTATCAAATTCAAATTGATTAAAAGACGAAAATAAGGAATACAGGTGTTATGTTTTGATTTTCAAAAAAAAACTACCTGGACGATATCTCATAATAGCCTTAGCTTTATACAATGTGTTTGAACTTTCCCGCATAATAACGTGTGACCAACTAAAAAACAACGTCACGTGTCTTAGTTGCATAGTTCTTCTCGAGAAGTGTCGGATTTATTGATTAAGCATTAAAACTGATATGTTTTATCATAGTTTGGTATTCGATATTCTTGTTGCATGATTAACAACACAGAGTGACAGAAAAGGGCAGGGCACTGATAAGAGCCATCGACGTACAAAGGCTGAGAGCGTAGTAGCATTGGCTGTGACTGACTGACACAGAGAGGTTCCTAACAACGAATATCTATATGGCATCTGTACCCATCTGTGAGGGACACAGACTGACCTAATTCGATTTCCATTTCCTATGTGCATTTCCATTCATTTCTTTCGTTCTTTCTCTCTTTCAATGTGTTTTGGGAATCATCGCACCATACAAATAGTCAATCATAATCTCACTTAATGCATTTTCGTTTGATTCTTCTCTCCATATATTGATATCATCAATCAAATACAAAGTGAGTCATTGAGACCAGTTGATCAGGGTAGTCTATTCAGCCATTTGCACCTTAATTTGATCCATCACATACATAGAGTTAATTAGATTTAGGCACTATTTTAAAAACATCCGTCTAGTGCAGCCTAGGTCCCGTCTAAGCGCTAGTTGGCTGGTCACCGTCCTGATTAATGTCTAGGCATTTGAAAATTAAGAAAAGACATCTTGACCTGCTGAGGCGCCTGCCTAGACCGCCTACAAACCCGCCTAGGTCACGACTCACTTAGATAGAAAATAGATCACTTTCATGTTGGATTTTATTTTTTCAATAAATTGTAAGAGACTTGTTACATACTTAAATGAACACACATTATATCTTTGTTCCCCACGTTTTCATTATGTTTCAATACTTCATAATATATATGTCATTCTATTTTGTAGTTTATGATCAAATTATATATACCAGGCAGTGTTTTCGGCCTTTTGCACCCTAGTTCGACACCATCAGATATATTGAGAGCTGTTAAGGTATTGGCCAGTTGGTAAGGCCGCGTGTCTGACTTATCGCCTTCTAAAAACGAGAGAGCTATCAAGAGACTAGAGAGACGGGCATGGAAATGGGGTTTGTGAAAAAATGGTTCAAGTGGTCACAGCTAGTGTTGGCCATGTTGATGGTGCAGATATTTGTGACAGGGATGCAATTGCTTTCCAAAGTTGCACTGAGTGAAGGAACCTTCATTTTGGCACTCATCGCGTACCGGCACATCTTTGCCGCCATTTGTGTCGCCCCTTTCGCCTTCTTTCTTGAAAGGTTTTTGTTCTTTGCTAGCTCACATTCTTCCTGTGATTTCTCGTGTCTTTTTCTTTGCATACTCTGAGTGTTTTTTGTGGCATTTTTTTGCAGAAAGAAAGAAAAAAAAAAGGTTAGGTTGGTGTGTTTGGTTCTGGCTCTTTGTCAATGCCTTAACTGGGTAAGCCTTGTTTGGTATTGTTTGATTTTGCTTCGAGTTTGGTATTTGTTATTTTAAATCACTTGAAAAGTGGAAATTCAAAGATTAAATGCATTCCTTAGAAGTATGGCCAAAGAACCAAATCACAACAAAATGTAAATTGCACAAAAGTAGACTACTTCTTCATATGTATTGATCAAACTGCAGTATCACAATAGCAATGGGATTGTATTACTACGGCCTTCGGGACACCACGCCTGCATATGCCACCAACTTCCTCAACTTAATTCCGGTAGCTACTTTCGTGCTTTCCATCGTAACCCGGTAGATATCTACATATTGTGATGGAAACTCCATAACCTAAGTTATTTCCGTGTGCCCCTTTTTTGTTAGCAATGTGTTTAAAAAGATATTTCTATTTTTATGTTTGAATGGTTGTAGCATAGAGAAACTGAACCTGCAAACTAGGGCAGGCAAGATCAAGACTTTTGGGGTAATTGTATGCGTGGGAGGGGCCATAACTGCGAGCCTTCACAAGGGAAAGGCGTTTTATATGTGCCAGCACAGTAATCACCCTCATCGATACACTGTAAATACATCTGATGCTCATTGGACTCGAGGCACTTTCATGCTCGCAGGTAGCTGCCTGTCCTATTCTGCATGGTTCATAGTCCAAGTATGTATTCGAAATTGACACTAAGTTCTATTTTTTTTGTCACGGTGATTAGCGATATTGTAAACCTGTTTGATATTTGTATCTTTCTCAACAGGATAAGTTTCTGAAATTATTCCCTCTGAAATACTGGGCAACAATGTTAATGTGCCTCATGGCGGCCGTGCAATCAACAGTCATAGGCTTATGTATGGACAGACGGGCAGCTTCATGGCGGTTAGGGTGGAATTTGCAACTCGGTACTATAATTTATTCGGTAAGCTGCATTGGTTTGTTATCTTGGTTGAAATATAGGATAAGTTGTAGGCTAGCTGCATACTAAACGAAGCAAATTAAATTGCATAGGGAGCACTAAACACAGCTGCAACATTCTGCTTACTTTCATGGGCCATCTCAGTCCAAGGACCTCTGTATCCTCCCATGTTCAACCCATTGTCTCTAATTTTGGTTGCCTTATCGTCAGCTCTCATACTCGGCGAAGAGATCAGAACCGGAATGTATGGTTCATATGGTTTGTTAAGTATTTTTTGTATGTCAAAATTTTGTTACATTACGCCAAAAATGTCAATCAAATACTTTGCTTGAACTCAAAATTGTGCAGCTTGTTGGGGATGGTTATGATCATAGTTGGGCTGTACTCATTTTTGTGGGGTAAAAGAAACGAAAGGAAAGCCTCAGCTTTGCCAGACTCACAAGTTCAGCCAGAACCGGCAAAAACAAACGATGAGCCGGCCGCCACAGGGTCACAGTTGACAGCTGTTGACCAGTTCACTATCACGGAGGTGGCGTTGATAGATGCTGAAGGAAGTAGTGATAAACACAGAAGAAAAAGCCTAGGGATATCAGGATTCTGTTTCAAATGAGATCGATTCCTATAACTAATTTTAAATAAAATGGTTAGTAAACTAAATTTATGTCAAGATTTAAGAGAGACGGGCATCTAATGCCATTAAAAGTCGAATAATTCATTATATATCGTAATTTATCTTGTCAGTTATCTGATGTAGGACTTTGTATTCTTAAACTAATTATGCATCTCAAAACATTATATAAGGATTCAACATACAACAAAATAAAATTAATTAGTACATAAACTAAGGAAAGCATCTCTAATAATTTCATGAACTTCTGATGAGTTAAGAGCAATGTAACAGTAAACTAACTCCTCCATATCATTCCAATCACAAACTCCCTCGGACTGAATCATCTCCCGTATCGATTCTCTTATATCAAAAATCGGGTCTTTACTGTGCTTGACCACACACACACTACCTGCAAAAACACCACAAACATCTTCAGGCAAGCTTGCTGAAAGGCTGATTCTGTTATTCCATCTCTGCTGCCCTTTCTTTTCTCTCTTCTCGTTGTGTTCTTCAGTGACATACATGGCTCCTGTAGAAAAATTCTTGGAACGAAGCTATTGAGTAGCCAGCAAGAAGTTGACAATTTGTAGTGGCATTCAGTCACTGCGAGACATGAGTTAATGCAGCTGCTGTTACTTGTGAACATAGAGCAGGCGCCAAATGAAAAATCATGTGAAGATTTTAATGGATTGGCAGCAAGGCACAACTATTCAAATTTCAAACATCTGTATGATAAAACTGAGTGCAAACTTTTGAGCATCAAGCATCTCCTAAATCCAACATGCTCAATCGTAAAACTAACAAACGACCTTGTTCTGCAAAAAGTAATCTTCCCAAACGTCCTCGTTCTGCAACTTACGGAGTGTAATAACTAACGTCTTGAAGACAAGCGCATTAAGTAGTAAACTCTTTATTGCACGTTGTGTCTCATGAATCATGATCTCCGTCAAATTCAATAACTTCAACCACCTTTAGATGCGACAAGAAACAGTGAGGCACAAGTCTATATCATCTTGATCTAACGGAAGATGAAATCCCTGATTGATCACCATAACGAGATAAATTAATTTGACTTTTAAACATGATAACAGACACTAGAATAACCAATATACTACAAGCTTGTATATTTTTGCAGAGCTTGAAGGCAATGAGAGCTTTGTAGTCGATGTTTTCTGTGACATCTAATCAAGAAGGGGAAATTATGCAAGTCAATGTTTGGATTGAGCAACCATACGTATTGATAGAATTTTTAGTACATGTGCAAAGAGGGTTAAAAAATCACACAAAATACTTGTAGGAGAACAAGGTGGTTGTAGTAAAAATGCTCATGCAAGGTCGTTTTCCACGGGGATTCAATGAATAATTTGTATTTAAACTAATTCTTAATTAACTATTTAAAACAAAGTTTCGAAAAAATTGATTTTATGACCTAGAATATTAAAAACGAATATTAAATTAAAACAATTAAAGAGACCAATTTGAAAGGGAACAATCTTAGAAAATAATGATAAAAGGACACTAGAGTTCCGCCGTCATCTTGACAATCCTATGTAATTTTACCAATCACTTATGAATTACACATGCAACTTTGAAGGTTAGGTTTTCCTAATGCATATTCTACTCGTGGCATTCAAGCTAGAACGCATATCAAGCATGCAATTTGTTTATGGCATTCAAATCAAATATAAACATTCATATTATAAGCAATACTCAATCCTCTGGTGGTATTCTGACCGAATTGCATCCAATTACTTATCTAAACATCTTAATGGTAGTTAAGCATTAAGATATAGAGACAGTTTAAACATAGTGATTAATAATTCAAAGTATGCATGCATAATATTATAAGCAATTGAACAAAAACTACACATTCATGTTAAGGCTCAAGGCATCGCCCTAGCAAACAGAAATTAGTTACGAATAACCATAAAATAAAAAGAATTTTTATTGAAATAGAAAAATGATAGAAAACACATTGAAATACAAATCGTCAAAGCGTAGCTAAGTTCTCCAAATTGATGCCTCATCCTCCAGGAATGCGTTCTACACACTAATGGCTAAATAGCCTTATTTATAGTATTAGAAAATAAAATCCTTCCTAGAAAATGTCTTCTAGAAACTAGGAAACATAATAGAATAAAATAACTAGGAAATAAAAGGTTTTCTATTTAAATTGAAATTCGGATTTCTCAGAAAATAAAACTGTTGACCCACTAAATCAACTCCAATTTGGTCCCAAAATATCTCTTTTGAAATCTTAAGTTGTCTCCAACAAATCCTCAGAAGGAATGTTCCTCAAAATATACCATCTTGACCTTCAAAATACCCAAAACGTGTAAAAACATCAATTCGGGAAAGTTACGCACTAGGCTTTCTTTTTTTCGCCATGGTCAAACAACTTGGCAGAAAAATCTGAAATTTTCATACAATCATCTTGAAAAACTCACAAACATCCTCTAATTAAAATCACTCCAAAATTCATTTGTTTGATCATTTTATGCTTCAGAGGAATTCAAATGTCCTACATTAAAAATACATAACAAAGTAGTAAAGTTCTACCAAAATAACTAATAAATTATAACTAAGATTAAGGTATAATATATGGTATAATATGAAGTCATCATCACATATATCCACCTTTTTCATAATATGCTCATTTTAACCTCTCTAGGGTTGAACAATGATATGATGCGTTGAATCGTTAGGTAAGGCCATCTCCAACCGACCCAGCCAAAGAGCCATAGGATTAAAAATAGTTCGGAATGACATGAAAATAATATCCAACCAAGGCCTAGGCCAAAGGGCTTGTGGGTCCCACCGTGCCAAAACCCTTAAATCAGAACAGTGGGCTGGCCATTTCCAGTCAACCCTCTAGTGCCAAAATGTCAAGCTTGACATTTTGCCAGCCCTCCAGCTCAACCCATGTGAATGCCAACGGCTAACTGACATTAGATTACCGTTGGAATTTGAATATTTTTTTGGACGAATTTAAAAAAAAAATTCTAATTTTTTTCCTAGAAATACCTAAGCCATTCGTACACCATTTCTCAATACTTTTCACTTTAGCGACACGTGTCACTCGAAATCCTATCCAAAAAATTATTGAGATTATATAAAGATAAGAAATCCGAAGGCTTATTCATTTGGCAACAAGTGACACTCAAAATATGTCCGAAAACCTTATTTTAACATGGTAGTTTAATTTAATTAACCATATTAATTCAATTAAAATAATAAATTATGTTTGGCTTATGACTCTTTGACCCCCTTGGTTGGAGATGGTTTTTTGTAGGGGTGGAGGTATCCCAAATCAAAAATGGGATCTCAAATCCCAAACCAAAAATATTTGGGACGGAAATTTGAATAGCAATCACAAACCGAAATTTCGGTATTCCCAATTTTCAAGATTCCTAAAATATTTTTGGTATTAAGGGATGAATCGTGATTGCATTTTGGCTTTTGGCCATAAATTTGAGATTTTATGGCTTTTGGCTTAAAATGTTGTTACCCAAATTCATATCAATTGAAATTTAGATTTTTTACCTATTACCAATTTGAAATTTCTTATCAATTGAAATCTCAAATCATTATTACCAAGTCAAATTGACGTTACAAAGTTCCAAACTACTTAATTTCATACTTCTCTTTCTAATATACTCTACTCTCAAATTACTTAAATTCAATATTCAACATGCATAAACCAAAATAAATATACCTATATATTTTTGGTTCGGTTCAGAAATTCCTGAACCATTGAATATGTAATCCCGATTCCCGTACCGAAAGGTTCGGTATCGGTTCGGTATGGATCCCAAAAGTTTCGTTACTATCGGTTTGGGAATTTTTCGATATGGGATCGAGATTTTTTGGGTTTGGTTTGGGATTTTCGGGAAAATTTTTCAATCGTGGTTTTTGTCAAAAGGCTATGTTTGACCTATGACCCTTTAACCCCCTCGGTTGAAGATGGTATAAAATATGATCTGACATTATTATTTAAAATATAATTTATTGTAATACTATGGGGTTAAAAGAAACTATTTGACGCTCCTTCAGGTGATTGGAGATGGCCTAAATCACTCAAACTTCTATGGCTGCTGCTACGCTTTCCTTCTTTAAGAAATACGTGGTGCAGAATCTTGCAAGAATACCAAGACTCAGCAGAAGCAACCCAAATTATTCCTGAGACATGCAGCCAAATCTTAGCCGCAGAATCATTAGAACAACTTCAGGGTTCACAACTAATTAATAAATAAGCCGGGTCCAGGTCCGGGTCAGGCCATGGATTTTACCGGATCTAGTTTTAAAGCCTAACCTATCCTTCCATTGGGTGTGAAAAACCCAAATAACCAAGAGCCCAAATTAGCCTTGTTTACCTTTTTTTTTCTTTTTTGCTTTACAACTTTTTTCTTTTCTTTTATGGATAAAAAAAAATATATATATATATATATAAAAAAAAAAACAAAGCCATTGGACCTCAGTTACAACTAACGAGAAATGTTAGATATGCCATTTTTTTTATCACATTACACTATGTTTGGATGAGGGAAATAAACATGAAATTTTGGTAAAAGTTAGAATTTATAAATTAACATGCACCAATTCTCTTGTTTGGATTTATAAGCATAGAAATTTAGAATTTCCGCATGGAAAAAAAAATTGGAATTTGGGACATCCAAATCCCAAGTTCAAATTCCATGTAAATAGGTGTCATTTCTCAATTTCTATGATTGAGAGTTTAAAAATAACAAATTATGTATTCAATTCCATTGTTTTTTTAGGTTAACCAAACAAGAAAATTTACAAATTCTAGAAAATAAAATCTCGTCATTTCAATTTCCGTCATTTTAAAATTCCTTAGAAATATTAAATTTCTTCACCCAAACATAGTGTTAGTGTACCATATAAAAAAAGAGGTAATTTTCACATCTTTTAATTTTTCACACATTTTTCTTTATTTCTGATCATCATATTAAATAAATCGAATGAAATAAACATATATGATTAAATATGAACGCGTAAAATACTAAAAACAATGTGTATTTATCATTTCTCAATTGAAAATAAAAACATTCCTAGAAGAAGGCAAAATCCACCTCCCATGGTGTTATATATTCATGTAAAGTATTGTGCTTAGGATTAGAATGGGTTGGAGGAAGTAAAGTAAATTTCTAGCCCTATTATTTTGTGAAGATCACATATTGTAACGTCTCAATTCTTAACTTTATGGTTTTTTCTTTTGAGGATTAATTTTTATGCATCATTTTCTCTGGCACACTCGTGTTTAATATTTTCTCTCAAATTAAACATATAAAAATTAAGCAAAAGATGTAAATAAACAGATGCGTTCAAAGGAGAACAATATGTGCAAAAATAAAACAATTTTTCATCGGAAAAACTAATGAAAAGGGTTTGAAAAACTCAAAAAAAGGTTTGAAAAGTTTTGAGTTTTAACGATAATGTCAAAATAAAGAGTAAAGTGAATAGTATCATGATTGACTTTTTAGTGTAAAAATGTGATTTTTCGTTAAAGTGAACAGTACCAGAATTTTTTTTTTGTTAAAATTCCCTTTTTCATTTTCCTTGTGCAGCCGCCCATATGCATGATATGTTGTTTGTTGCAATAAGTCTGAGGAGACTTAACCTGCACGTCACAAGCTACAATGTCACACCGCACGCCATGGATGCCCGAAAGCAACCTGATGGCGAAGTTCATCGGATGCAGTCGATCCAGTTGTTTTTTTTTTAACAAGATGTTTTAAGATAATGCCGTAACGTTCCGTATTTTGGACATTTTGAAAAATCGCTCTCTTCTTAGACTAGACATGCCACAAGCCTGTTTAAGGGCTTACAAAGGAACGTTAGCCTTTTTTTTAGTTTTTAGAGATTGCTTATCAAAAGAGATTGTGGTTAGTGGGACTCCTACCTACTTAGAACATCTAATTGTTTATGCCTCAACCAACTCTCAGTGACCAATCTAATTGTTTATATGTCTGACTAGCCAAATATATAAATAATAAAATGGATATAATTTTTTTTTTTTTTTTGAGTTTTAACGAAAAGCCTGCGTTATTGTTTATTTTAATGAAAAACCACATTTTTACACTAAAAAAATCAAATATAGTAATATTCATTTTATCATTTATTTTGTTATTATCGTTAAAACTCAAAGTTTTCAAATCATTTTCATTAGTTTTCTATTTTTTTTTTCCAATGCCAATTGCCAAACATGTTGTCGATCCAATCCATCACTGTATGTGTTCAATCACGCACGTAGTAATGCCTCCCACCTCTTTTTGGGGCCACCAATTGTTCCAAGAACGCAATAGTTTTATAAGATAGAAAACAATTCTCCATAGTTGGCCATAAAAATAGTAATTGTAATTTACACTCGAAAAAATAATTATGCACTCTAAACATTTTGTATTTAGAAAAAAAAATTACTCTTACGTATCATTATATGCTATATTTTTGGTAATCGCTTTGATTCTAAGATCTTAATTTAGTAGAATGTTCGTGATTAGATACTAATTTAAGCACTCTCAATAGAGTATATACAAATACACGTCGGCTATAGCGTTCAGTTACCATCACATCAGAAACTTGTTCCGAAAAGGATGATTATCCCCTTCCAACTTGCTCCAAACCTTGATTAATACGTGCTTAAAGGCAACAAAGCACTATCTAATTCGTAGTAGGCAACTAGAACAAATCTCAATCATGATAGTCATCCAACTTTCGGCTGATGGGAAACTAGAAAGATTAGCATTATGTGGAGCCCTTTTGTCAGGGAAGAGATCCCCTCTGGATCTTTCTCATCAAAGCCCACCAATCAATTAATCTGGATCTTTGAAATTTGATCCAACGGTTAAAATTATTATAACTTTTAAAGCAATTCTCTGTTTGTAGCCGTTAGATCAAATTTCAAAGGTACGGACTAATTGATGATGGGCTTTGGTGGGAGAGGGAGGGGATCTCTTCCCCTTTTGTCAACCTTGCCTGCTTGTAATTACCCCCACATATATTCCTCGAAGATGAACTACGGTCTCACCTTTTATTTTTATTCCCTTAATCATAAGGGCTATTGTTTTCGGAAAGTACTAAAATGTAATAATCAAGGACGTCCTAAAGAAGCGATTCCAAGTATTTCTTAGAAAGTTAGGGGCGTATTTAATTGAAATTTTGAGTGAATTCACTCAAATTTAACAAGAGAAGTTGAATTTATCAAATTCTAATGTAGAGTATGAAATTTTCCTAAATCCATCAAATCATTCGTTTTAGAAAAAATATTGATAATACACTTAGACTCGTATTCTAATGTAGAGTATGAAATTTTCCTACATCCATCAAATCATTCATTTTATAAACAATATTGATAATACACTTGGACCCGTACTCTTTAAAAAATCTTTAATTGATACACCCGAATGCATATCATTTTATAAACTATTTTATAATTTCCCAGAACTTTCATAGACCCAAAAACGAAAATAATTAATATTAAATTTTCCAATGTCACAATTTTCGAAAAAATAAAGAGAAGGGCTAAGGAAATTACGTGGAACTTTTCATCTCTATAACTTTATGTTTTTAATATATTATTTTATAATATTAACGCAAAAATCAAAGTTAAACTATAAAGTGACATAATGTCAAAAAAAAAAAATATCACTTTAAAAAAAATCTCCTTTAACATTTCTCCAAGAAGATAATTGGAACTTGAGGAAGAGGGCAAGCAAAAGAGGCAGGAGGGAAGAGGTCGCGTTGGTTACAAGCAAAAAGAAAGAACCTTCTGGGATCCTTCGGGGATCAATTGCAAAACGCGAATAATGCGCGCAAAGGTATTTATTTTTGGAGGGTGGAAATCGAATCCCCAAAAGATACATGCTTTTTAAGCCCCCCATCCATGGCCGTCCTCCTCCTCCTCCTCCTCCAACTCTAAATATATTCTCAGAGACACATCACAAAATACACGCACATTGTTTGTACTACATAACTGACGCTTTCACAAAGACAACATATATGAGGTTGTCCCTTAAGCACAACCCACGACAAGTAATCCGAGGTGGTTGTGGTAATCCGAGGTGGCTGTGGTGGTGGTCTTTGAGTCCGAGGATCACTCCCCCACTACCTGTAAATCCGTTAATTTCTCCCTCCTACTCGTCTTCCTTGTCCCGAACGCTAGCGCATCTTTTCGAGAGTCCGGTCATTTTCTTTCAATCCAATCGACGTCAAGAAAAAGCAGTTTTGTTTTTTTGTTGTGCCCATTGTTTTGGGCCCTTGTTTCCGGCAAAAGGCAGCGGGCAGTTGTTTTGCATTTTTTGATATTGTGGGTTGCTCTGCCTCCTCCGTCTGCTGCGGCGAGATTTTTACGTGTTTATTTATTGGTGGGAAAGTTGAGAGAACAATAAGACGATGACGATGACGAAGACGAGGGGAAGGATTTCGAGAATTGGAAGCTACGCAATTGCGTCTTCCAAACGAGACGGCCACCACCAACAGCCCTGCATTACCTGCACCACTTTCAACATCCTCGCTCCAATTTACAAGCGCCTCAACCATGACGTTAGCATCTCTCTCTCTTCATTTTTCATTTATTTGATCAAAAGCTTATGCCTTTTGATTTTGTAGCCGATTCTTTCTCATGGGAAATCTTAGTTTTTGAATTTTATGGTAAACCTTGGAAGTTTGATCCTATTTTTCTACCATTTGGTAATGGAGTTTGTTAATCTTAAGCTTCTCCCTTGTGATGTTCAGGACCCCGATTGTCGGGAAAGCAATTACAGAGCCTATTGGCTGGCCAGGAATCAAAGGATATTGGATTGTTTGTTGGCTGAGAGATCCTCCATCATTTGTCTTCAGGTTTGCATTTCTTACAACCTTTTGAAAGCATTAGGGATGGGAGTTGGAGTTGCTACACATTTTTTTGTGGTGTTTATACCTCTCTCTGGTTGGCACAGGAGTTCTGGGTCGGCAACGAAGAGCTTGTTAACATTTACGAGAAGAGACTTGGGGATGCTGGTTATATCAATCTCAAACTAGGACGAACCAACAACCGTGGCGATGGTACCATCATCAATTCCTTTAATCCTAGATTCGAGAAAACGAATAAAAAAGAAATGGGGAGATGGGGAAAGACTAACGAAATAAGTTAATTTTGCGATTTTGAATGGAACGAAGAATCTGTTTTGTTGGGGTATATGATGGAAACTGCTTATACTGTTTTTATAGACACATTAAACATTGTCGTCATGAGGTGTTTCTCTTTCTGCTGGTGTTTCAGGTTTGTTGACCGCAGTGCATAAAGACTACTTTAGAGTTGTAAACTATGTAGAGTTGCACTTCAATGATTGTGGTGATCGTGTTGCTCAGTTGTTACATGTGGAATTAGCCACCCCAATTTCGCAGTTTCGAAACAATGATATTCGGCAGGAAATTCTCATTGTGAACACCCACTTGTTATTTCCTCATGACTCGAGTTTGTGTTTAGTTCGACTGCATCAGGTAGCATCATTCTCGATTTCATACTCTTCCTTTGTATCTACACACCGATAACATTTTCTTAGAGATAACATTTTGTCGGTTTCTCATTGTAGGTCTACAAAATCCTTCAACATGTAGAATCTTATCAGAAAGATAACAAGCTTAATCCCATGCCGATTATACTCTGCGGGTATTTCTAATGCCTTACATTTTGGATTATTTTTTTTCCCTAGTTTTCAAATTGCAGCCATTTGTAATATTTTGTTTCAATCTGTTCTTTCTTCAGTGACTGGAATGGAAGCAAAAGTGGACATGTTTACAAGTTTCTTCGGTCCCAGGGGTTTGTATCTTCTTATGATACTGCTCATCATTACGCCGATGCAGATGCACATAAGGTCAGTATCTTCAACTTTACACCTACAATTTCGTTTCTGTATGCCTGTAACTCATGTATTTCATATTTTTGTATGCAGTGGGTTAGCCACAGAAACCATCTGGGAAACATATGCGGCGTTGATTTTATATGGCTTCTCAATCCTAATAGATACCGTAAGCTACTAAAAACTAGTTGGAGCGAAGCAGTATTTGGCATGTTCAAGGTCAGCAATACATGTTCATTGCCTGTATACTTTTTTCAGTCACATTGCTGTCCGTTCTGTTTCTAATGGGATAAATTTTCACAATTCAGTACCAACTACGAAGAGCTTCGCTGACAGAGGCCGATGCCTTTGCCTTTCTAAAGGCTGATAATCCTGGTGATTACATAACCTCTTCAGGTTTCTGTGAAGCACTTCGACAGGTTCGATGTCAGTTAAAACTAAGATTTTCTCCTTATCTTTTGTCTTGTTCTGAATCTTTGCCTGTTGGTAACTTTTCTAATTGGTTAATTGCTATGTTATACAGCTTAACATGACGGGTCATTGCCATGGACTTAGCCTCGAAGAGACAAAGGATTTGTGGGTTCAAGCAGACATAGATGGGAACGGCCTTCTTGATTATATAGAATTTCAGGTAAGTTATTTTCACCAACTATTTCTCATTGTTATTAGTCTAATATACACCACGGAGATTGATTAGTAGTACAGGGAGTTTAAGCTTTTATGTAGGAAAATGCTTTTGCCTTCTGGTGTCAGTGGGCGTAGGTTGTTCGCGCTTGTGGATTTTTACCCCCGCTATTTGGTGTAGAAAACTTCGCCGTTTATACTTTCATCTATTTTCTGGCACCATTAGACAGTTTTATGACGTTTATGCTACTACTAATGGCATTGCAGCAGCGAATTTGGTATCCTACGGGGTCAGAGCAGAAGGATGAAAGCGGTAGCGACTGTGACAGTGATTCCAAGGGTATTCAGGAACAAACAATTGGTTTCAGTGTCAAAAACGCAGTGCTCTTCCCTCCTGAAGTGGAGAAAGGAACGTGGCCCGAAGATTACTCTCTTTCCGATCATGCACGACTCACAGTGGTTTTCTCACCGATAAGAATGCCTTGCTCTCAGATGGTTCCCTGACAACCGCAAGCTCAGAACAACATTGGTTTGAGACTTTGTTACATAACGAACCAAAAACTTGTAAACGGGAAAAGGTCAAGGGTTACAGCCAGACCGTGCGGAATGGATGTAAACCAGTTTTCTTCAGCAAAGAGAGTGAAAAGAACTTCGATCGGCATTCCTTCTTTTTAACTGTGCCTGTTCAAAGCTCAATCTTTCGTATCCAAGCGGGCAAACATCAGGAAACTGGCCTTTGATCTAAAAGTTTGCAACCGAATAACCGAACTAGCGTCCGGATTACAAATTTGGGCCTTTCCATTGTGCCCATTGATGTGGTGAAAAAAAGAAGGAAGCTAAGAAGGAAGAAGGAGATGTATAGCTGCTGTGCATGCGTAAAAATCCTATAGAGTTCTATAGCTGTCTGTGCATATATATGTAGGCTTGCAGCTATCCCCTACTTGTAATTTTGCAGCAATGGTGAGATGGGCCAAATTAGAAGCCCTTTTGTAGCTAACTTTTTCTAATGTTCTGATAAAGTGTTACTCTAACCTACTTTAACACGAAGAGGGATTCAAGCTCAAGTGCAATGAGGTGAATACACCGTAATAACTAATTAGCCGAACTAACGTCTGCATGATAATCATAAAATAAAGGTAGATTAATTGTTTGACTTTATCGTTAGTGACCTTTAGTATAGGCTTAGTCCAGTTGGCTAAAGCAATACGCTACTCCCTCTAAACTCAAGTTCGAAATGTCATAACCAACTGGCTGAACTCATGTCTGCATGACAATCATAAAATAAGTGTGGATTAATCGTTTGACTTTATTGTTTGTGACCTTTTTTAGTATTGGCTAAAACAATATGCTACTCCCTCTAAACTCAAATTCAAAACGTCTTGTTTTGGACTATGATTCCAGAAACCATTACTTGTGATTAACAAAGCATATAATGAAAGTTTTAATTAGGGAAACAATTAACAGTTCCTGCCGACCCTAATATCAACAAGTTTCTCTTTTGTTTTCTTGTATGATGTATCAAGCACAAAGTTTACTTCGAAGATCTCTCTACTTTTTGGTCAAATGATAAAGATGATACGTAGCTATCGAACTTAAATATTAATTTCAATACCATTTTTTGGCTTTTTGTCGTGGTATATATATGTGTGTACATATTTAAATAAGTTAAATGGAGAAAGATTAGATGAGACTAATTTTTCAACAATAGTCGTGTGCGAGATACTTACTCTCTCTCTCTCTCTCGTGGTGGTGGATCATTACACCAAAAACTCTCCGTCCATCCCTCCTCCACCATTTTTTTTTAAGAAATATAAAAGAAATTAAATGAAAAAAAAAAAAAAAAAAAAAAAGCGGAGGAACTAAGCCAAAACCAAATATCAACGAAACCGATCGTATAAACAAAATGATGTGTGTGTGCGCGCGCATTTATAAATAGTAACTACTGGATACCAATAAGCAAAATACTTTGTAATATATGTGTATCATCTGATATGACAAAGAATGTGTACACGTCAATTTATAAATTCATCTCATTAAATATTAATTGTATGTAACAATCATCACATATGATGGGTACACAATTGTCATTGTATGACGGAATCAAATATGATACAAAAGTACATTCTCTCTAACATTTTTGTTTACGAACCCTGTTGCACATAGCACAATGGAACAGATTCGCAAGTGATTTCTTTAATACTCGTGCACATGCTAATTAATTAATAAGCCTTTTCAACTCACTTTTCTTTGTGTTCACATTATTAGTAAATAATAATAATATACACGAAATATAATCAAAAGTTGTGGAATAAATTGAAATCCTAACTGAAAAAGGAAAAACAAACAAAAGTTGGGTGAATATACATAATAAGATTACTTTAATCTTATGAAAAGTTTAAAGTTCAATATTCCCGCACCAATATTGACATACAAGCATAACTAAAGTTCTTTACCGTATTACTGTCCTGGCTTTAATTTATAGTATTATCACATCATGGTAGTCAAGGAAATGTTGAAATACCTTTTGGAATCTTCTCGGCCTCTCAAAAGGTAGAATGCCACAGCGAAACTACTAGTCAGTCCCTTTAAAGAAAACTACTAAAACTCTAGATGACCTATGTGAATATACCACGAACTTCAGGGTTTTTCCAACAACCTTCCCAAACGATGTTCATTGTAAATATCGTGGAATTTGATAGTTCTTTGCCTGGAAATTTGTTTGTTTATGAAGTTAACATATAATATTCGACATAAATAAATGCCAATGGCGTCTCTATCACTTCTATTTTATCTATATAATTAATACATTAAACTTAAACTTCATATTTTCCCAATATCCAACATAAAAAATAAATACAACTTGAATTTTACACAAATACACTATTAGCACATAAAATATCCATAGGAAAACCGAACTCGAGGGTGGTACATTCATTTTTTCTTGTTTTGATGCAACGATATATTTATACTAAATTATTTAAAACTCGTCATCCACACGATTTCAACTTAAAATCTCTCATTTACAAGTAAAAAAAGTACTAGTAGACCGTAATATAGTTGGTTACATCTACTTACTAGTAAAAAATTACCGCTTAGAAAATAAGGAAAAATATTTCGCACATAATGGTCTCGCGTGTTATGTTACTAGTTTAAGTAAATTCATACGTAAATAACCATAAATGTTGTCCAAACGATAATCGAATACTATACCATATCAGAAAACGTACTACACTGAAAAATAATTCACATTCTCAAAATGCAATTCCGCACATTGTAAAAGAAATCATGTATACTAACTTCCTTAACGACAAAGTATCATCTCACTATCACTGCATCACAAATCCATCGACAAGGGCCGTGTTCATCTAGTCCCCATCAGTCTCTTTTGTCATTTCTCAGGCCACCAAACTTAATTTATTTTAAATATTATTTAGTTTTGTTATACATAAGAACAATTAAATTGTTAAATACAAAAATAAATATATGAAAAATTAGGGTAAAGTTCATAGCAATTTCGTAGCGGGACCGGGCTTCCATGCACAATCCTCCCGCGATACCTTCGTCGCAACGCTTTGTAAATTATCCATAATACCCCTACCATCACTCAAAATCACTTCTCCTACCTAAACGCTCTCTGTTCAGGCACCACTTATTACATACGAACAATGGCACTTTCGAAATTATGAGGCATTAAATACCCCTGTTAGTTTTCTCGGACGCGGTATTACGTGGAATTTAAACGCGGGTTGGTAGACTCGGTAAATATATATAAACTGTGTGTCTCTCTCTCCTCTCTCAGTAGTCTCTAACCTTTCTTCTTTACACTCTGCTGAAAGAAAAAAAAATCTAGAGAGAGAAAGGTGGTCCACATCTGATATCAGAACACCAAAATCTCCATTCCGAATTCGATAATCTGTCCGATTCCTCGGTTTTTCTTTTGGGTTTCTGGAAAAAAGTTTTGGGTTCTTGAAAAAAGCTAGATTTTTTGGTTTTTGTTCACTCTCTCTGTCTCTCTGTTTGTCTCTCTAGAGTTGCGGTGAATGCTGGTGGCGGATATGGAGACGCTGTCGATGGATAGTCTGCCACTGGGGTTCAGATTTCGGCCGACGGACGAGGAGTTGATCGATTATTATTTGAGGTCGAAAATCAATGGCAATCATGGACAAGTGGCTGTTATTCGTGAGATTGATGTTTGCAAATGGGAGCCCTGGGATTTGCCTGGTATTAAATTTTCTTTCTTTTCACATTTTTCTGATAATCTTTTAGCTTTCCATTAGTGTGTTATTTAGTTGTTAAATTCACTATTTAGTTTCCATTTCGTTGTAATTAAGCTGGGATTTTGTTGGATTATTGAAACTTTGGGAAAGTTATGAACTTTTTGTAGCAGCAAGTTCTTGATTTTCTCACCAATTATCTAACTTGAGGGTCTTCAATTTTTGGGTTTTGTTTCTGCTCAATGTTTAAGCTTTAACAATATGTACTCTTTCTGTTGGGGTTTTTTGATAGAATGTGGTAAAAAAATGCTTACACTTTCTTATGATTATCGGCTTGTCGTAAAAACAATCCATGAATGTCTTATTGAGTTGTAATTAGGCAGGGAATTTGATGAATTGTTGTAACTTAGGGAAAATTATCAACTTTTGGTGGCAACAACTTGTTTTTCTCACCAATTAAATATTTTTGGGGTTTTCAGTTTTGTAGATTTTTGCTCAATGTTATGTTTATGCTGTGCTGCAGATTTATCAGTGATACAGACAACCGATCCGGAGTGGTTCTTCTTCTGTCCACAGGACAGAAAGTACCCAAATGGGCAGAGGTTGAACAGGGCTACAATTAAAGGGTATTGGAAGGCCACTGGAAAAGATCGTCAAATCAAGTCGGACAAAATCTTGATTGGAATGAAAAAGACATTGGTCTTCCATACCGGGCGTGCTCCCAAGGGTAAGAGGACGAATTGGGTTATGCACGAGTATCGTACGACACAGAAGGAGCTTGATGGCACAAATCCTGGCCAGGTCGGTTTTCTCTTCAACTTTTATTTTGCTTCTTACTTCTTAGTTGTCTGATTACTTAGTTTATGATATTTAATTGATTCTATGAGCACATTTGGACACCAAAGTCTTGAAAATTCGTGGTTTGTGCAATCGGTTTAAGTGTGTGATTTGTATAATTTAGTCAAACTCTATTACTTAGTGGAGTTTTAGTTTTAGTGAAATATCGTATAACCGGTTTGAGTAAAATGGATGGATTGGATGTCTTATCATAACTGATAGAAAAAATGATGTTCATTTCTTGGTAATTAGGAAAGGGTTTTTTTTTTCTTCGTATGTATGACCTAGTTACCAAGTGTTATTGAGAAAGTGATAAATCTCAATCTTCAATAGAGTCTCTTTGCATGGAAATAAGTTATGTTTTTCAATTCAAGTTATTTAATTGGTCTGCGTGTGCGTTTGTATATTGCATTTTCGTAGGTCTCCGAAACACATATGCTCAGATCACTGACTGGCAATATAAAATGACTAAACTTTCAATTACTAATCAGATGTTATGTCCATGTTATTATGCAGAGTTCCTTTGTCCTTTGTCGCCTGTTTAAAAAACAAGATGAGACTATCGAAGATTCAAACTTCGATGAAGCGGATCCTACTGTTTCATCCTCCACCGCTGCCCTATCTTCTCCTCAAGACGTACAGTCTGATCATGCACCGCTTCCAACATCACCATCTCTTGAAAGGCAAGATGAAAGGCCTCTTACCAAAGTCGAATGCACCTCTGCTGATAATTGTAATGCGATGGAATCAGACACTCTACCGCCTCTACCACCTATTGAGTTCCCTAGCAACAACTGTAGTGGTTATGATGCAGAAGATCAACTGAATATGCCGCTGGGGGAATTAAACATGTTTTATGATCGCCCACAAGAGCCACTTTTTTCTCCATTGCACTCGCAGATGCACGCAGAGCTCGGTTACTATGGCAGGAATGACTTTAGCCCCCCTGATGACCAAGACACATATGTATCTGAGTTCTTGAGCTCAATTTTCAACAGTTCAGGGGAGCAGATTGATGTTGATGGAAGAGCAGCTGAATTACCGGTGAGTAGAAGATTTCATGTTACTTTTTAACTTAGTAAAAATCGTATTCTTAAGGCTTGCCTCCCAACTTGCAGTTGTACGTATCTGCAGCATTCTGTGTCATGATCTTTTAAATACGTGTCTCTAGAAAATTAAAGTTTCGCTGATCTCACTTCATACAGTTCGAGGCAGAGCTTCAAAATCCTGTTCAGCCTGAGGGGAATATTGACAGAAATGGTCCATCACCGTTGATGTCAATTCCAGAAAATTATGGTAAGTCTTTTTTAGTATTAACATGGATGAGTGTAAGAGATATGTGGATGGTGTTCTAGATGAATGTTATTAACGGAATGTTTCTCCATTTGGTTTTTGCTGCAGGCCAATCCTCAAGGTCTGAGGTAACAAGCAATCATTTGAATGCAATGATCAATTGCGATGCTGCTCATTTGAATCCAATTATCAGTCGCGATGCTGGAACTGAAATCAGGCTTAGGCCTCGCCAAACACAAAATCCGACTAGCGCAGAGAGCTTTGTGACACAAGGTGATGCGAATAGAAGATTACTGATTTTGACTAAATTTCTGCAACTCCAATGCAGCAGTAGACCAGAAGACAGAGAAATAAAACCAATAGCCATGGAGGTGAGAAGTTTGTGAAGCACAAATAACGTCAAAATTTGATGACATATGTTCGGGGGTTGGTAATGAGTTTAACGCTGTTTGCAGGAGATAACCAATAACAAAAAGAAACCTATCGGTGCTGTTGCTACTGATGTTATTAGTGCTGACATTGATCGACCAGAAAAAGGATCCGTGCCCACAAGACCAAACTTGACTACGGAGGGCAGAATTGTTACCGGCAAAAGGGTGCCTTCTCTGTTCTTTAAGGCCTCTCCCGCCGGTCAATCTATGTGGTCCTTTGCCCTTCTCTTTAGGGTAGTTGTGGTTGCATGCTGGTTCATAATCTTGCTAGCTTATGGGGATTTCATTAGTTTTGAAGCCGTCGGAAGACCCTTCGCGGCCTAGCATGCTGCCTAAACCCCACTTTTTAGGGGCTTGTTTAAATTTTGTGAGGCTAAACACAGGATAGATTTTATAGGTTCAGAGTCCTCGTGTGATTATGTACAGCAGCTAACAATTTTATCAGAAATTGTTCTTTTTTCTGTGAACTTATATTCTTCGTGCAATCGACATATGTAATTCACTGAAAAAAACTAACCTACGTTGAAATGTGACAAATGTGACTGTGATGGTATGTCACATATACGATGCACTGTCAAACCCTTAAACTCCACGTCAATCACGAGGTGTCGTATATTTTAACTTCCTCGTGTGATCATGTACATTTTTAACTTCCACGTACGACCGTTTGTATTTGTTTGGATACCGCCAGCCACAGTGAGACTGTTTTGCAGCTTTTGCTACTTGTTTGGATACCGCCAGCCACAGTGAGACTGTTTTGCAGCTTTTGCTACTTGTTTGGATACCGCCAGCCACAGTGAGACTGTTTTGCAGCTTTTGCTACAGTCGCCAAACTTTACAAGTTAATATCTGAAAAGGAAACTAATGAAAATAGTTTGAAAATTTTGAGTTTTAACAAAAATGATAAAATAAAGAATAAATAGAATAATAAGAAGATTAATTTTTTAATATAAAAATATAATTTTTCGTAAAAATAAAAAGTAAAGTTTCCATATATAAATTGCTCGTGTGCCCGTCCTTCCTTATAGTCAACCCCTTCTGGTTCTTCAACTGTTGACTTGCATCTCCGCAATTCCGTAAACAAACAGATATGCGTTCTTGTTCGATTGCCAATTTCCTCTTCGTTTTACTACTCTTACTCACTTCTCTTTCTCTTGGTACACCCCATGGCGCTCCTGATCAAACCCACTACGCAAAAGAGCTTCTGAGCGCAGCCCAGCAGGATAAAAACTGGTTAATCTCCATAAGAAGGCAAATCCATGAAAACCCAGAACTCAAATTCCAAGAGCACAACACCAGCGCTCTTCTGCGCAGAGAACTCGATCGGCTCGGCATCCCTTACAACTACCCAATTGCCCAAACCGGAATTGTTGCAGAAATCGGGTCCGGTTCGGGCCCCGTTGTTGCTCTTCGAGCCGACATGGACGCCCTGCCGTTGCAAGTAATATCCGGGAACTTCTCGTTTTTTTGTTTTGATTCTCTGAGGAAGTTGTCTTTAATTTATTGTGAATTTTAAGGTTTAGCTTTTGGTTGATTTTGTGGTGGTGGTGGTGATGTGTAGGAGCTTGTGGAGTGGGAGCACAAGAGTAAGGTTGATGGGAAAATGCACGGCTGTGGACATGATGCTCACACCACCATGCTTCTTGGCGCTGCTAAGTTGCTTAGTCAACGAAAAGATAAGCTTAAGGTCAGTTTTACGTCTCAGCAGATGCGGGTTAGGTCAGTTTAATCTTTTGACTCAAGGTATTTTCTTTCCGTACATTGTTTAGAATATAAAAAGTGGTCAGTTACGTTTTATGTTTTGCAGCGAATTGAATGTGCATTTTGAGGTTCTGAGTTAAAAGTTTCAATTTTTATGTTGAGAGCATAACTTTTTGAACATGGGTTATGCCGATTGGCTAGGGTAGTGTTCTCGTCCCGTTGCACATAAGTTCGAATCCTCTTTCCTGTTAATTAGGGTAGTGTAGAATATATATCTTGTAAAAGTAAATCGGTGAGTTTTTATGTCGTGCAACAAAGTGAATGCGAATTTGAGATTCTGAGTTCAAAGTTTCAATCTTTCTGTTGAGACCATAATTCTCAGCAATGAAAAATTGCAAATTGTGATACAATGAGAAAATTTTGCCTAAAACTTTATTACATATGGTGGTGTTGAAGGGAACTGTGAGACTTCTTTTTCAACCTGGTGAGGAGGGAGGTGCTGGCGCCTCCAAAATGATAAAAGGAGGTGCTCTTGGTGAAGCTAAAGCGATATTTGGGATGCACGTTGATTATACAATACCCACAGGAACTGTAGCATCGATTGCAGGACCGCTCTTAGCTGCTGTTTCCATGTTTGAAGCCAAAATAGTCGGGATAGGCGGGCATGCTGCAGAACCCCACAATACTGCTGATCCAATACTTGCTGCCTCATTTGCAATTTTGGCGTTGCAACAGCTCATCTCAAGAGAAACTGATCCCCTCCATAGCCAAGTACGTGCCTTTAAAAGAAGAAGAGATTTTTATTTTTTTTTTATTTTTTATTTTTTTTATCTGGTGATATCGTAGCTTTAGTTTCATTTCAATTTCCATTGTTTGTCAAACTGATAACTCATTGTTTTATCATTTTGGTAAACTTTAAAAGTGTTTTGGGTATGAAAGAACTACGCATATAGAAGGAAAAATAACATAAAAGGTTCCACTGCAGCGTATTGCTAACAGCTAGTTTTCTGCACTGAAGGTCCTATCTGTTACTTATGTTAGAGGTGGGACTGCATCGAATGTAATTCCATCGTATGTTGTATTTGGGGGCACTTTGAGGAGTCTTACAACTGAAGGCTTGTACTTACTCAGGAGGCGATTGAAAGAGGTAAACGACATACATTGTTCTTTAACCTCGTTCCATCAGACAGTTAGACTTAGTAGAAATAATGCTGGATGTTTCTTTCATCACTCATCAGTAAATAGGTAGACTATCAACTAGCTTGTTTTGAAAGAACAAAGAAATAAACGAGTGAAGCATTCGGTTCATAAATTGGGATTTCTTGCAGGTTATTGAAGGACAGGCAGCCGTGCATAGATGTAACGCATATGTTGACACGAAAGATGAAGAATACCCACCATTGCCTGCTGTTGTCAACGATGAAAGCTTGCATATGCAGGCACAGAGGGTTGGAAAACTTTTGCTTGGTCCCGAGAATGTGAAGTTGTGCGAGAAAGTGATGGCAGGTGAAGACTTTGCCTTCTATCAGCAGTTTATTCCTGGAATCATGCTTAGCATTGGAATTGGAAATGAGGAAGTGGGTTCAGTTCACTCGCCGCACTCGCCTTACTTCTTTCTTGATGAGGATGTGCTTCCGATTGGGGCAGCATTACACGCTGCCTTGGCGGAGAGTTATTTGGACGAGCACCAACATTCTGTACACGCTGAAATTTAAGTGCGATTGGAGAAGCCTTGATGCTTGCATACTGTCATGGAGAAATTTATAAATAACATAAAAGAAATAACTTTTGTGAAATGTGAATTTGCAAATAGTTTGTAACTTGCTTAGTTAAGAATTTCACCTTACATTCGAAGTCCCGGGTTTGAATCTCCTTCCCAATCTTTGAGCCCATATAGATGGATTAATAAACCATTCCTTAGTCCATATAAACTCCCAAAGTATCCCCATAAACAGTTGCCATGGATCCATGATTATAAGTTTGATTTATTTTAAAGATGGTATTTGGTTTAATCAAGTTTGCTGGCTTTTAGGTCTTTTGTTGGTGGTTGTAGAAGGAAGACACTGCATTTGTACACTAATCTACACTAGGAAAGGGGGAGGGTTTGACCCAAGATGTACTGGGTTGGACAGGAGGCCTTATTCATTGGGGCAATTCATAATTGTATATTGGATGTTTTAAAGTTTAAAATACATTATGAAATCTCTCCAAATCTAATAACATTCATATCTTTTAAAATGATTTAAAATCAAATTCTGATTTATTACACCTGCACTTTTATAGACATTTAAAATTCTAAATAAATTCTCCTAAATTTTTATTTTCTTTAAAATTCTAATTAAATATCGAATTTTAAAACTCTTTCAAAATCTCTATTAAATATACAACTAAAAATAATGATAATGCGCTAATATTTATATGTTTATGGGATCATTAGATCAGGTGAATTTTGTACTAGAAACAACTCAATCCAAAAATAATTGGGTGGTTTTGACATTAAAAAAAAAAAAAAAAACAACATTGGGTGGTTGATTGCGATTACTTTACTAACTAAGCCAAGCAATCGTCTAGATTCTTCGAACCGCCCATCGTTCATGCATTGGACCGCACTTTTGTGCTTTGATTAAACAGAATGTCTTCCCTAATTGATGCATAGACTTTTTTAGAGGACAAATCATTCTCCCCTACGCAACCTAATATTTCCAACTTTTTATTGATAATGGATAAAAGAAAATCATAGAGGTCAACCTAAATTGTATTTGGACTGCCTTCTTTTTGGCTGATTAAACTTTAATTAAGGAGCTGCATGAGGCCGTAGACTGGAAAGATTATGTTGTTGGTTGGTGAAATTTGTGTATCTTTGATTTTTTTTAAGGAAAACTAATGAAAATAACTTGAAAACTCTGAGTTTTAACGATAATGACAAAATAAAAGGTAAAGTGAATACCAGGATTAACTTTTTAGTGTAAAAATGTGATCTTTTGTTAAAGTAAATAGTACCGGAAACTTTTCGTTAAAATTTCCTTATTTTTAGTAGTTGTGAAATCAGTCACCAAACTTTTCCGCTGGGAAGGGACTTCTGTTGCTGTTACTGATGCTGTTGCTGTTGCTGACTCATTCCCACGTGTGACCACCATGCATGCATGGTAAGTTGGGTCTCCTCTTTCTGAATGTTGGTGCGAAAGAAAAGATTGATATCTTCTTTTTCTTCAAAGTTTCTGTATTTAACTTTGGGAAAACAAACCTAACAAGGGAATGGAGAATCAGCAGTTTTCAGCTTTCCTTAATTTCAAAAGCTTGGTTGGCATTTGATTTGATAGAAGTAGATATATGAACCAAAATGGATAAATTATACGCACCAAACTCATATATATATATACACTTAATCTACCGTAAGGCTATAATTATATCCATTTAGTTGCGGTTTGGTAAAGTTGTATGGTGAAATAGGTGTAATGTTTAAGAGCGTTGTGATCTTGTCATCTGATATTAAAAATTTACTCATGTAATTGTATATTATTCATCAATATTATACTTCAAGTCCATGGCATATCAACCCTCTTATTTATCACCGTCATTTGATAAGTTGTTAGGTGAAAT
The DNA here is from genome assembly GCF_041283825.1 of Pyrus communis. Lineage (NCBI taxonomy): Eukaryota > Viridiplantae > Streptophyta > Magnoliopsida > Rosales > Rosaceae > Pyrus > Pyrus communis. The sequence continues at coordinate 550,813 of NC_142565.1, forward strand.
AGGAATAATGTTGATTTCAGGCTTCCAAATATTACATGTTCACTCATATGCGTCAACAATCTGTATTTCATATAACAATAGAGTGTCACACTCAAAAGTTTGTCGTGAAATAACCATGCCCGTCACTCTCTTGGTGCATGGAAGTGAGAACTTTTTGAATATTCAGCAAAGAGAAAGAGAGAAAGAAACGTTTTCAATAACCTGAAAAAAACATCGATCAAAAGAAAGAAAAATTGACAAAGATTAAAGAGAGGACTAAGCTTTGTGATATGGAGGAAGCAACCCATGTGAGATCAACTTTACTATAGCTGGCTCGTGTGTGTATATATATATTTTATTTGGAAATAACACGAAAACTTAGAATGCAAAATTTCGCATCCCCACTCATGAAAATTGGAACTCTCTTTGCTTAATTAGGAGGTTTGTTTAAGAGTTTAAAACACTTCGATTAGTTTAAATCATCGTTTCCTCTATCTGCACGTAGCTTAATTTATTCTTATTTCTTCCTACAGTTAATGGCTAAATTAATTAGGACCACCAAGAAAGTTGGTCATCATGTATGGTCTAACAACAGTAATGAAACATGCAGAACAGCTGATACCCAGAATAGTGTACAAACACTTACTTGTTTAATTTGATCGTCCCAAGTAAGGCATGATCATCGAGTCTTATGTTAGGTCTGGAGGCTTGTCTCTAATCAGAAAGTTAAGCGATTTTTATGTCCAAGCATGTTTAAGTGTCGTCATATGTGAGGGACATGTGTAGGTGTGGAGCAATGTCTCTCATTGAAAATTTAAGTGACCTTGCATATTCTTATAAGAACCACAACTTGCTTTAGATTATCAGTGAAGCGGCACATAAATAGACAATCAAACGGTGATAATGAATGATTTATCATGCTATACCAGATTACCTATAACTGTTATGTCATGTGTTAATTTTTTTAAAAATAGTACTGCGTAATTAGTTTGTAATAAAAAATTCTCCTTGTGTGAAATTTACTCAACTCTTTGAATAAGTTGTTTAAGGACCAAGGTATCCAGGTTGTCCAAATGAGACTAAAACGGTTACACATGTACACTTCACCACCTTTGTCATGAAAAATCCACCAGTCGGTGGGTCATGGAATTATTATCCTTTTTTTTCTTCAAGTGGTTATCTTTTCCTCTCTTTCTTTTTCTTTCCATCTCCTCTCTATCTATTCACCTCTCCCTGCTGCTCTATAAATCTGCCAAATCTGCTCCACTGGTATCTCCTCTCTCTTTTTCTACCTTCTCTGCCATGGAGATTGGAACAAGAGTTCAAAAAGAAACATTATATTAAGAGCTCCCTTTTGTATAATTTAGTGGCTTTGCATGTGCTGTAGAGTAACACACTCACTTTATATTCTAATATCCCAACTGCAGCCGTCCATCCATCATACTCTTCCATCAGCTCACTCCTCTCACCTGCATATAAATTAACACCCTCTTCTCTTCTAGCCTTCTCCCCTTCTTTCTCTCTATCTTCTGCTCTTCCATTTTTCTGTCCAATTTCGGGGAACTCAAAGTTCATACTCATAATTCAGTAAGATAACAAATGGGTGAAGAGGCTAAGCAGGTTAGTGGATTGCATTAATGTTTTCTAATTGGCTTGTATGGATCTGCATGAGTTTGTTGTAACAACACTGTTTGGCTTCTTTACGAAAGATGTCATTTCTCGTTTCTGCAAATAACAATTTGATATAAGTTGAAATTAATAAGTTAACAAAAACACAAAACAAATATTTTTACACACACGTAAAACTGTGAAATGTAATGCTTATCAACTCTTTGTCATTGGATAGGAACAAGCTAAGGCAGAGCCTAAGCCAGAGGAGAAGGCCGAGGAGAAAGTAGAGGAAAAGAAAGAAGAAGAGGAGAAAAAGGAAGAGCCAAAGCCTCCTTCTCCCTTCGTGTTGTTTGTAGACTTGCATTGTGTGGGATGTGCAAAGAAGATTGAGAGGTCCATCATGAAAATTAGAGGTACTTCCTCTCATTCTCCCACCTCTCTCTCTCTCTCTCTCACTGTTTTTTTTTTACTAGAGGAACTTATTTACGACAAAGATAGGACTCTGGCGGTAAGTTAAGCCTATTACACAGCCTCACCCCGTTGGAAATTTTTTATTTTTACTCTATGTTTATAGTTGGTATGCATGGTTATTACAATTTGTTTTTTAAAATGCAGGAGTGGAGGGGGTTTTGATAGATATGGCTAAAAATGAAGTGACCATAAAGGGAATAGTGGAGCCTCAGGCAGTGTGCAATAAAATCAAGAAGAAAACCAAGAGAAAAGCAAAAGTCTTGTCCCCATTACCAGCTGCTGAGGGTGAACCTATTCCAGAAGTTGTTGCCTCACAGGTCCAACCGAAACCTTATTAATCAAAATTAATCAAATCACATTGAAGAAAATTAAACTACATTTGTTAAAATAGTGAACTTATAAGGGTGGTTTCTTATTGCTTCAGGTTAGTGGACTTGTAAATGTAGAACTCGAAGTTAACATGCACTGTGAGGCCTGTGCAGAGCAACTCAAGAAAAAGATACTCAAACTCAGAGGTATATATCCTCTCTTTTTTTTTTCTCTTTATATTTGAGTTAAACTGAATTATAAACGGTATCCTTTGTATGAATTACAACTAATGTGGGTTAAATTCGGGGTACGACTATCACACCTTCATGTGACAGTGTTAATCACACTGAAAAATTACTCAAAAAATTACTATGGCGTAGAGTGTAGTTTATAATGTCATAGCACATGATGCCATTTTCTGAAATGGCAAATAAAAATGGGAAGTGCCAAAATATTACTTCAAATAAGGGAGAGACCTTTCAATATGACCGGTATAGGGGATGATACACCATGTGTCACTATACAAATTATGGGATATGTGTGCTAAAAAGTTAATAACTTAAAAAATAAAATTTTCCACCATTCTTCTTAAAACACGTGGTGTACCACTTATGTTCCGGTCATAATTAAAAATTTCTCCACGTAAGGGTTCATTCTGACCTAAAACTACAAAAATTTGGGTCCTATCTGACGTGGTCCAATAGGCTAGATGCGACTTAAACAAAAAATTGCACAAAGCTCCTTTTCTATGTTTCCAATAATTGGGGCAATCTATCCAGCTCATTTTGTATGTAAAATCCACTAGCTTTCAACATATATATAGTTTTTGGTCGATGGCTTTCAATATATATATGATTGCTTGAGATAAAAGAAATTCTCTTTGCACGGTGTCTTGTCTGTTAAACTAATTGATAAATTAATTACTGCAGGAGTGCAAAGTGCTGTGACTGAACATAGTAGCGGGAAGGTGATGGTGACAGGGACCATAGACGGGGACAAGCTAGTAGAGTATGTGTATAGACGAACCAAGAAGCAAGCCCGAATAGTCCCACAACCCGAGCCCGAACCCGAGAAGAAAGAAGATGAGAAGCCAGCTGCAGAAGAAGCAAAACCCGAAGAGGAGAAGAAAGAAGAAAATGCAGGGAAAAAAGAAGAGGATAAACCGGCAGAAGGGGAGGGAAAGAAAGAAGAGGGCGGAGCTGACGGCGGAGAAAGTAATAATAAGGAGGAGGAGAAAGGTGGCGAGGAGAACAAAGAAGAGGGGAAGAAGGTGGAAGAGATGATGAGTGGCAGTTACGTAAATAGTGGCATGGATGAGGAACAGATGAAAAGAATGATGCAGTACTATTATCAACCTCTTTACGTGATTGAGAGAATCCCACCTCCTCAGCTGTTCAGTGATGAGAATCCCAATGCATGTTGCATTTCATGAACAACTTGATCACGATCAATAATCCTTCAATATTCCATAATAACAGTGTATTAAAATGTTATTATGTTACTTAATTATGTAATATATAAAAGTGCCACCACTCGTGACCAGAATTTTAGACAAGTTTTGAGTTAATTTGGTGGATATGGTATCAAGTGGAATAAATATAATATATGTTTCCTACAAATTGATAATAAGATATTTAGTTAATCATTTTGTTATCATATTATGTAGTTACTTATTCACGTTTTATAAAATGTAAATGAACTATATAAATACATAATAAAATAGGTACACAAGCATATTGTAGGAAGAATAAATTTCTGGTATTTGTAAACGTGCAAGGCGGCACAAAGGGTTAGCTTTAGTTACGTAAAAGTTGGCTTTTTAAGCTATTTTAATTAAAAAATTAAATATGTATGTTTGAAATAATAACGTCACGTGATCTGTTTCAAATAAATCACAAATCACTTGCTCAAAAAATTGAACCAGGTCAAGCAAATGCTGGAACAACCAAAGCAAGTGAACAAGAATTACACAAGATTTGTGTGCTATTTTTTCATGCATGCAGCACATGTTAATATCATACAGTTAGATCATGTCTCATGAGATGCCCTCTTAAGTGAAAACTACACACGAAATGGATTAGAGGAACATAAACGCTAATCAAACTCTCTCAAAGTGAGATTCTTTATTAACTCTATGTAACCTCACAATTTAACGTTCATATATATGCCAACATTATAAAATGAATATTAAAACATAAAATGATAGAGAATTAATCTCACTTTTAAGTCTCCTTACCATTTTTCTTAGAGGAAATAGTTTCTGACTCGTGAATATTCGGTTCATGATGACGAACGAATATTTTTTGTTGCAATCATTTGTCTTCGGTTTACAAATTAATCAAGGTTGTAAAGCCAACATATGATCTAATCTTTTTATCCATTAATTAACGTAATTAAATCCAAAAATCAGGTTTTGTGTTTGTGCATGTCACATGTAATATGGATAAGTCGTTAACAGGAAACAAATCTGATTGGGGCCGTCGAGATTCCCTGAGATAAAAACAGAGGTGTGGTGTGGGTTTCACATGGTGGGCTCCAACTTTTAGTACTTGAAATCCGAGTCACCAGGGCATCACGTTAAAAGAGAGCCATGAGCGGGACCCACAATCAAATACTCTAGCCTGGCAGAGACGGTGATGCCGTCGCACCTGTCTATTTGTCGTTTTGTCGCATTCACAAAACAAGCCTAACAATGCACGCACCCGCCATGGCCGACCGATGCATGTCATTTGCTTCTCAAAAGTGGAAGACATACAATGTGAGCTCCGTCGGATAGCCAAAAGGCCGAAGGAGGAGGAAATGTTGTGATTGCATAACTCAAAGCAATCGTCCCCTCTGTGTGAGAGGAGTAGGATTTTCTCTGCTACTTCAAATTCTCCTTTTTTCTGATTTCTTTCACACTTTTTTTTTTGTTTATAAAAAATTCAACACAAAATGTTAGCTTAATCGTAACCATTCGAATAAAAAGAAAAGAAAAAGGAGATGAATTTGGAGTGAGAGAATCTTAATTCGAAATACTATGCTCGACTAACAATATGTTTTAGTTAATATCAAACACTAGTTATGTAAGCTACAGACGATTATATAGATATGTTTTGTAATCTTACCAAACAAAATACTTCTCCTTTTATAATTCATGTAGGGAACGTAAATAGTATCCTTGTTCAATATATATTACGTAGCGGAAAATTAAGCCCCAATGCAAAATATAACAAATCCCCAAACAAATTAGGCTTTGAAATTTTCTTCCCTTAACTCTCTATACATATTTGGTTCAATATAGTCGACCTAAATTACATAGACTCTTGAGAAACCAAACTTATTATATAATAACGCACGGTAATTAAGGAAACAAAATAGTTAAAAAACAAAGTGTACATTAGAAGTCAGAAGCTAAAGCCTGAAAGATGATTAAAGCATCAATGAAAATTAAAACTTTAAAACTTCAGAAGCTACTTTTTTCACTCGAAATAAAGCATACGTATCTTAACTTCTTGATCATTCTCAACGCAACTAAACAAAGTAGCTAGAAAACCACTTTTACTGTGGGACTAGCCTAGCGTTTTTCAATATTGGTACTTTCTAGACTTTTAGGCATTTGTGGGATATTAGGGTTCATCTGTTCTGGTACGATCAAGAAATTAAAGAATAAAACTTGCATGCATGTGCACGGCGGCATAACCAATATAAGAGCGCAAAATGATGACATGGTGCCGTGAGTACGAATGTTTATCTCGAGAGGAATTACATGATTGAGAGATGTTAAATTTAATCAGGATTAAGATAATTAATAATTAAAAGTAGTATTGTTGAAAGTTCCAAAGTCTGAAAGCCAAACTTGGTTGATAAGGAAAACAAGCCACATGGGAGTCATAATCTGAAAACTATATAAAACTGAACGACCAGCAGATATGCATGCATGCATGAAAGGGAGATCAACACACACACACACAATGCACTTTTTTTGTATATCCAAGCGCTGCTGACACATCCTTCCAATATCCAAACCAAGATTTTCTCTAATCAAAATATCCTTAATAATCTTTAATCAGGAATATTATTGCTTAATAATCTTTAATCATACGAACTGGTCAATCAGCAACCGTGCATGGTAAAGCTTAAACATAACCATGATAAAAAAAAAACACACTCGATCAGCCTAGCTATACCCTTTCTTTTGTAAAGATGTCCAGGAATACTTAGCTGAGGACGTCGACCTCCTACAATGTCTAGTAACTTAATCCTATATAAAGCCTTGAAAATGTGATGATACATAGAAATAAAGGGGAACATCTCAAAAAACCATTCAAGAACAACAGGAACAACAATCTCTTGCATGCATGCATACATCTTGAAGCTTTATATAATTAAATTAGAGTTTGGATTTCGATATGGCCGACATGCAAATTGTTCCTGCCTGCAAAAACGTAGAAGCGCAGTATGTGGAGATGATGGTTCCTCTCTATTCTCATGGATGTGAGAAGAAAATAAAGAAGACCCTCTCCTATCTCAAAGGTAAACTATACCTCTCTATACGTACATATTATGATATATTGCTAAGCGCCACCATTGTCGATATTTTTCTCAGGTATTTCAGTTGGAAGTCATAGCACATATAAATCTAAAGTACTAATATTTTCTAACATTTTCTTCAACCTAACAATGCAACATTGCAAGGTGGTCAGTCCCCTCAAGTTTTATGTTTTAATTTGTTGTGTTGTGTGTGCCCGCCCAGGTCATGAGTGAGACATTATAGTAGCAGTCGTTTAGTTTGACTATGTCTGATATCCTAGGCCCTTCGCAAAATTGCAGCCTGAAATTAGATAATTTTTGTGGGCCTGTGGCTATACATTAGGGTTTTCACTCATTTTACAGTCTGGGTTGGTCCAGTTGGGGTATTAAGCAGCAGTAAAAGTGTGAACTAAACCCTAACTAATGTTGTGTTGTAACAATATTTATATGTACGGGCAGGGATATACTCAGTGAAGGTGGATTATAACGAACAAAAGGTGACGGTATGGGGAATATGCAACAAATACGATGTGCTTGCAACCGTAAGGAGCAAGAGAAAACACGCATGTTTTTGGAACCCTAAAGACAACATCGCCTTAGAAGATCAATCACCAGAACCACCAGCGGTGACAACACCACCACCTTCCTCTCCTTCTCCTATTCATAATACTTCAAGTGGTAAATACACAAAGCCTTCTTTGGCTCTGATTAGGGTTCGATCTTTGAGCTGGAAAGCATGGACTCCATGGAAGAAAGTTTTCAATAGGTCTTATTCATTACCCTCAAGGCTGAAGCTCAACGTTAATTGATTATATACAACGATCGATAAGAAAATGCAAAAGAAGATAATGCTTGCTGCCTTCCTCTTGTTGCAATTTGGATTAGATAACTACTATGTACTTTAGTTGTGTGGAATTTAATCATCTGCCAGTAGAAGCTGGTATTGTTTAATTACCGCTAAAACTTAGTTATCCCTCTACTTGAGATAGAGAGTTAAAATAAGTATACACTCGTGATAACACACCCAAAATAAGAAGACCGAGTCAAATCGATATGTAAAAATCTCACTGTAGTGGTTCGTAAACCAGACTTCCTCCATTGATCGGCATCCTCTCACTTTGGTAGTCAGAAGAAATTGGGTACTGGTCTTATCTATCCCCTCTTTCTCTTTATATTCAAAATTATTTGGCACGATTTGACAAGTTTATTCCTTGTTAACTCTTTGGTAGGGTCAGCATGATGATCATGTGCCCATATAGTTACCAATTTACTGCAATTCAGAATTGTAATACTACCTAAATAAAATGACATATGCATGTACAAATGCACGAAAATCACATATGTTAAGTTAGATACTTGTGGGAAAGCAACAAAAAGCAGAACCACATGGCATTTTCCTCATTTTCCCCTGCTGATTTGATGCGAATTCTCAAGTATAAAAATATGGTTAGTACACAAAAACTTTCTAACTTTTAAGCCACTTCACGCCCATCCATCCAAAACCCTCCACTGGGTTCTTGCCACATCAGCCAACAAAAAGTGGTGAGGTGAGTACAAACAAAAGTCTTATAACCAGGCGAACAAAACGTGATTAATACCGCTTTAATCATTAAAATTTACGCCTAACGCTGACCAGAAATGTGATTACCGTGTACGTAATCTGGGTGAAGAAGTCTCACCATATGGAAATTTTCGTCCATAATCCACATTATGCCTAACTCGATCGGAAAATAAATAGAAGATACCAGAAAGTTGAAAATCCAACCAGAGATAAAATATAATCTGTATGCATAATCTACATGGATTTATATGCATTTTTTGCCGTCACCTCACCTGATAATTGATATCCATTACCTTTAAAATCAAATTTGGCTAAATAAAACCCACACGTTACACCAACTAAAAGGTATATATAAAGTCACCAACCATCTACGACTTTGAAACAAAGCTTTGAAGGCGGTAATTACTAACTATACAGCTACCTACCAATCAATACCTCTCTCTCCCTCTCCCTCAGTAGCCGCTCTCGCTCTCTTGAACGGAGGCTCTACAATTTGCGGGGGTGAGAAAATTAATTATAAAAGAAGGGATGATAAGGGTAGGCATTGTTGCAGAGCTGCTAGGGTTATACACGGCAGCCCTTGCGAGGATGGCGGAGGAGCTCGTACCAGCAAGGCGGCACAATACCAGTTTTCGTGATCTCGTGAATAATCTTCGTCTAGCTTCTCGGCCGGCGTCCACTCACGACGCTGCTTCTTCCTTTTATCTATATTTTTAAGCTAGTACATCACTGATGGATACACGATCCTGAGATGGATTGGGCGGCTTTCTTTCTCTAATTGGTTGCTTAATTTGCACGTCTTTCATTGATATCTTTTTTATTTGGTTACTTTATCTGCATTCATTTTTGGATGCTGCAGTATGCTTCCATGAAAACGGTGTATGTATATGAAATTCTTTGTTTTCTGCAGTAATCTTCTATTAGTTTAATTTATCGTAATTAGTCATACATGCATATGTAATCTTGGATCATATATTATACAAGTTTTATATTGCAGGCAGCAGGTTTTTGTTGATTAATTAGTCTCTTTTGTATCCGTAATAGAGATCAAATGATGATTAACTAATTAATTTCCTGATTTAAGATTATTAATATTCTATTGATTGCAGATCAAGCCTCAAGCTGTGTCAATGGAATATAGCCCGTTATCAGTAAAAATGCTTTGAGACATATATATCGTTTAAATTATAATAAAATTGGTAAACAAATAAACTAATGCAAGAAAACAATTTGATAAAATTAGACATAAATCTAATTTCTTTTGCAGTTATTAGGTATATTTGCTTGACTGCTTCAATATCTTAACTGACAAATGACATATAACCTATAATATAAAACAAAAACCAATACTTATCCCATGCAATCGGCCGTACAAATACTAGAACACTGAACACCACAGCGTTCGAATTTGCGTCATATCTTTCGTTAGCTCCAAATACTATATCTTTTCTTAAAGTCTCTAACTAAGTGTTCCTAGGTCTTCTTTTATCTTTTTTGTCTTGAGTCTTTGTCTCATAGTCACATTTTTTAGTCGGGACATCTGTAAGTCTTCAGTTTACGTGTTCAAACTTATAATATAAAAAAATAATTAAAAAAAAAAAAACCCTTGAATGATGGGACGGAACAAAAGGTGACAAATTTTATGATTGATTATCCATGATTCATTAATCAGGACTCTTAATCAGGTAGCTTTATAATAATTCAGATCATATGTATATCAATATATATTTATATTTATATATGTTATGTGAACATGAACTAAGAAACAAAACCACAAACACTCCATGCCTCCGACTGCTTGCTTGGTCGGTCTAACCATTCACAAGTTTGAATCATAAAAAATAATAGAGAAAGCTGTCGGTGTGGACATTTAATCTTGAAGATTTTCCAACGACTTGACTAAAACAGTAGTTAATTAAATAATTATAAATAGAGTTGAAATTTTGAGAAGACAAATTATATTTTGTGACATGTTCAAATTTGGTTTAGTAGCTAATTAGTTTGAGCTATCTTTAAACTTTTTCTCACTCGACAATTAGTTGCAAACGATAGAAACGAGTCATGAAAGATGGTTGAAGAAGATGCACTGCATTTTCTCTGAGAGTTGTCCCACCCAACGACTCACACTCTCAGACGCTCTTTTGGTTCATTTACAACTCCTTTGCTCTCATAAGTATGGACCTAAACCTTGTCGAGTTTTGCAATGAAGCTCGTGATAATAAAGTCTATCACTGAAAACGATTACCTAATTATGACAACTCACATATCGTACTAGAGAAATATAAAACTGGTGCAAAATTAAAATATAAAGAGTCTCATGATTTTAAATGTATTTTGATCAACCATGCGGTCAAGCTTTTTCCTTATTTAAAACTGTTTAAACTAGGGTCTCATGTATTAATATTCTTCATCATGAAAAATTGTTATATGGTATTAATTACTAATTTACATGTTATGATATGAATTGATTTGTCAAACAATATTTTGATCATCATTAAAGAATTACTTCAATTTTAAGACCTAGATTCATACATACAACTCCATAATCTTTCTTTTCTGATTCACAATTTGCAAACATAAAAGTTGAACATTGTACTTTGTTTATACAAACAATACTGAGAGTAGAAGAATCAAACTTAAGATGTCAAACGCAGAAGGTTAATGTTGAATCTTCAGCCGGATTTGAAAAAAAAAATGGAGGGAATACTTTTACCCACCTCCTAAAGTAGGAGTGAGCATCACTCCTACCGATTGTCGTTAGATTAGTTTAAATTGTGATATTCGTATTTTAGATCGATTAAAATAAATTAATTTAACGATAACAAACAAGAAGAGTGAGCATCACCTCACTTTTAGGATGTGAGCAAAAATGCACTTGAGATGAAAACAAGTTCAGGGGAAGAAAAATGAATTGTCAAAAGTAGGGGGAGATAAATCATTTCTTCGAAATGAGAGAGGCTTCTTTGTAGATAAGCGTAAATCAAGGGCCAAAACCAAAGAGGGTGACTTTTGAGCCCAAAATTCTCCTTTTCCTGGCTTCTCTTGGACGGTGAAGACCCGGAGGACACTCTGCCACCAGTCTCTGCCTCTCTCTCTCTCTCCTCTCTCCTCCCTCACTCGTCACTCCTCTGGTATGAATTTCTCTCCAATTGATTCAAAATCTCAGATTTCTTGATTAATTTCCAGATTGGTTTATGATTTTGCTGTTCTTACCATATTCTGTAATCTGGGTTTTCTTATTGATGTAGCTGTAGGATATAGTTAAGCAAGAGAACTATATATATACATATTCAAGGGAATACTACTGTTTTGTAAATTTTACAGCTTTTGTGCTTTCATTTCCTTCTTGTTTTACCCAGTTAATTGGGTGATTGCTGAAAACGGATGCTCTGATCGTCATCATATTGTAAGCAGTATCACCAATTGTTTCATTTTTTTTTTCGCACGATTCTCAAAGATCATAATAATTTCATTGTTATTTGATAATCCTTATTGTGTTTGACAAATGGTTTCTTCATAAAGTTTTGATTTTTGTCGTGATGTTCATGTTTTTGGAAATTTTAGCTCTGGTTGACCTTTTTATTTCAGTATCTCTTAGTTGATGTTAATTTTAGTGGATCTTGATCAATTTACTTTAATTTGCGTGTTAGAACCAAAGTCTAAGAATGGCTGGATTTGTGCCTTATGGAATTGGAGGATCTTATCCATATTCATCATCATCGCCTTCAAGTTTATCGGCTTTAGCGCCACCTTTTACTGTCGATCGGCCTGTGCCAAAACCCATGTCAAGCTCACTTGATGTGACTGAGCCACCTTATGTTGCCCCCATGAATTCTTCTTTGCACAATTGGCTTCCTTCTCACCCGACCACTACCCCATCTAATTTCTTTGCCAATCCCACCCCAGATCTCAATTCAATTCCTCCATCGAATGCGTATGGATATGCAGGCCTGCAGACTGTTGAACCATCCAATACAAACTTGCCTGCCTTGAACACTATTACCACAACTTCTCCCAGTACGTTTAAGTACGATCAATCCTTCAATGCTGCTGCAACTAGTTTTGTTGAGGCCAAACCTTATTATCCCTCTTATCTATCCTCAACAGTTCCGAGTGTTCCCCCCATGGTGGTTCCTAGTCAGCCGAGTTATGATTGGCTGTCTAGTACTCATTTTGCTCCCTTGGATAGCTCCTCTCACAATGATTACACTCAAAACCCTTCTGATCCAAAGTATACTACCCAGTGGGGTGGCTTGTGGGAGTGGGAGCAGGGTAAACAGGGAGACATTAATGGAAATTTCTGCTCAAAGAAGACTGATGTTTCCGGCTCATCACTGTACAAGAATTACATGAACCAAGGTATGTCTTCCCCAAGTTATGCGTCTATGGAATTTTTCCAGTGCAACTACTTTTCTTTTCCTTTTTTGTTCACCTCCTGTTTGTTATGCAACCCTACTTTATTTTCCCCTAACTATCTGTATAATGTGCAGACCCCTCATGTGAAGAAGCATCACATGGTATCAATATTCAGGGTTGGGAAAAGCATGGTGGATCTGTAAGTGCAGAGCACTTAGGTGATAAATCCTTTTTGGCGAAAAATTCCAAATTCATCCCTGCTGATGTCACGGGATCCTTTTCAGCAGTTCCAGAAATCCATACTAAGCCATCATCCTCACAATTTGTCATGAACACCACAAACTGTAAAGCACCGTACAGTGTATTCTCTGAGCAACAACAGCATGATGCTAGTATGGATGATATTTCGTCCACTTCAAAATTGTCCTCTGCCCTTGCCACTAGAATACCAGCTATTGGCACTAAATCTTCAGAACCAGAGATAGGTCTGTTCAAAAGGTTGAATTTCAGAAGTGATGCAGCTGAGATAGGTCGTGATGACTATTATCTTTCTAGTGTACAAGAGTCTCGTCAGCCACAAGTTTCTGAAGGCAACTGTCGTTTCAGTTCAAGCCAACTTGACAGTGTTCTTGGAATAAATGATAGCTTCTTTGCAGAAAGAAATGAAGAGCTGTCAAATAATAGAAGTCTCAACAAGAGTCCATGGGATCATGTGTTTAAAGCGAAGTCTGGACTGGAAAATCCTCATGTTAGTCCTGGTGCTTTTAATGTGGCACTTAATACAAATGAAACCGTCAATTCGTTTCCGAGTTCATCTGACAATGTAGATCCTAATAATCCAGCTGTGGACTCGCCTTGCTGGAAAGGAGTTCCTGGTAGTCGGTTTTCTCCATTTGAATCCTCTGAAGAAGGGGTTCCAGAACAGATAAAGAAACTAGAGGACTACAATGGTTTGCATTTTCCAATGCCACCGATTTTTCCACTAAACGCTGCGGAAAATGCTTCCTCCCAAAAGCCTATCAAGAACACCGTTGAATACCATGATCTTGGGTGGCTGGAAAAGGGTGTGACCCTTCCTTTGAAGAGATATTCAGTTGAAAACTCAGCTTTTGGAGAACATAAATTAGATGATACCGCGAAGACCACTTATGACTCAGAAACAAGCCATGGTAGAGGACCTCAAAGTTACAGAAATGTCCTCCATAAATCAGGGAATGGGGAAAACTCCTTTGGTCTCTTTGGCCATTCTCACACAATGGAACAAGGTTGTGGTGGAGAAGACGGATTAGCAGTGGAAATGAAGAAAACAACACTGACTTGTGGTCCAGATGTTAAACTGAATGTCAGTGACACTATGGAATATGGTTCATTGCATGTGCCTTCTCATGCTGTAGAAAATATATTGTGTTCGTCTGTGGAGGAAGCACCTACTAAGCTTTCCAAATCTGATGGGGAAGATTCTATGCTGAAAGTGGGTGCACAGATGCTGGTTGATACAATGAATAGCTTGTCAGAATTGCTGCTTAGTAATTGTTCATATGGCTTGGTTCAATTGAAGAAAAATGATATCGAGGCAATAAAAGCCGTGATCAATAACCTGCATATCTGCATATCAAAGAACAGCGAGAAATTGTCACCGACACAGGAAATGCCATCGTTCCAGCAAAATACTTCTCAGTGGAACGGAGAGTTCATAGAGCATAATAAGGTATGCTGCTTAAGTTTTTGGAATCTTATTTGGGACTAAACCTTCAAATGAATAGCGGGTGCTTCACCATGCAGTTACTACCTCATACTCTATAATAATGTTTTGCTTGGCTGAATAATTTCTTCAGGTTGTGAGTGCAGACAGGGTCCCATTGGCATCTGCCTCTAACATTCAGGATGAAGTTACAGGTTCTGTTTCTGTGAAAAGTGACAAAAACATGGCGAAAGAAGATAAAATGACTCAGGTACCCCTATACCTAGCATCATAAAGTAAAATGTCAAGTTATATTGCTTGCCGTTGAGGGATGAGGTAGTACAAAAAAATTAGCTACTTATTTTGCCATGGACCTTGGTTTTTCAGGCTATAAAGAATATTCTTAGTGAGAATTTTCAGGCTGAGGAAACAGACCCTCAAGCCCTCTTGTACAAGAATCTATGGCTTGAGGCTGAAGCTGTATTATGTTCCATTAATTATAAAGCTCGCTTTAATCGTGTAAAGATTGAAATGGATAAGTGCAAGGCAGAGAAATCCGAAGGTTTATGCTCTTTCATTACGGCCGTAGTTTTATACCTATAAATGATAAACTTTGATCTTATCTTTATTTTATGATTGTGTTTGTGTTTCAGACGGCTTTGAATATAATGCAGATATGGTGAAGCAATCAATGGCTGATGTTTCCCCTGACTCAAACCCAGTTAACCCATTGACGCCTGATGCTCAGGATTGTCCAACTTCAAATCTCCAGGATTTACCTGTATTAAGTCAGGAAGATGATGTATTGGCAAGATTTCGTATCCTAAGGGACCGTGTTGAGAACACAAATTCGATCGGTGCTGCCAATGGGGGTGAATCCAGCTCCAAGGTTTCTGAACCGAACAAGGTTGATAATATTCCATCTGAAGTAAATGGTAACTTATCCTCACATGGTATTTCCATTCAGGATTCTCCTACATCAGATACAGTTGGGATGACAGATGATTACGAGGCTTCTGTTATGGCCAGATTTCGTATCATAAAAGACCGGGTTGAGAAATCGAAATTCATTAGTTCTGCCAATATGGAGGAATCATCCAGCTCCAATGTGTGTCTTGAACCCAAGAGTGACATAATTGCACCCAACGCAAGTGATTTTTCGGGACCTGAGTTCAATTTCCAGGATTCTTCCATTTCAATCACGACCAGCCAATCAAATGATTGCGAGGCTTCTGTTCTGTCCAGATTTCATATCCTCAAATCCCGGATTGAAAACTACGCTGACTTGCATACTGAAGGGCAACATCTTCCCGACCCCAAGATATCTGCAGTTGCACCTAACACGAGTGATAGCTTAATGCCCGAGATCAACATCCATGATTCTCCTCGTTCTATCACGACCGACCGGGGAAACGACTGTGAGGATTCTGTTATGTCGAGGCTTCAGATCCTTAAATCCCGGATTGACAACTCTTACATGCATTCAGAAGGGCAGCAACTGCCGGAAACTGGTGGTCTTGGATATGCTGGTATGAGAAACCCCTGGCCGTTTATTAGCAAGAGATCGGAGGGTGAAAGTTCAGAACTGAAGGAGCAACCTATGTTGCAAAGTCATGAAGCTGGCAGAAGTGAAGGTAATATGGTGACTGCTAAGGAATTCCATCTGTTCGTGGGCAGTCCACCGACAGATAATCAGAAGATCAACAGGCCTGGGAATCTGCTTCCGGCAGGTTGGTACGATAGCTCGTCCTCGGATTGGGAACATGTCATGAAGGAGGAGGTTTGGGGGCAGAACTGAAGAACCAGATGCTGGAAAGAAAACATCCCTTCCTGGGTGGTGTATGATTCCTCCTTCCTCTTTTGCTTATTTCCAAACTAAATGACTCTGGATACGATATTTTTGTACAAAGTTTGTGAACTTAATTTGAATATTTCGGAACGTATGTGTTCTACAATTATGTAATGACGATCAAGTCTTCGATAGTGTGTGGGCAGGTGCATGGATGCATGCATGCATGCATTTCATTACACGTTCATTCGCAGCTCCGGGTGCAGTTTTATACTACTCCGCGCACCTTAGCGGAGACAATCGTTAAGGACGAGGTTCGAAAAGGGTCCTCTCGGGATCCAGGCGTCGCAGCCGGACGATTGCTTATGATGTTACAATTCTGTACTAGCTTTGTTAGGGTGAATTAATCTTGCACATGTTGCTCCTTTTAGGGCATCGATTCCACGTCCTCTAACATGACAAAATACGAGCTCGTCTCCTTTTAGGGCATCGATTCCATGTCCTCCATTGTGATAAAATAAGAACTCGTTTAGATGTGCTTTTAAAACGACTGAAAACGCTTTTAGAGAAAATGATTTTTGGTTTCAAAAGCACTTAAAGTGCTTTCTGCAAGATACATTTTTTAAGTGTTTTTTCTGAATTTACTTTCATTTTTACAAATGATTAGTTTTAAAAACATCTTCACTAAAAATGCTTTCAATCATTTAAAAAGCACATCCAAACGAGCACTAAGACTTGCTGCCAAACAACCCCAGGTTCGATCCATGTCATTGACAAAGCAAAGCGAGATCGAGCAAATTGCAAGAGACAACCCTAATGTGGAAGATTTAAAAGACGAAATGGAAACCTTAAAAACTCATGACATAGGAGTGAAGTACATCAGCAAACCAGACGACCTCACTACCAATGTCTTTTGAGTCCACAAAAGAAAAGAAAAGCACAATAAATCCACACATAGACGAGCGTCCGTTTGGACAACAATAGCTAACGACCGACACTGACTCAAAAAAACTCATCATCAACTGACAACGAGCACGAGGATAACAAATTAAGTGGTGAGCTCCATGATAGCGCTGACAATGTCCCCGCTGTGAGTCCTGAGAGCCTTGACAGCCTTGCTCCTTGACACCCCGGCCTGTGTCATGACCAAATCAATGTCCTTAGGTTCCACCCCGGTTTCATCAACCTCTTCCTCTTCTTCATCTGCCTGAGGTCCGGCAGCTGCTCCAGAAATCTCTGGTTTCCCCATCACAGAACTCATGTCCGGCATCCTGAACTGCTGGGCAGCCTGTGTCTGCAGCTGAGAGCTCAAATCCTCAATCTTGGCCTCGCCAAATATCACATAGGTATCGGAGTTTGGACTCTTGAAGGCATCGGGTTTCGAGATGACAAATAGTATCTGAAAGACACAAAAAAGAACAACCAATCAACATCGACGGTTCCATTGGCCATAACAATATCTCAATTTCACGAACCGGAAATCAAACAGCAACTTACGTTTTTCGTCTTCTTGATTGTAACCCTGCTAATACCAGTAACAGGCTTCATACCCAGCTTCAGCATTGCCTTCCGACTCTTCTTCTCGCTTCTGCTCTGTTTCGATGACTCATTTCCACCTGTTACATCGAATTAACATTGCTCGAAGCACAACACAGATATAATACATACTCATTGTGATTGAGCAGCAAAAAATACTGTATAAATGAACGAAAAAGTTTGAATCTTTATAGTTTTCAACAAACAGAACTACGATTCGGCTTTTGGGTTCTACCGAAAACACTTCAAAATTAACATCAAAATCACTCGAGCTACCTGTTACGCTCTCATTATTTCGATAGCTTTTGCAAAATTCTAATATTTTCACCCTCTATATGCTCCTACCAATCAAACATGCCCTTAAAAAACGCAAAGACATCCATGACAAATCCAAAACTTCAAGCAATCGAAACGATAAGAACAGCAAAACAAAGGACAAACCTTGACCGCCGTCTTCCTTATCATCATCGTCGTCCTCGTCCTCGTCCTCATCGTCCTCGTCCTCGTCCTTGTCATCGTCCTTGACGTCCTCGACCACGACTTCTTCTTCTTCCTTGTTCTGACAACAGTAGCAGCTCGGAATTCGAAACACATATAAACCAAACAAAAAATGGGTACTTTAAACAAAGGGAGGAGCTTTACCTGATTAGTGTTCTTGAGAAGCTGGTCGGCGGAGACAACCTCTTCGGCGGCGGCGGCCTCGGGCTGAACCAGTGGAGCCGGTGACATGTTTCGGGTTTGTCGGCGGAGACTAGAAGCTCTGCAACGGATAAAAATATGATGTCTTAGCAATTCGTAACGCTGACGCAGCGGCGTATAGAGAGACGATGACTCGCGAGGGCAAAGGGTTTCGGTTTCTGAATGGGCCCGCTAGTTTTTGGCGGCACCACCAAGCCCAATCATTAAATCGCTTGCAATATTTTTCCGATGGAAAATGTTTTTTGCACTCATTTTTTATCCTGTTGTTCACCACTTGTTTTGGTTAATTCTTTTCATAAAATAGGATCAGTTCATCGCTTCATCACAGCAGTTCATATTTTCGGTGGCCAGAAAGACTCACAGAGGATTTTAGCCTCTCATGAACATCATTGTATGATAGAACGTGTCATGTATATGGTCCTGGAATTCGTCTGAACCATTGGACCACCTTGTTGTGTTTACTTGTTTTTATTTATTGTTTATTGATTCTTGTTATTGGTAAGAGTTTATTACGACAGAAAAACTTAAGACTCTTTATTTACAAGTAAAAATGAATATCACCGAACAGTAATACTATATGACAACATAAACCATGCTATCCTATAGACACTGTTTGATAAGATGTGAGATTTGATAGACTGCTTATTTGCAAGTAAAATTAACCGCACAGTGTGCAATGAACAAACACGATTTACGAATCTCCAGAATCCTTACCAAAAAAATCCAAAGAGGATCCTGTTGGTATCATTAGTACTAGTTGGTCAAATCTCGTCTCTAATTAAACAGTGAAGTACATCCTAATCCATGAAGCAGACAACTCTTACGAGGAAGAATTAAAAGATGAAAATAGAAAACTTTAAAAACTCATGACTCAGGAGTGAAGTACATCAGAAAACCTGAAAGCCATCGCTGCCAATGTTTTGAGTCCCCAAAAGAAAAGAGAAGCGCAATCTAGATACACATAGACGGGCGTCCGATTGAGCTACAAAAACCAATGACCGACACGACACTGATTCAAAACACTCATCAAGTAAACAATGAGCATGAGAAAAACTATTGACATTGGCCAATTATGTGGTGAGCTCCATGATAGCGCTGACAATGTCCCCGCTGTGAGTCTTGAGCGCCTTGACGGCCTTGCTCCTGGATACCCCAGCCTGCGTCATGACCAAATCAATGTCCCTAGGCTCCACCCCGGTTTCATCAACCTCTTCCTCCTCTTCATCCTGAGCTCCAGCAGCTGCTGCCGAAATCTCTGGTTTTCCCATCACAGAACTCATGTCTGGCATCCTGAACTGCTGAGCAGCCTGTGTCTGAAGCTGGGAGCTCAAATCCTCGATCTTGGCCTCGCCAAATATGACATAGGTGTCAGAGTTTGGACTCTTGAACACATCAGGTTTCGAGATGAAAAATAGTATCTGAAACACCAAGAAATAGCAAACAAACAATGAATATCGAGCATGATACAACAATATCCCAATTGCACCAACTGGAAACCAAACATCAACTTACGTTTTTGGTCCTTTTGATGGTAACCCTGCTAACGCCAGTAACAGGCTTCATCCCAAGCTTCAACATTGCCTTTCGACTCTTCTTCTCACTTCTACTCTGCTTCGAAGCCTCACTTCCACCTGTTCATCATCGTCTAATCAAGATCACTTTAAGGACAACATAAATAACACATACTCATTGTAATCAAACACCAAAAACAATCAGGCTCACAAAGAAACCGTAGCATAAATGAACGAAAACGGTTTGAATCTTTACAGTTCAGAACAAACTGAACTACACTTCGTGTCAAAACAACAACAACGGCAACAACCAAGCCTTATCCCACTAAGTGGGGTCGGCTATATGAATCCTAGAAACATTAGCACAAATGAACACAAAATCATGCATCTACGTTTCGGGTCGAAAACATCTCAAAAACTAACATCAAAATCAGCCAAGAAAACTTTTATGCTCTCAATATTTCCATAGCTTTTATAAAAATCTGAACTTTTCATCCTCTGCGTGCTGCTAACATTCGTAACAAATCCAAAACTCCAAGCAACAGAGAACATTCAGGAAGCACAGAGAACAAATAAACAGCAGAAACAAAATGACGAATATGCCGTAAAATCGAAAAGACAAGAAGGAAAAAAGAGCAACCTTGAGCGTCGTCTTCCTTATCATCGTCGTCCTCGTCATCGTCCTCGTCCTCGTCATTGTCGTCCTTCACGTCCTCGACCACCACTTCGTCTTCCTCCTTGTTCTACCAATAATACCAGTCCACCATTCAAAGTTTAGTAAATAAACAAAAACGGAAAATGAAAACAAATTATTTAATCCCCACAAAAAAGAGAAAAGGGAAGAGCTTTACCGAATTAGAGCTCTTGAGAAGCTGCTCGACGGAGGAGACCTCGTCGGCTGCGGCGGCTTCCTGCTGAACCAGTGGAGCCGGTGACATCTTTTGTGTTCCTCGGCGGAGCTCTGGAAATTCTGAAACGGATAAAGGGGAACAGTCTTAGCCGTTCGGCAGGGGCAGGAGCAGCGGCGCGTATATAGAGACAGCGTGATGGAGATGGATGATGATTCGCGAGGGCAAAGGGTTTCTTGTTACATGTGGGCCCGCCATATGGGCTTTTCGTTTATTTTGTTCGCTTGTAACGTTGCCCACATTCATATCTTGGCACACGTAAGGTCAATTACTAAATCACGTGTGTTATTAAGAAAATTCAAACTCGGGTGCAAGAAATTTAGCAACTTACAGCAGGGACGGGCCTAAATTACATATTTATATGTTGCAATCATGTTAAGAGAGAGATAATTCTAAAGACACTAACTTATTATGCCAAATTTTGGTTACCAATTGATGTGTCCAGTTAAGCAAAGTCCTGCTGGAACTTACCCACAGGCTAACCTACGATCACCCAATTTTTTGAGTTTTTTTTTTTCAAGCAATGGGACATGATTGGTCGTTGTGCGTCGCCACCTCCCACCTATGACTACACATCCGGTTAAGGTCTCACAGGACTTTCCGCAATCAATCAGAGCATACAGATATCCCTTCAACGCAACGTAGGTCATTGAAAGGACCTTGAGATACTCGCGGCTTGATGAACCATCACGTTCATGAAGATTTTAATTTTCCGAATAAGCAACAAAAGACATATGCAACTTGATAGATGCTTTTCCATGTCATGAGGCATATGCAATTCCGGTTACCAGCACTAAAAACCCACTTATACCTGCAAACTAAAACAAGAAAGCAACTCGAATTGAACTAATCAAATTTGATTCCATCTCTACCAACATCATAAGTTCATCAGTAACTACAATTTTTCGAGTCAGAACAAACGCCATTTCAAGTACCTTCCCTATGAACAAAATTACTTGAACTTGACCGCTTACGAGCAAAACAACAGTTCACCTTCCTGGTATTTCTCGCATCCCGTAACTGCAAATCGGCCTAATAGCGGAACAACAGTTCAGTTTTTTGGTATTTCTCATATCCCATTAACTGCAATTCGGCTAAACAACGAGAGTTTTGTTCACTTCTTCACCGCGGCTTGCTGCTTCCTCAACATCCTTTTAGACTTCCAATCACCAATGTGCCCGGCGGCATGGCAATGTGATAGTGTCCATAACCCACATGGAGCGGCAGAATCACAAACGTGAGAAATTTTTGGGTGTTCCGGGTACACCAAAAAAATTTGGTGTACCCTCACTCATAATGGTGGACCCTACCCTCACTTTTTTTTCAATAAAATAATAAAATCAAATTTTAATGAGTGTGGGTACACCAAATTTTTTTGGTGTACCCGGAACACCTAAAAATTTTCCCACAAACGTAGCAGTAGCACTGCATAAAGTCAGTGAATTCACTTTTCAGATGCCAAGTTAAACAATAGAACTAGGGAATCAGGGATACAGTCACAAGACGCAAAGATTTGAAGTTGTAAAACTCCATTACCAGATCACAGTAGCTCTCATGGGGTGTTGTACCGAAAGGAAATTTCAGGCAGAGGTGCCTTGAATGTGGATAGTCTCTACAAGCAACCTATACAGCATCAATTCAATCCAAAATAAGGCATCAGATATTCACAAAATTAGCTCATAACTTCACAAAAATTGGAATATGAACAAATAAGCACAAAAGTTGGAAACTTCTTATAAATTTCAAATCTTTTGAGGTTAAACATCTGAAGGTTCATAGGAAAAATGCCACAATGGGGTTATAATTTAAAATCCATTTCTTCATCTGCATTTTCCCAGCAACCAAACACAAGAACAAAGAAATAAAATGGAGTTATGATTTCAAATTCAGTTCTTCACCTGCATTTTCCCAGAAACCAAACAAAAGAAAGAAAATTGACACAAAGAAACAAATGGGTCATGGGTAAAAATCAAAACCTGTCCTTTCTCAGCAACAACAGCGATATCGGGAGAACCATCGTGACCACCACCACCATTATTCGACACGGACAACTTGAATAACTGCACCGGCTCCGAGGGATCGAAATCCAAAATGAAGCAGTCCTCGACGTCCTCGAAGTGTTTAACATCAACCTTGTTTTTGACACAGAGAATTTGCCTGATTGGACTCCCGTCGTCGTCCTCCGCGGAGGAAGTCGGCGGAGCCTTCTGGGGCGATTTCTGGGTTGTCACTCTCTTCTTCTTCTTCACGCGCGACGGCGTCGACGACGGCTGATTAATCACTCTGACGTCGATTCCGGTTTCACCCATTTTCTCTCTGGCTCGCTTTCGGTTACCCAGGATTTTGAATTTTTTTTTAATCTCTTTTCGTCTGAGATTCGGAATCCGAATTTCGGATGAACAGTCGCGTTTTTGGCTCTTGCTGCGTTTTAAACGAGAACGTTAAATGGGAAGGAGGACCGCCATGTTTTAAACGATAACTTGGGCCGGGCCAAAATTGTGAATTATTTTGTTCAAACTGTCGAGGCCCAAGTTCCAAATTATTTGGGCCTGATACGGGTTGTATGGATTCCATATACTGGAATAAAGTCATATGCTTGCCATTAGTAAGCGGATTTGTTTGTTTATTTCATCGTTACTTATTCGGACTAGTAGAAGTTGTGATTGAGAATGATACCTGATTGTTCTGGTATGAAATTTTATTCTTGATTTTTTATGTAAGTAAAACACAATCCAAATCATGAGAGAGAACGATACTATAACCTTACATATCCATTTCCCATAAGCATGTTAAGGGCACGGACATCTTTGTACTTTTGTTTTGTTAGGAGCTTTAGCCGTTTGATGCAGTCTGACTTAGTTCATATTTTGGTTTCGATTTTCGATTTCAAGCGTTGACCCTTAGTTATATATCTTATACCAATGATAATGTATTTGGTGGAACATTACAATTAATATATATTACCCTTGTATCTCAACATATCCTTCTTTATTCCATTTGATTGTTGACCAAATATTATAATCAAACATATTTGAGCTACTATTATTTTTTTTTTTAATTCTTAATGCTTTTGCAGGGTTGGGAATCCGAATCATTTTTGTGAGGATTCTAGGAATTCGTGAATCATGTTCGTTCATACATCGTGAGATCATAAATTGTTTTAAGTTTTTTTATTTAAAATTGAACACAAACAATATTTGATAAAAATTAACCGTACCATGTACAATAAACATACACAATTTATGAATTTTCGAAATTCTCATAAAGATGATCATGTTGGCAGGGTTGGTGAGGATGTTTTGTTAAAGAGTTGACACCTTAGGAGTTTGGACCTCTTCCGGTTTTGAATTTTGTCGAACTTTTTTTTATTTACATCTCAGGCTCTGGGTCTCTGGAAAAGATAAGTTTCTTCGAGAAAAAGATGGGGTCCAATTAAGGAAGTAGCACTTTGATTTTATCACCCACGAGAGCTATTAACTGAAGTCGCTTGATCAATGCTTCTGCTAAACCATTTTGAGTATGGACATGAGGAACAGGGTGTTCAACATCAATGCCCAATGTCATGCAATAATCATCAAAGGTTTGAGACGTAAATTCACCAGCATTATCAAGTCGGATTGACTTAATGGGATAATCTGGGAACTGTGCTCGTAATTTAATTATTTGAGTAAGAAGTTTCGCAAAGGCTACATTCCGAGTAGACAAGAGACAAACATGTGACCATCAGATAGATGCATCAACCAAAACCATAAAATATCGAAATGATCCACATGATGGTCGAATAGGCCCACAAATATCCCCTTGAATTCTTTGCAGAAATGATAAAGATTCAGCATCAACATTTAGTTGTGATGGTCTAATTACCAACTTCCCTTGAGAACAAACTTTGCAAGGGTTATCATTTGAGACAACAATGTGTTTGTTCATTAATGGATGTCCATTATAGTTGGTAATGATCCTACGCATCATGGTAGATCCTAGATGACCCAGACGGTCATGCCAAAGCATGTAAACTTTTGAATCAATGAACTTCTGGTTCATGACAGTATGTGATTCAATTGTCTTTATGTATGTATAATACAATCCACTCGACAAACCACACAACTTCTCCAATATACGCTTCTAGGTATCATTGGAGGTAATGCATAGATACTCCACATTTTCTGCACTTTTCGTTTTAATGTGGTATCCATTTAAGCGTATGTCTTTGAAACTCAACAAATTTCGAGTAGATAGAGTAGCATACAATGCATTCTGTATGGACAATATTGTTCCATTTGGTAACATAATCTGGGCTTTCCCTGAGCCTTCAATTACATATGAAGGTCCTGATATTGTTGTTACCCTTACCCTTGTAAGTATTAAGCTTGATAAATACTTTCGATCACAAAGTATTGTATATGTGGTTGCGCTGTCTGCAAGATAAATATCTCCACCATTTCTCATGTTCTGAGAATAACCACAGTTTTTATCCATGCTCTCTGAGTAAGAGAATCAGAGTTAAAAGCAAGTTATCACAAGAAATTTACATGCCACTTTTATTGAATCTAAAATACTACAAGTTCAGCATAATAAAAGTACATCAATGATTCAATTGGACCGGTATACTTCATTTCTCATTTCCACAATAAAATCTTGAACATCTAGGTGAGTTGTGTTCAACTGCCCTGATAAGTCAAACACTGGATCAGGTATATCCATTGGTCTAGCTTGGTCGAGAAAATTGGTCTCGACACCCTTCTCCTTGAGAGAGGCTTGATACATATCCACCAGATGTTTTGGGGTACAACAAGTACGCGCCCAATGCCCATTACCACCACACCTATGGCAGGCTCCTTCAGAGTTCCTGGGAGCATTGTTCATATGAGCTTTGCCTTTGTGGTGATTCACATTTTTGAAACTCGAGCCTGAATTATGCATCGGAACCTAGTTGTGAAACTGAACTCCATGGTTTTTGCCTTTCCTGTTCTATCGACCTCGTTTGTGGCCACATCCTCGTTTATGATTATCACCTCTGGACGTTCACCTCGAGGGAAGCAACATTCACTTCTGGGAATGGTGCAGATCCAGTAGGTCGGAAATGATGGTTTTTCATCAAGAGCTCATTGTTCTGTTCAGCTACTAAAAGCACAGATATCAGATGGTTGTACTCAGTGTAGCCTCGCGCTTTATACTGCTGCTGCATGAGCACGTTGAAGGCATGAAATGTGCTGAGAGTTTTTTTCCAGCATATGTTCTTCAGTAAGAATATCCCCACAGAGCTTCATTTGAGAGGTAATTTTGAACAACGCAGAATTGTACTCTGCCACTGACTTGAAGTCGTGGATCCTCAAATGAGTCCACTTATAGCGGGCCCTTGGAAGAATCACCGTTGTTTGGTGATTGTATCTATTTCTCAAGGCATTCCAGAGAGCTAACGGATCTTCAACCGTTAAGTACTCACTCTTTAGCACCTCATCAAGATGACGACAAATGAAAATCATGGCCTTTGCCTGATCTTGAGAGGATGAGCTACTCTCTTCCCTGATGGTATCTCCAAGATTCTCTGCTTCCAGATGGATCTTGATATCCAATACCCAGGTCAGGTAATTCTTCCCGGTAATATCCAGGGCAGCAAATTCAAGCTTCGCCAAGTTCGCCATTTTCTTTTCTAAAAGAAAATGAGATGTGTAAGAACTTGCAATAATATGTATTCCTGGAGGAATATGACGTTAGAACTTCTGGTTCTTACAAATTTTTCATTTTGATCTTCAGGCCAAAATGATAAGCACTCGAAACTTCTGGCTCGAGATTTTCAGGGTGAATGAGGAGGGCGATTGTACCGCACAATTCTCATTGAAATAATGTAACATAGAATGGGTGATTATTCCACACTACTTAAGTAGTAGGAAAATTAAATACGCAGAGCAGGGTGCGCGATTATACCACACCACCTAAAATTGCAATGAAATTAAACAGCAGACCAATTTAAATATGCAAGGTAGGGTGGGCGATTATACCGCTCCACCTAAAATTTGCAGTCCAAGATAGGTGATAATACCGCATCGTCTTGAATCGCAGTAAGAATAAATTTGCAATTCAAGATGGGCGATTGTACCGCACCATCTTGGATTGCAGTAAAATTAACATAAATAAATACTGGGTTAGTAATCAATATCCAAACCAAACAAGAAATCAAAGATGTATGTAATCGTTAGGTTGAGAACTAAGAGCAGGCATGAAGCAAACAGTTCGTCGCGAGGGTATACCGCACAGTTGAGGCAGAGGAAGAAGATGAACAGTAAAAACCTTAAAGGAAACATTTTTTCTTTCCTTCGTTCGGCGAAGAGAGATGAGAGAATAATTATATTTAGAGACTTGTGCTGATAACGTGTTATAAATAGGTCAAAGGTAGAAAGATAACTTTTTAATGGTAGGTGCGAGGCAGATGAAAAATGTCACACTAAAACTATAACATAAGATGATAACAAATAAATACGGAGGAATAGATGATGTTATTGATATTTTCTCTCGTTCTCTTCTTATATATTTTTCTGTCACTTGAAAACATACGAAGTGCTCTATATATAGAGCAACTCCAAACTGATGCATTAATTGCTCATTGAAGTTTACAGCACTTCCCTTGACAATACAATCTCCATGCATTTACAAATTCAATTTTACTTTGCATGGACATTGAAAACTTCTACCAATTCTAGAAAACTTCTGCCAATTTACTGTGATCATTTATTACCCACCAGTCTTTTCAACACCCTTGTATCTCAACATATCCTCCTTTATTCCATTTGATTGTTGACCAAATATTATAATCAAACATATTTGAGCTAATAATTCTTTTTTTTTTAATTCTTAATGCTTTTGCAGGGTTGGGAATCCGAATCCTTTTTGTGAGGATTCTAGAAATTTGTAAATTATGTTCGTTCATCATACATCGTAAGATCATAATATTTTAAGTTTTTTATTTAAAATTGAACATAAATAATATTTGACAAAAATTAATCGTACGATATACAATAAACATGCACGATTTATGAATTTTCGAAATTCTCGAAAAGATGATCACGTTGGCAGGTTGGCAGGGTTGGTCAGGATGTTTTGTTAAAGAGTTGACACCTTAGGAGTTTGGACCGCTTCCGGCTCTGAATTTTGTCGAACTTTTTTTATTTACATCTCGGGCTTTGTGTCTCTGGAAAAGATAAGTTTCTTCGAGAAAAAGGTGGGGTCCAATTAAGACGTGGAAGTAGCACTTTGATTTTATCACCTAGAAGTGGATCCGATCCGACATGATTAGGTGAGATGTGATCCCCTTTGATTTGTCCAACCCCGACCAATTATATAATACCATTTGTAAACCTAATTAATCCTTCTTGGAGTTTCATTTGTTTCAATTTTCAACACACTCGTTTATTAAT
The DNA here is from genome assembly GCF_041283825.1 of Pyrus communis. Taxonomy (NCBI): domain Eukaryota; kingdom Viridiplantae; phylum Streptophyta; class Magnoliopsida; order Rosales; family Rosaceae; genus Pyrus; species Pyrus communis. Next base: position 579,148 of record NC_142565.1, read on the forward strand.
TAATTAATTTGAGCAACTACTATTGACATTAATATGAAGTAAGATTCGATGTCTATGTTTAAACTGTTTTCTTTTTCTGAATTTTCGTAGATTAATTAAGTTGACGTCGTATAGTACATATTTAAACTGATTCAAAATGTTTATACATGTAAAACACACAAAACAAAAACGATGATAATCAACTTACTCACAGAGTTTATATGTGCGAATGATGTCTCAATGAGGCATGAGAACTAAATGTTTTAGACCCTTTCAGCTTAAGTGGAGTTGAAGAAATCAATAATACAATACCTGAATTATTATGGAGAAGGCATAATTGGTGTCTTCTAAGTAACACAACCATATTTATATAAATTAGGTCAAGTATTTAAACATTTGGAAATGGATATTGATAGGTTCCACTCACCAACTGATTTGATCTTGCACCGCAGCTTAGGTAATAGCATATTATAAGATACCAGGTCAGCTCCTTATTAAATTGTCACACTCTTGTTTTTTATTTTTGTTCTTATTTGTAAATTTCCAATAGAAATACCGATCCCTTTCATACATCATGGATGAGTCACGATGACACAAACCATGACAATGATATCATCTAAATCATGGCTTTTAGGCAAAATGATGTTTGAAATTAGCATAATCCTCAATTTGATCCTTAATAATGAAAATCAATAGAAGTGGTTTTTAAATTTGTTCATCGTAAATTATTTTATTTTGTGAAAAATCTGTCACTATCTTCATTAAATTGTCACTTGGACGACCACACAACCACCTTTTTAATGATGAGTCAAACCAACCCCTTCATTTAACGATGATATTGACATATTTTTCACAGAATGACCAAAGTGATTTACAGGAGACAAACTCAGGGACCACTTCTATTGATTTTCAATGTCAGGGACTAGAGTGAGGAGTTATACCAATCTTATGGATTATTTTGGCTAAAAGTCTCTCAATCAATATATGTTACCATTCAAGCTTGAAGAAAATATGATGCTTGATCAAGAATCCTACGAGGACTCATATGAAACGTGTTAATGTTTGACCACTCAACATTCAATGCTATAAAACATTGTTGTCCTTTTTATCATCTTATAAAATTTGCCAAATCAACTAAAGAGAAAATTGAAGATTAAAATCATTTCACACACTATTAAAAATAAATAAATAATAACGACCTTATGGTAAATTTATGCTCTATCACCAGCTAGAAGGACTTCAGATGGACAATTCACTATTCTTTTCTCCAATTATCCCTTGTCATGTTGTATTTCTGTAGAAAAACTTGCTTAGTTTTTTAGGAAAATTAATGAAAATAACTTGAAAATTTTGAGTTTTAACGATAAGGACAAAATAAAGAATAAAGTGAATAGTACCATGATTGATTTTTTAATATACAAATGTGGTTTTTCGTTAAAGTGAATAGTACCGGAAGCTTTTCGTTAAAGTTTCCAAAAAAATATGACAAAAAAGTAAACCCTTCAATCCAATGGGTAAAAAACTAGAGAACTTTAACATTAAAACTCAAATTTTTTATATCATTTTCATTAATTTTCTTTATTTTTTATTGCATGCTTATGCTCGAACTGGTGATGTATACTATATAGTGGAATGATGTGGTAGGCAACCCATTGACCTTGAGTATAGCATTCGAAGAAAAATTGTACTTTGTAATAGGAAAGTTTGGTTTTGTAAATTATGCATATTTCTTTTTAAACAACAATATTAAGGGGAGAAAAACCAAACACAAATTAAATATATACTCTTAATTAAACAACTACTTATACAAATCCTTTATATTGAGTGTGAATTCCGACTACACACCCTCCTAAAAAACATATAAAACAAAACAAAACCAGATAAAGAATTGAAATTATTTTAATTACCTTTATAAAAGGTGAAGACGTGTGGGACGCATGTGGGCCCTGCATGGGTGGTGGATACCTTTGCTTGCACAGCAATGGTGGTGGGTGAGCAAGGAAAAGCATATATATTACCACTTAGCACACACCATCTCTTCCACCATCAGTCCTACTCCTCCTCCTCTCTCTCTCTCTCTCTCTCTCTCTCTCTCTCTCTCTCTCCCCATCAACACCAACACCAAATCCGAAAAATGGGTTCGACCCCAGAGACTCAGATGACTCCAACCCAAGTCTCCGACGAAGAAGCCAACCTCTTCGCCATGCAGCTAGCCAGCGGCTCCATTCTCCCCATGGTGCTCAAGGCGGCCATCGAGCTCGACCTCCTCGAGGTCATGGCAAAAGCCGGGCCTGGCGCTTTTGTTTCTCCGGCTGACATAGCTTCGCAGCTGCCGACCAAGAACCCCGACGCCCCCGTCATGCTGGACCGCATACTGCGCCTCCTGGCCAGCTACTCCATCCTCACTTACTCCCTCCGCACACTTCCCGACGGCAAAGTCCAGCGGCTGTACGGCCTCGGCCCCGTCTGCAAGTTCTTGACAAAGAACGAGGATGGTGCTTCCATTGGTTCTCTGTGCCTCATGAATCAGGACAAGGTCCTTATGGAGAGCTGGTAAATACCGTTCTTCTTTTTTATTTATCATCTTAATTTGATCGTTAACAAACATTAAATAATGGGGTTGAAATAGGTTGACCATAATACAATATTCATAAAATGTTACGTTCTAACTGTGAGTTATGGCTTGAATATGTGATTGTTCTCTATTTTTTCCTAATGTGTTCTTCTTTGTTCATGTTATTGTAGGTAATGCTAAGAATATTAAATTTGTAAACTAAAGGACATGAAAGTTAATGATTGGTTTATTACTTAAGCTTTCATAAACGTGCTCATTCCTATAGGTGACACATAATTTAATTTGCAAATTTAATCTTCAAATTTAGTCTCCTTAGCATTACTCAATTACTTTTGGCCGATTAGGCTGTCCGGGACGGACATGATTCAAAATTGACTTCTTGTTAGAGTTTTAGGAAGATAAAATTTTTAGGCAAAATTTGCAAAGTAAATAATGTATCATCAATATATAATGAGTACGTTTATCAACATTTGAGTAATAATCAAATTATCAATTTTTATGTTATTTAATTTGTAACTTTTTCCTACTCTATACGACGACTGGTCAACTGTTTCATGATTACTACTTAACCAAAATTGGGTGGAAAGTTGGTACCCCCGCTTTACCAACCACACCATAGTGTTTCGATGTTACACGTTTATTTCTTATCAATCGTTTTCCTTAGTAGTACAACTCTATATTTTAACTATTTTATTCTTCTATACAGAGGTTACATCAATTAGCCAGAGGGTCCCTCTCTCATTTTTATCAAAACGATAGAAATGATAATTTATATTGGAATCTAAGTGGATGCTACTTTCAACAAACCATATTATTTGACTGAGTAACGTTAGGAAACCTTCATTTATAGATTAAATTTTGAAAACTAAATTATTTAGAAGTTAATTATTGGTTTATTACTTAAGCGTTGATAAATATGCTCATTCTTATTGATGACACATAATTTAATTTGAAAATTTAGCATCCTTAATAATCCTATTTGATTATTGTGAGTTATGCGTGCCTTGAAACACGTGGTAGGTGGGTTGGCCCAGCTCACAAGATTGCTCGTACTTAGGTATTGTAGATTGAGCTTTAAACACAAATGAGTCATGCATGCTAGTTTTGGGCTTGTGCAGGTACCACTTGAAAGAGTCAGTCCTTGAAGGAGGTATCTCATTCAACAAGGCCTATGGAATGACTGCTTTTGAGTACCATGGCACTGACCCAAGATTCAACAAGGTCTTCAACAAGGGAATGGCTGACCACTCTACCATTACCATGAAGAAACTTCTTGAGATCTACAATGGCTTTGAGGGCCTCACATCCATCGTTGACGTTGGTGGTGGCACCGGCGCTGTCCTTAACATGATCGTCTCTAAATACCCTTCGATTAAGGGCATTAACTTCGACTTGCCTCATGTCATTGAAGATGCTCCCCAATATCCTGGTATGTTCTTCATTTCTGATAATGTTCGTTACCTAATTACTTAAAAGCATTTACCTTTACATTCAATCCCTCAAGGTCGATTTCCTCCTCCCCTAATATTATTGTAAGAATAATGTTTGTACTTCTTATCAATTTTCCTAATGATCATGAGGTCAATGGATGTTGAATATAGGTGTGGAGCATGTTGGAGGAGACATGTTTGTAAGTGTTCCAAAGGGAGATGCAATTTTCATGAAGGTGAATTATTATTTATCCAAAAAGAGCCGATGATTATTTTGTAGTGCTAATATTAATTTCTTATAGGAGCTTAGTTGCTCAGTATATTTGGAACTAATATCAAGTCTTGTATGCAATCTTACAGTGGATATGCCACGATTGGAGTGACGAGCATTGCTTGAAATTTTTGAAGAACTGCTATGCTTCGCTCCCAGACAATGGGAAGGTAATTGTTGCTGAGTGCATTCTTCCGGTAGCTCCGGACAGTAGCCTTGCCACCAAGGGAGTTGTCCATATCGACGCGATCATGTTAGCTCACAACCCTGGCGGAAAAGAGAGGACGGAGAAGGAGTTCGAGGCCTTGGCTAAGGGATCTGGATTCCAAGGCTTTCGAGTCATGTGTTGTGCTTTCAACACCTATGCCATTGAATTTCTTAAGAAGAATTGAGTATAATTTCCCTTTGGTATGCTACCATCTGCATTTATATTGCTTTGGTTTTTTATATGGTGATCGTGTATCTGTACCTGGATTTTCCACCATAAGTAGGTTTTCATATGTTACAAAAAAAAAAATAAGAAAGTGATTTTGTTGCTTTGATACCATGTAACTCTTTGTATTGTTGTGTGAAAAATATTACAACATATATGTACAAGGTTACATTTGTAACATCCCACATCGCCTATGGGAGTGGATTCTGATATTCCCATATTTACATAGCACGAGGTCTTTTGGGAGCTCACTGGCTTCAGAGTTCATTGGAACTCCGAAATTAAAAGAGTAACGCAAAAGCAATCCCATGATGGGTGATCCACTAGGAAGTTCTCCTGTGAGTTCCCAAAAACAAAACCGTGAGGGCGTGGTCGGGGCCTAAAGTGGACAATATCGTGCTACGGTGGAGTTGAGCCCGGGATGTGGTAGGGGCTTAGGCCAGGAAGGGGGGGTGGATTGTAAGATCCCACATCGCCCAAGGGAGTGATCCTTACATGTATATTCTCATCCCTACCTAGCACGAGGCATTTAGGGAGCTCACTGGCTTCGGGTTTTGTAGGAACTCCGAAGTTAAGCAAGTTCGTGCGAGAGCAATCCCAGGATGGGTGACCCACTGGGAAGTTCTCGTGTGAGTTCCTAGAAACAAAAACTGCAAGGGCGTGGTCGGGGCCCAAAGTGGACAATATCGTGCTACGGTGGAGTCGAGCCCAGGATGTGGTGGGGGCCAGGGCCAGGATATGACAATTTGGTATCAGAGCCTAACCCCCGCCTTGGTGTGCTGACGAGGGCGTCGGGCCCCTAATGGCGGTGGATTGTAAGATCCCATATTGCCCATGGGAGTGATCCTTATATGTATATTCCCATCCCTACCTAGCACGAGGTCGTTTTGGAGCTCACTAGCTTCGGGTTCCGTAGGAACTCCGAAGTTAAGCGAGTTCGTATGAGAGCAATCCCATGATGGGTGATCCACTGGGAAGTTTTCGTGTGAGTTCCCAGAAACAAAATCATGAGGGCGTGGTCGGGGCCCAAAGCGGACAATATCGTGCTACAATGGAGTTGAGCCTGGGATGTGGTGGGGGTCCGAGCAGGATGTGACAATTTGGTATCAAAGCCTAACCGTGGCCTTGGTGTGCCGACGATGACGTCGGGCCCTTAAGGGGGATGGATTGTAAGATCCCACATTGCCCAGGGAAGTGATCCTTATATGTATATTCTCATCCCTACCTAGCACGAGGCCTTTTGGGAGCTCACTGGTTTCGGGTTCCGTAGGAACTCTGAAGTTAACTGAGTTTGCGCAAGAGCAATCCCAGGATGGGTGATCCACTAAGAGTTATCGTGTGAGTTCCCAGAAAAAAAATCGTGAGGGCGTGGTCGAGGCCTAAAGCTGACAATATCGTGCTACGGTAGAGTCAAGCTCGGGATGTGGTGGGGGCCCGGGCCGGGATGTGACAATTTGGTATCAGAGCCTAACCTTAGCCTTGGTGTGCCGACGAGGACGTCGGGGCCCTAAGAGGGTGGATTGTAAGATCCCACATCGCCCATGGGAGTGATCCTTATATGTATATTCTCATCCCTATCTAGCACGAGACCTTTTGGGAGTTCACTGGCCTCGGGTTCCGTAGGAACTATAAAGTTAAGCGAGTTCGCGCGAGAGTAATCCCAGGATGGGTGACCTATAGGAAGTTCTTGTGTGAATTCCCAGAAACAAAACTGTGAGGGCGTGGTCGGGGCTCAAAGTGAATAATATCGTGCTATGGTGGAGTCTAGCTCGAGATGTGGTGGGGACCCAGGCTGGGATGTGACAATTTGGTATCAGAGCCTAACCCTGGCCGCGTGTGTACCGACCAGGACGTCAGGCCCCTAATGGGGTGGATTGTAAGATCCCACATTGCCCAGGGGAGTGATCTTTATATGTATATTCATATCCCTACCTACCACGAGGGCTTTTGGGAGCTCACTGGCTTCGGGTTTCGTAGGAACTTCAAAGTTAAGCGAGTTGGCGTGAGAGCAATCCTAGGATGGGTGACCCATTGGAAAGTTCTCGTGTGAGTTTCCAGAAACAAAACCGTGAGGGCATGGTCAGGGCCCAAATCGGACAATATCGTGCTATGGTGGAGTCGAGCTCAGGATGTGATGGGGGCCCGGGCGGGGATGTGACAAATTGACTTATAAAACTAATTTGGAAACTTTTTTAAAATTACCCACAAATGCTTTTGAGACGTGATCACATCTGTCCTACAATTTTCGGAATGCCTAACGAACCTTGTAGATAACATTTTGACGTATCTTCAGACCCCAAAAAGTTGAAATGCAATGGTATCATAATGCAAATAATATAACTAAACTAGCAATGACAGTATCTCGAAACAATCACTCACGATTACGGAAAAAAAAAGAAGAGATAATATACAACTGAGATGATACTATGATAGTATTACGAAACAATCATTAACTTGTATATGACATGAAGTAATGAAATTTTCATTCCTTTTTTCAGCTGCATTCTTTTATATATTGATGTGTAAAAAAAATCGCTAAATACATGAAAAAGTTTATTTCTATATCAAATATCACTAAAATCAACATTAAAAGAAGAAATATACAGAAATATTAATTACATATTATAATTTCGTGATTTTAGACGCAAATGTACAAATTAAGTTTACATAATTTAATTTTTTTAACCAATTCTTTTTCAATTGCCTATGACTTTATTTGTCACATCCCGGCCCGGGGTGGATCACTTCCCGGGCCCGCTCCACCATCGTAGCACGATATTGTCCGCTTTGGGCTTACCATTCCCTCACGGTTTTGTTTTTGGGAACTCACGAGCAACTTCCTAGTGGGTCACCCATCATGAGATTGCTCTAGCCCCCTTCTCGCTTAACTTCGGAGTTTCTACGGAACCCGAAGCCAGTGAGCTCCCAAAAGGCCTCGTGTTAGGTAGGAATGAGAATAGACATATAAGGGTCACTCCGCTAGGTGATATGGGATGTCACATTATTTTTTGATATTTTTATTGAATTTTAATTGTAAAAATTTACCTATGTATATATATATTTAAAAAAAAAATTGGAACCCCTTTGACTAAATTACCTATAAATTTGGAACCCCGAAGGCCTTCATGGGTGGTGGACGCCTTGGTACTACCACATCTCTCTCTCTCTCTCTCTCTCTCTCTCTCTCAACCCACCAAGCCAATACCAAAATAAAAAAAACGGGTTCAACCAGAGAGACTCAGATGACTCCAACCCAAGTCTCCGACGAAGAAGCCAGCCTCTTCGCCATGCAGCTAGCCAGCGTCTCCGTTCTCCCCATGGTGCTCAAGGCAGCCATCGAGCTCGACCTCCTTGAGATTATGGCGAAAGCCGGGCCTGGCGTTTTCGTCTCTCCGGCGGACTTAGCTTTGCAGTTGCCGACCAAGAACCCTGACGCCCCCGTCATGCTGGACCGCATGCTGCGCCTCCTGGCCAGCTACTCCATCCTCACTTACTCCCCCCGCACGCTGCACGAAGTCGAGCGGCTGTACGGCCTCGAATGATCTATGTACATACTAGTGAGAGTGAGTACTCTATGTACTCACTTTCTGATATGACCTAATAAAAAAAATACCATGTGTTCTTTATTTTTTAAAGCCCAATAAATATTAATAATATGTCCATTATTTTTTAAAACAAATAAATATATGCTAAAATATAATTGGACAAAATTAAAAGGTGAGCACTCACTAATGAGCATCCAAGTATTATCCGTCAAATATTACAACGACATTAAGTACAACACTATACTGAAGAAACCCAGCACTTTTTATATAAAGTTTGGATTTGTTAATCATTAATTTATTATTTAATTTGATTATATTTCTTTAGGATAATAATTAGATACTCACTAGTAAATACTTTATACACATACTTTTTATTTCGGCTCAATGATATTTTAACACATGCTTTATTGTTTTAAAAAATAATAAACATGTTATTTACTTTTTTGTGCTTTAAAAAACAAAGAACACATAACATGCATCTTTGATTTAGTCAAATCAGAAAGCAAGTATACGAGGTACTCATTAGTGGGTCTTAAGTATTATCCATACAAGATATTAAGATAGAATCACACTCGATAACTCAAATATAACGATGAATACTCCTAACCAACTCAAGTACAAAGTTTTCAAATAATCATATTGGGTATATGATTCATATGAACTCTTACTGCACACACATAAAATAATAAAACAAAATGCTATAGGTATGTCGGCAGGGCCGGTCCTAAGAATTTGGGGGACGTCGGTGAGCCTTTGAAGTAGGTTTCTAGAGTTCTCTGACCCTCAATTTTTAATATATTGATACGTGTAAAAAAATCACTAAATGCATAAAAAAAAGTTTATAATTAATATCAAAAAAGAAAATATACAAACATTAGTTAAATATTATACTTTTCGTGCTTTTAGACGCAAATGTACTAATTAAGTTTACATAATCTAATTTTTCAACCAATTCTTTTTCAATAGCCTATTATATTATTTTTTGATATTTTTATTGAATTTTAATTGTAAAATTTATTTTTATATATTTTAAAAAAATTTGGGACCCCTCCGAAGTAGAAGCCTTAGGTAGGCACCTACTTCGGCTACCCTCAAGGCCGGCCTTTTATATCGGGGCCTGCATGGGTGGTGGACGCCTTGGTACTACCGCATCAATGGTGGTGAGTGAGTAAATAAATCAATATATATTGCCACTTAGCACAGCCTTCTCCTCCACCCTCGCTACTCTGTCTCTCTCAACCGACAAAGCCAATACCAAAATAAAAAAAAAAATGGGTTCAATTGGAGAGACTCAGATGACTCCAACCCAAGTCTCCGACGAAGAAGCCAGCCTCTTCGCCATGCAGCTAGCCAGCGTCTCCGTTCTCCCCATGGTGCTCAAGGCAGCCATCGAGCTCGACCTCCTTGAGATTATGGCGAAAGCCGGGCCTGGCGTTTTCGTCTCTCCGGCGGACTTAGCTTTGCAGTTGCCGACCAAGAACCCTGACGCCCCCGTCATGCTGGACCGCATGCTGCGCCTCCTGGCCAGCTACTCCATCCTCACTTACTCCCTCCGCACGCTTCAGGATGGCAAAGTCGAGCGGCTGTACGGCCTCGGCCCTGTCTGCAAGTTCCTGACAACGAATGAGGATGGTGTTTCTATTGCTTCTCTCTGCCTCATGAACCTGGACAAGGTCCCCGTTGAGAGCTGGTACTTACCATTCTTCTTAATTTATCATCTTAATTTGATCATTATCAAACATTAATTAATAGGATTTAAATAGCTAGGTTGATCATAATACAATCATAAAATGCTACTGTTACCTTTGGCCGGTTTGGTGTGTGGGGGTTCACAGTTTTAGAGTCCCGTTAGATGGAAGCCGTTTCATTTTTTTGTTTGCATTGTTTAGAGTTAAAGTCTTTGCGTCATTTAGTACTACAGTTTAATGGTATTTATCTTCATTTGTAAGTGAGAGGTCTTAGGTTTGATTCTCGGTAGAAGAGAATTTGAACTACATTATTGCTACTTCATTGTGAGGCTTAGCCTTCCCTCTCCCCCTTAGTATAAATAATATTAGTTGTTCAAAAAAAAAAAAAAAGTCCTTGCAACAATTGTTTTGGAGACAAAATCTCATTACATTTTTTTTTTCTTAACAAACGATATTATCTACAAGATAGAGGAGTGGGTTAAGCTTTATAATGGCCTAACAATAATGTAGTTCAAATTTTCCTTTTAAATGGCAAATCCCATTATGTTTTTTTTTTTTTGAACAAACGATATTATCTACACTAAGGGGAGAGGGTGGGCTTAATCTCACAATGAGCTAGCAATAATGTGATTTGAATTCGTCTTTGGCGAGAATCAAACCTAAGACCTCTTACTTACAAATAAAAAAGAATACTACTAGATCGTAGTATTAAGTGGCAGATCCCATTACGTTTTAAACCTTCAAATAAAATCTAAATTTCAAATTAACAAAGAAGTGACCAATTATTACCACGTGACATGTTACAGTTGTTCGATTTGGTTAGTTGAGTCTCAACATTAATTCATAAGTACATCAAACTAAAGTTAGAATACAGTCGAATTTACTATACCTTTGGACTTGTGTTGCATAAAAGGCAGAAGGCGTTGGAGAGGACCGATTAATGGAAGAATAAATTGACAACATATGCCTCATACTCGAAAAGATATGACGGTATACGATGAGTGATTTCTGGTGACCTATTTTATGATGGGTGATGCTTTGCATACACTTATTTTTATGTTTTTATATACTCTTCTCAATTTCTGACTGTTAGATCAAATGAATTAAAGAAAATCAATAGACAAAAATTAATAAAAATGTGTAAGAAGTAAAAAGAGTGCGTAGAGCACTACCCCCGATTACCACCCTTGTTCTTTTCATCATAAAAATGTAATTACAATGTGAGTTAGGTTAATTAACTAAGAGTAATGTTATTCATACCATGTTTTTGTACTACATTTTCATACCACCTTAGGTGGTATTTGATGTGGACAACCACATTATTTGAATTAATCAGATTTTAAATTTAGTTCATTATTTAATAAACTAATAATTAAGAAAAACTAGTTAATTAAATTATGATTGTGGTATACGAGGAATCTTTCTCCTTCATTTTCTTGAGTTTTGCAAATTTTTCAAATGATGTGATTGTCTACATCAGATGTCACTTAAGTAGTATGAAAATGTGGTATAAAAATATAGTATGAATAGCATTACTCATTAACTAATGACGTGTGTTTTTTCACTGACACATTTTTTTTTTTTTTTTGGAAAACCTCGACGGTACGAGAGAAATTTTATTGATAACGAAAAAATAAATTACACCTAGTCAGGGGGAACATAAACCTTACCCCTCAAAAAACAAAGACAATAAAAAGGAATACATGAAAAAGAAGAGGGGACATAAACATTACCATTCTAAAAACAAAAAACGAAAATGAAATAAAGAAAAAAGGGGAGAACATGAAACCTAATCCCTCTGAAACCAAAGCTAAAGGTCAAGAAACCGGGATTGGGCAGAACTAAAAGTGAAAATATATAATATAAAGTTTACTCATAAAAGCAGTTGACAAAAATGTCAGAAGTTCTTTCTCATAAATTATAAATTTGAATTTCTTTCTCATAAATTATAGTAGTTTAATAAAATGTCAGAAGTTAAAATTTAACTCGGATACAAAGGTTTATTGCTTTACCAATTGCTCAGTCCAATATACCTTGTGCCTTTGCTATTGTAGTATAAACCCATACGGGCCAACCCACATGACCGTTACTGACCCATTGGCATATTGTTTTCTTTTACACATAATATATGCTTTTGGTTGTGAGTCTGACATGTATGTTTGGGTTTCTGCAGGTACCACCTGAAAGATGCAGTTCTTGAAGGAGGGATTCCCTTCAACAAGGCCTATGGAATGACTGCTTTTGAGTACCATGGCACTGACCCAAGATTCAACAAGGTCTTCAACAGGGCAATGGCTGACATCTCCACCATTACCATGAAGAAAATTCTTGAGACCTACAAGGGCTTTGAGGGCCTCACATCCGTTGTTGATGTTGGTGGTGGCACCGGTGCTGTTGTTAACATGATCGTCTCCAAGTACTCTTCGATTAAGGGCATTAACTTCGACTTGCCTCATGTCATCAAAGATGCCCCCCAATATCCTGGTAGATTCTTCATTTACAATTATGGTTGTAGCTCAATTGGCTAAGAAAAAAAAAACTTGTGTTCGATTCCTCTCCTACAGTATTTGCTTGTATTAAAAAAAATATGCATGTACTATTTATCATTTTTCCTAATGAGTTTGAGATCTATGGATTTGGATACAGGTGTGGAGCACGTTGGAGGAGACATGTTTGGAAGTGTTCCAAAAGGAGATGCAATTTTCATGAAGGCGAGTTATATATGATTTATCAAAAATAAAGTCGATGACTACTTGTAATGCTAATAACAATTTCTGATAAGATCATGCTTGGATGGTTAATATATATGGAGCTAATATTAAAATTGTGTTTGCAATCTTACAGTGTGTTTGTCACGACTGGAGTGACGAGCATTGTTTGAAGATTTTGAAGAACTGCTATGCTGCGCTTCCTGATAACGGCAAGGTGATTCTTGCGGAGTGCATTCTTCAGGTAGCCCCGACCATCAACCTTGCCACCAAGGTAGTTGCCCATCACGACCTGATCATGTTAACTAACAGCCCTAGCGGAAAAGAGAGAACGGAGGAGGAGTTCGAGGCCTTGGCTAAAGGATCTGGTTTCCAAGGCTTCCGAGTCATGTGCCCTGCATTCAATACCTATGTCATTGAACTTCTTAAGAAGAATTGAATATAACTTTGGCTTTGGTATGATAACGTCTGTATTCATATTGCTTTGGTTTTTTATATGGTGATCGCATGTGGATTTTTCACCATAGGTAGGCTTTCATAAGTTATAAAAAAAATAGAAGAATTTACGTAAATACTATATGCACTTTTGTCGTTGTGCGCATCTACCACATGGACTTTTCATTTGTATTATTTACCATTTGAACTTTGTACTATGTTGCAATGTACCGCCTACCTTTAGAAATTTTGTTAATTAACAAGTACAACATTGGGCTCAAATTTTTCTACTGATGTGAATGCCACGTGATGAATAAATATTTATTAATTAAAAATGTTATAAATTAATACAAAAAAAAAAAAAAAAAACCATGATATCCTTCCTCCACTTTATGAAACCAACAATTCATAGTGAAACCAGACATTTTTGAATCACTTCCAAATGAGTCGTACAAATGAGAAAATTTGTTGTACAACAGACAGATGTATGTACTGCCACAAACACAAAATCAGGACCATGTATTTTCTCATCACGCAAACCTACTGTTAATAAGGTTCGACATACAGCCGCTCATACACAAACTCTCCTAAGAGCAACTCCACCGTGTGAAACCTCCCCTCAGGCAATACACTATGCTATCCATCCAGTGAACAGTAACTGCCCTAATGAACATTAATTGCCTTTTACATCTCCACCGTTGCACCAATAGCCCTGGCAATAGGCAATAAAATATTAGTATTTTCTTTAATTATAAAATAATACAAAATAATTTTAATTGTAATTTCGGATAAGATTTTAATCGTTCTCGTTGCACCACATGTCATTATCGGAAAAATTATTAAATAATACAAAATAATTTTATTTGTAATTTTGGATAAGATTTTTAATTGTTATCGTTGCGCCGCCTGCATCAATAGTCATTTTGTTGAAAAAAATTGGATTGAAACTTTGAGAGAAAGATAGGAATGTGATTGAAAGTAGTTGAGAAAATATGAAATTGAGGTGTAAGGTAGATGATAATGAGAAGGTTTTATAGAAAAGTAAAAACAATTTTTTTTAAAAAAATTCAGATTTTTTACAATTTTTATTCAACTATTTTTTCGGATTTTAAAACTATTTTTTCTTTTCTTTATTTATTTATAAAGCATATTAATATCGACTGTTGATCTCAGATTGAACGGTTGATATTAAATAAGATTTTTTTTATTTTTTTTTACCGTTGAGATCGAACGGTCCAAGTTAAAGTGCCATTAAGATCGAACAGACTGTGGGAAGTCACGTTGTGACATCCCACATCACCCAGGGGAGTGATCCTTAAATGTATATTCTCATCTCTACCTAGCACGAGGCCTTTTGGGAGCTCACTGGCTTCGGGTTCCGTCGGAACTCCGAAGTTAAGCGAGAAGGGGGCTAGGGCAATCCCATGATAGGTGACCCACTGGGAAGTTGCTCGTGAGTTCCCAAAAACAAAACCGTGAGGGAATGGTAAGCCCAAAACGGACAATATCGTGCTACGGTGGTAGAGCGGGCCCGGGAAGTGATCCGCCCCGGGCCGGGATGTGACACACGTGGCTTCCCAACGATAACATTTCAATCTGAAAAGTTGGCTGCTTTTTCTAAAATTATGTTGGGTGACGCGCCCCCACTTGCGAATGGGGTGCACGCGCCTGACTGAAAAATTAAAAAAGGGCCTGACGCCGGGCTGACGTCAGCCCTGACGTCACATCCACTCGAGTTGGCAATTCTTCATTGGCCCGGAGCTCGGGCCTCCACCTCCACTCGAGCTCCTTCACGCTGGAGCGAATCCACAGGGCCTCGGGTTGTGGGCCCTTTTCTTTGGCCTGTCCCCCGAGCAATCCACCACGGTGGAGTTGCTCTAAAACAGAGAAAATGGCAAGAAGGGGATGATAAAATGACAGACATTATTATTCATGACGAAGCTGGGAAATTATTATTTATGACGTTCATTCAAACTGACACTATGATCAAGAAATTAAATCAACAAAATTACAGAAGCATTCCTACTTGCCATGAGAAGCCATAATTAGATAAGCAACAAATATATTACGAGTAATCCTTTAGATTCAAAAAAACCGACCGTATTAGTATGGATTCTCTATCACTTGTACGTTCAACATACAATTAGAGAAAACATCAATAATGCGGTTAGTTTTGTGCGTCTACACAATAGTATTGAATAAACAAACACAAGTACGTTTGATGAGGCTAGGGTTGCTGCTGAGTCTTGAAAAGGTCCAAACAATGGTCTTTCTCCAAGTCTCGAGTCCAAAACTTCTTATAATATTCAGTGTAGGTATAGCCCCTATATATGGCTGCAGATCCATCCTCTGTGAGAGCTTTTGCTGGGCTTATCAGAGCATCGTCTTGTGGGCAGAGGAATGAAGCTACTGAAAGCCTTGCTCTTTCAGTATTGGTAATGGCCCGATGCCACACACTCTTGTAAATCCCATTACTTAGAGCCTGCACCAATCAATAATATCATTTGCGATCAATTTTATTTAACTTAATTTTATCTCATTTATGGCAATGGTTGATATACATGTAAATAATCACATTTTACGGTTTCAATTTTAAGGTATAGTATTCTAATTATTATGTGGATATGCTTAAAGAATCGTCTCGATGAGAAAGCCTCATTTCTTCAATTCTCTTTAACTTTGATTGAACTTCTTACTATGGTTGCTTGTTTTAGGGTGTAAATTAGCGATTGGATAAAATTCGAGTTTGAATAAATAATCTGATACCTATAATAAAAAATTGAAACTCCAAAGCGCAATTTTTACCTATGTAATCAACTCTCTTGACGGATATGATTAAAGTTAATAAAATTGATTGCAAGTGGTATTCTTCAAAACATTCAACCTTTAAGAAGAATAGATGTCATATAGAGAAATCTTTTGGATTATATGTTACCTGTAATTGGTCACCAATGTTAATGACAAAGGCATTGGGTTGGGGACTGACAGCAACCCATTTGCCATCTTTGAGAACTTGAAGGCCAGCAACTCCAAGGTCTTGGAGCAGAATTGTTAGGGCATTTGGGTCGGTGTGGCCCGGCAGCCCGTAAGTCAGCTCGGGCTGCGGACATGGCGGGTAAAAGTTCACCGCCATGTGCTGTCCTTGCTCGCCCAATGTGCTCCTTATGTAATCTTTCTCCAGCCCTAAACTTTCTGATATTAATTCCTCTAATCTGTATCCGAGTTCCCGAACCTCTCTACAGTAATTACTCACAGTGTCCCTGCAGCTCACAAGAATTAATGTAAGAGATTGAAAGAGCAAACCAAACCCAATTTCGGCCTGAACCGGTCCAAAAAAGATTAATTAAAAGAAGATTTTTGTTAATGACAATTAATTTTTGGAAAACGAAAAGCTCCCGATACTGTTTATTTAACGAAAAATTATATTTTTATTTTTAAAAGTCAATCCTGGTACTATTTATTTACAACTATTTTTCATTAAGACTCAAAATTTTTAAACTATTTTCATTAGTTTTCCGTTAGTTTTTTGGTAACCCGTGTACCATGCCCTTGAATTTTAATACTATATAGCTACACCGACAAATAAAATCCCACGCATTGGACACAACAAGTTTCGATGGCCCAATGCTGACTCAGTATCAACTTGAAGAAAGGCCACGGAAGACAAAACGAGACACGAGGAAATCATTTTCAATGTTTTATAATGCGGAATAGTTTATTATAAAGTGAAAAAAGTTAATTTTTTAAGTATTTCTTCACTTTGTATAGTAACATATAGCGACTATGTCCGTGTTCTAAGCATATAAAAAACATGTAAGTATATCTTAAACCATATTTTTATGTAAGAAAAAAAATTAAAAAAAAATTAAAATACGTAACAAAACGTGATAAGATTTTCATCTTTATTTAAACGTTTCTGTTTCATAAGTCTTTTTTCAAATCGAGTCGAGATTACGTCAACATCTCGATTCGACTCTCGCACTACTCTCGTGCAAAGTTCAATGCACTGCCACGGTATCACTCTATAAAATTGAATCATATTAGATTTGTTTTTTCTTTTGGAAACATCATATTAGATTATGAAGAAAATTAAATTAAGTTAAATTAAATTGGTTGCGTGCTGCTTTTACACGTAGCCAATCACTCATCAACCACATGATCCATACTGCCTACGTCAACGCTGAATAACCCTTTACGTCACTACCCCGCTATATTATAAACCGAACCAAAATGCATCGACGGCTGGGATCTCCCCTTTCCTGCCCTGAAAATGCCGCAATCACCGTCAATCAGCCACGACTCTCGTACGGGTAGATTTTCAAATGCGTAACATGTAGGTCGGCCCGTCTCAAATTAAAATATCATCCGACACCTACCCACCGCCGTTGATCGAGCCCGATTCGACTCTGACAAAGTCAACATGCATCCATTTTCCTCCTACAATAATGAGAAATGGCCACAACTGCTGCCGACTAAACTACTCTAATTATTTTCATTTATTCTTAATAAACTACTAGGAGCATATGCTAACTAGAAACTACTCATTAGCAAAGCAACATAAAAATTATATAAAAATTTATGTATAAAGAAAACTAATTTTGATAATTAAACATTGTTTAGAAAACCCTAGAAACCTAGCTAAACTCTATAAACTAAAAATTATACAAATTACACCTGACTGAATCTATCTAGTTCCTTTTGTAATATTTCGCTTTTCAATGTACAGAAAGAGATTTTAAAATTTTAGAATGTCTCCATGTTAGTATTTTAGAATATGAAAAGAATAGATCAAAAATTTTCTGATTATAAAATTTCTTGTAACAGACGTAATCTATGAGCCTTCTCAGGAGTTCAAATATTAGATAAGCATGTCACATGTCATGAAACAGATGATGTAAATTTTTTGCACTTTAATTATTTTCTAATGGAATACTTTATTTTATTAAAGACCTATACGATATATCATATATGTAGTCAATGTTCTAAAAAAACCCCACCTAGCGCTGCCTAGGCGGTTGGCTACCGTTTCGATTAATGTTTAAGCATTTAAAAATTAAGAAATGGTGCCTAGATCTGCAAACACCCGCATAGCCCGTCCAAACAGCCTAGCCACCCGCCTAGACACTGCCTCGGTTGCAACTCACTTATATAGAAAATAAATAAATTTCCTTTTGCGTTTTATTGTTTCCAATAAATTGTAAGAGATTTATTGAATACTCAAATAAACACACATTATATGTTTGTTCCCCATGTTTTCATTATGGTCCAGTACTTCATAATATATATGATATTCTATTTTCTAGTTTATGATGAAATTACATATATTTTAAGTATAAACAGACACTTATTTACACGAAATACAATAAATTTACTTAAATCCGTCTAATTCGTCTAGACGCCCGTTCCGCTAGCCGCCTAGGCGCTAGGCCCCAGCCCGCCGTCGCCTTTTAGAACCTTGTATGTAGTACACTATGAATTACATATGATAGAAAGCAACGTAAAGAATAATATACCAATGGTGTATGATGCATATCTGAGAGAGAGAGAGAGAGAGAGAGAGAGAGAGAGAGAGACGTACCTGAAGGACGAAGGATTGGAGGGCCACTCGGGAACGTACTTGTCCAAAGGATAGCAATGGAGGCGAAGAAAATCTCTCCAGTTATGAACCTTCTCCTTGTTTACATTAAAACTTGTTGAAAGTCTCATGGTTTTTGAGGGGTCTTCTGAGTACAGCTTCAACTTTTCATCCAGAGGAAGGTTAAAAAACTCATTGGCCACCCCTACCATTTTTTCCACTCCTTCCGTTGACACCCCGTGGTTAATAACCTAGCACCGATATCACTCGAATATCAAGAAATATGTACGCACACATATGTACATGTACTGGGTTTGTGAAAAATGCGGTTGTTGAGTTTCGCAATATCTTGTATCTTAACTAAAGTGAGATAGGGATCGATCCATATAAATAAGATCCTAATTAATGATATAGGGAGGAGGGTACCTGAAAAAAACCATAATATTTGCAGGCATCGCCAACTTGCTGCACAGTTTGGGCTCTGTTGGGAGAAGCCAGGTCAATAACGGGAATGTTTTCGCATTCGGAGACTTCGGACAAGTGAGGCCGGTCGGATTCTGGTCTGACATAGCTTTCCGGCAAGTTGGTGTATATGACTCCGGAGGAGAGTACTTTTGTCTCCATGTTTCGGTATTAAGTTTGAAGGGGGAGACAAAGACAGCAATAAAAAATCTGCATTCTCTCTCAGCTGCTAAGCTTAATTTGGAGCAAGTTCTAGGAAGTTGCACAGCTTAGTGAGTTAGTGATATTGCACATGGTATTTATAAGGGAGTTGATACCCTCAAATTTCAAGATCAGCATTGACTTGCAGGCTTGGGTCTTGCAGCCAATCTTTATGTGACACTTGGTGTGGGATTAATGGACAGTAAAGTGGCTGATATGTAAAAACTACAGGCAATCAAATTATAAATGTGTCTTATCTTCTATCTTTTATTTAGCGAGCAACCGATCAAAGTCTTATTACAAATTACAAATCGAAGAGGTGGGGCCTTAGTTCTATAGAAAGTAGAGTAAAGGGAACGCACTGGAATTGCATATGAACAAGCTACAGGGCGGCTCTCTTCCTTGATCAGATTCTTTTGTTTTCAGACATGCATAAAAAACCAACCTGAAGCACTACTTTCATCGTATGCATGGATTGCTAAGTGTTGGTTGTATACTAGAAGAGAATCTTTGTCCGAACAAACAAAAAGGTTCCCTAAATTTTTTCGAGACCGTTTTAGGTCACCATTTCGAAGTAGTACTGGTGAGCATGGGCTCGGGTCCTCGCCGGAACCTTCATAGCGGAGCTTCCGGACCAATCATTTCGTGGCCGTTAGATGATATCCTACGGCTAATAATCCATTTTCTGTTAATAGTTTTAACATGAAAAAAGTCTCTCTCTTTCCTCTCCCCCCTCTCTCTCTATTTTTTCCATCAAAAAGCTTAGAACCCAATTTCGCATCAAAACATCCACCTCTCTCCCTTCTCTTTCAACACTGCAGTGACGAGCACGCCGTATCCGCGGTTTCCCTTTTAGGGGCTGCTCCTCGAGCCTTCGAGTTCCGATCTTTGTGAGACGGCTCAAGCGAAGATCAATCCAAACTATTTTTCTCCTTTTCCTCCATGGTTTCACATCAAACACGAAATCTGACAAATTTTTTCTTTCTCCTTGCAATCAATTACGTGGCTGTTTGGAAAAATTTAATTCATGGGTTATAAGGGTGTTTGGAAAATACAAAAAAAATCGTATATAAAAAAAAATTCTGGGTTTATGGGCGTTTTTTGTTGGGTGAAGAAAAGAAGTAGGGATTAGGGATGGAGGACGGGGGTAAAGATCGGGTTTTGGGGTGTTTAATGAGTTGGCTTGATTGATTTTCTGCTTGAGACCAACAAATATACTTGTTTTGAAATATGAGATGCAGGAGGCGAGGGGAAGGTGACATTGAGAAGCAAAATAGAACGGAGAGAGAAAAATGTCATGCAAGCAACCTCGATTTACACCATCTCGAACTCATTGGCTAAAACCTAAAATTTTTAATCCATAAAATTTAAGTTTTAGCCTAGAAACAATTTTTTTGCTTCAACCCTTGTAGCCTAGATTTTTTTAGCCTGAGATTATTAAAGAATAAATTTAGACTAATTTTTTCTTTTAAAGTAATTTAAAAAAAAATTATGTACACTATCATAATTTAACTTTATGAACATTTTAACCTAAAAATATTTAAATTCCTATAAATATTGAAAAATCACTAAATTTGGTTGAATTTTGAGTTAAATAATTTTTTTAATTATTTTAGCCGTTGGATTTAAATTTGGGCCGTTAGATTTTTTTTTTTTTTTTTACCGTTAGATTTGATTATATTCGATCTTAACTGTTAGATTCAATAAATCCTGAGAGACATGCCCATGTGGGTGGAGTTCCGCTGGTGGTGCCCACACCATTTTCTAGGCTAAATCCTGGGGAAAATTTGGCTTTTATTTGGCTTTTAGCTTTTAGCCCACACATTTAGCATGAGTTGGGTTGAGTTTGGAGGAGGAATAAAACCTAAAAAATAGCATTTAGCACATGGTAGTGTTTTGTCTTACTGGAAACGGTGAAGAGAAGAAGGTGAGGATTGAGAGAGGGTGAAGAAGATGATGAAAAAGAAAGAGGGAGTTCTGTAAAGAGAAAAAAAAAACAAATCAAATGAATCCTGACCGTTCCTCTTTTATTGAACGTTGGTGATTAAAGGATCCCTGGGGATCCCTAGAGCAGGGATTTGAAGAGGATCCTATCCTAGTGAGCATTACAAATACATTAATTGTTATTAATATTTAAAATTTGTGTAGCACATTTTTTTTCTCTAATTTAGACCTAGACAAACATATATAGGTTAAGTCACACTCATTCAGCTACAGTGTAATGCTCACAACCACTTAACTTTTTTTTTTCTACTTGCATAATAACATATGATGTATTATCGCATATTCCAGACATATTGAAAATTTTCTCTCTTTCAAGATTTATCGATGTATAAAGTCAACAAAAAGTAAATTAAAATTCGAATCAATGCAATTGGCGATTTTTTTTTTATTTTAAATACTTACTCATGGCCTACTTCCTATCTAGATTTTATTATTTCTCATAAAACCTTCAAATGTTGCATAACTTACGCATGGCTCACTTACTAAATATGGATTCCCAAAAATATAAACCTGCCCCACTGCCATTGGTCCACAGCCACGTAAATTACCTTTACTGCCCCCATCAACGTCTAGCAATTGCAAGTGCGGCTACGTCAGCCGTGGAGTGTAAAAACGCAGTTTTTGTGTGGTTTAGAATGGCTAATATACATCATGGCTAAAACCCTAAAAGATGACGATTATAGCTAATACGAATGGGATTATGCACATATATAATGAGTTGAATATTTTTTACGTATAGAAAACTTCAACCATGTAATAGTACTAATAATTCCTTTCGGTATTAGTCGTCGAGAGTTGGCTTGTCTATCTTACGTCGGGTTAAAACGTGTAATTTTATCTTTCCGACCAAAACAATCAATCGATTGATTACGTTCCATTCACACATGCAAGATGATAGTAAAATACAATCGAACCTCTAAAGCTAAGCTGTGGAAAATGAATCAATGGTGTAGAAATAGGATGATAGTTTTATGGACAAGAAGATCTCCTTCCCCACCTCATGATGCGTGCTTGCCCTAAAAAAGGAAAAGGGTCGGTTTGACTGTCTGTTAGTATTTGTTTCTTTTGTTGAGAATAAAATTCCGGAAGGAGGGAAAATATTGTATATAAGCTAGGTTATTTTTCATATTGTTAATTGGTTTTGTCGTGAAATTTAAACTTTCTTCATGATATTAGAATATGTTGTCACACGTGTTAAGCCCAATGGTTACATGTGCTTTACATCACTTCGTTATATTGTCTACTTGTTAGACTTGAAAATTTATCACACATAAAAAAATGTATGAAGAATGAATTTTCACATCGATGGAGGATGGACCTTGGCCGGCAGGGCAGCCACTAGCTCATAGATAGATGTATATTAATGCATGCATGTGAGCTTGCGGCTGACCAATCACCAGTATACTTCCTATTAATATGGCGGTAGGAAAACTGGTGCGATGCATTATTCAAATATTGAAAGACTTGCTTAGGTTGGGTGCCATCCAATCCTATCCCATTCACACTACTACAAAAGGGGGCTATAGTGTCGGAGGGTGGTGTCGCTTTAATCTAATATAGTAGCGGATTAGGCAGTTGCGACACTAACTGAACATGACGTCGGATTTACTGTCGCTTATAAGCGTTATTAAATGTTTATGTCGCTTTTAAACCGACGTAAACATATATTTTAATAATTTTTAAATACTAGTGTCGCTTTTAAACCGACGTAAACATTATTTTAATAATTTTTAAATACTAGTGTCGCTTTTAAGCGACATAAAGTGTGTATATATATATATATATATTAAATTATATATATATATATATTAAATTAAATTTTATATCCCTAAAAACTATAATAATTATATATATATATATTAAATTAAATTTTAAAAAATTGGTGATCATTGGATTGGCTTAAATATACATACGATTCAATTTCTTAAGTGTTATACATACAAAATAAATAAATTTATATCTACTTAATATATATATATATACACACACACCATTGAACTTGATTGGATACGAATTCTATGAAACTAATTTCGACAGTTATAAACGAAAAATCACGATTTAACGGTTATTTTAACTCCGATTTTGATGATTTTTTACAGCTACACTCCTGACCCTATATGAATACAATGAATGGATTCGATCTTCAAATTAAAATATTTACACAAGTGGATACCACAAAATCTTATGTTATACTTAATGAAAGTATAAATAAACTCTAAGTGTTAGTCAATCTATTGTTTTGATGGGATACAAATTCTCCGAAACTAATTTCAACGATCCCAACCGTCAAACTTGTTTGCATATGCTTCGAGATCACATCAGCAAAAAATCACAAAAAACAAACATTCAGAGATCAAGTAACGGGACAAAGCTTTTCGACGATTATAAACGAAAAATCACGATTTAACGGTTATTTTAACTCCGATTTTGATGATTTTTTACAGCTACATTCCTTGACCCTATATGAATAGAATGAATGAATTCGATCTTCAATTTAAAATATTTACACAAGTGGATACCACAAAATCTTATGTTATACTTAATGAAAGTATAAATAAACTCTAAGTGTTAGTCAATCTATTGTTTTGATGGGATACGAATTCTCCGAAACTAATTTCAACGATCCCAACTGTCAAACTTGTTTGCATATGCTTCGAGATCACGTCAGCAAAAAATCACAAAAAACAAACATTCAGAGATCAAGTAACGGGACAAAGCTTTTCGACGGTTATAAACGAAAAATCACGATTTAACGGTTATTTTAACTCCGATTTTGATGATTTTTTACAGCTACACTCCTTGACCCTATATGAATACAATGAATGAATTCGATCTTCAAATTAAAATATTTACACAAGTGGATACCACAAAATCTTATGTTATACTTAATGAAAGTATAAATAAACTCTAAGTATTAGTCAATCTATTGTTTTGATGGGATACGAATTCTCCGAAACTAATTTCAACGATCCCAACCGTCAAACTTGTTTGCATATGCTTCAAGATCACATCAGCAAAAAATCACAAAAAACAAACATTCAGAGATCAAGTAACGGGACAAAGCTTTTCGACGGTTATAAACGAAAATCACGATTTAACGGTTATTTTAACTCCGATTTTGCTGATTTTTTACAGCTACATTCCTTGACCCTATATGAATAGAATGAATGAATTCGATCTTCAATTTAAAATATTTACACAAGTGGATACCACAAAATCTTATGTTATACTTAATGAAAGTATAAATAAACTCTAAGTGTTAGTCAATCTATTGTTTTGATGGGATACGAATTCTCCGAAACTAATTTCAACGATCCCAACCGTCAAACTTGTTTGCATATGCTTCGAGATCACATCAGCAAAAAATCACAAAAAACAAACATTCAGAGATCAAGTAACGGGACAACGCTTTTCGACGGTTATAAATGAAAAATCACGATTTAACGGTTATTTTAACTCCGATTTTGATGATTTTTTACAGCTACACTCATTGACCCTTTATGAATAGAATGAATGAATTCGATCTTCAAATTAAAATATTTACACAAGTGGATACCACAAAATCTTATGTTATACTTAATGAAAGTATAAATAAACTCTAAGTGTTAGTCAATCTATTGTTTTGATGGGATATGAATTCTCCGAAACTAATTTCAACGATCTCAACCGTCAAACTAATTTCACTATCAATTGATGGACAGAGTGTGGAGTGTGTGTGCTGTATAGCGCACAAATATGGCCCTCAACTTTTATTATTTTTTTGCTCTTGTGTAATACAAATTCTCAGAAGTATTCTTCCAATTAATTGAAGAGATCTTATTTTGGGACCAGGAGGTATTATACGGAATATATGTTTTCTTTTTTAGAAGAAAAAACCAGGTGGTTTGACTTGTGCAAAAATGGTGCTTTGCACACCCAAAAACCTACCCTTATATGAGTGTCGCTTATAACTGACACTAAATTATTTTTTAAAATATTTTGAAATCTAATGTCGCTTTAAATTAGTTTTTTTAAATATTTTGAAACCCAGTGTCGCTTTTAAGCGACATATTGATTTAAATTAGTTTTTCGTTTTATAACCATCGAAAAGTTCCATAGAATTTGTATCCCATCAAGTTCAATGGTGTGTGTATATATATATATATTTATTAAGTAGATTTAAATTTATTTATTTTGTATGTATAACACTTAAAGAAATTGAATGGTATGTATATTGAAACTGATCCAACGGTCACCAATTTTTAAAATTTAATTTAATATATATAATTATTATAGTTTTTAGGGGTATAAAATTGTTACATTAATATATATAATAATTATAGTATTTTTTAGGGTTATAAAATTAATATATATAAAATTATAGTATTTGAAATAGTAGGCGGGAAATTTCCCGCTTGTTTGAATGGATGGAGAGACTTAGTGTCGGTTTTAACCGACGCTAGTGTCATTAAAGCGACGCTATGTGAATTTCAAAAAGTGTGTCAGAAGTTGGCGTCGGTTAAAAGCGACGCTAGTTTCATTAAAGCGACGCAAGTTTCATTAAAGCGACGCTATGTGAATTTCAAAAAGTGTGTCAGAAGTTGGCGTCGGTTAAAAGCGACGCTAGTTTCATTAAAGCGACGCAAGTTTCATTAAAGCGACGCTATGTGAATTTCAAAAAGTGTCAGAAGTTTGTGTCGGTTTAAAGCGACGCTAGTTTCATTAAAGCGACGCGAGTTTCATTAAAGCGACGCTATGTGAATTTCAAAAAAAGTGTCAGACGTTTGCGTCGGTTTTAACGGACGCAAACTAAGTACCCATATTTAAACCCCTCTCTTTCCCATTTCAACCGTGCTTTCATTTCTCCCCCAATTTCAGACTTTCTTCTTCTCCTTCCCCATTTCATCTGTGCGTCCCCTTCTTCCTCCTTTTCATTTTTTCCTCAACTCCTTCCCCGTTTGCTTTGGATCACCAGTTTGAAGATCAACATTCTGAAGAACTCCAATTCGAGGAGGAAGAGCTTGAAGGTGGTTCATTTTTAAATTATTATGATTATTAATTTTAGTTTCTATTTTGTATTCTAAATAGTTTTATGCTTAAATTGAAAATTTATTTTTGTTTCTTGGTTTTTAATTGTTTTTTTTGTATTTATGCATGTTGGATCAGAAGAGCAAGGACACTGGAAATCGCAGATCCATAATTTTTTAAAGGTATAAAACCTGAGTTTAATCTATAGAGATTAGAGCCTTAATGTTGAAGTAGTAAAGTATTGGAGCACTGATCTGATGGCAAGCATGGCAGCATGGAGTTGCTAGTATTATATATGGCACTATGGAGATACAAAATATGTGGTCTTCGACAAAGGCAAGCACAGGAAAGCATGGAGGATGAATTTTTGTAAATTATATGGAATGTTAGATGTAAAACATTTGTATATTATGGCACTATTTTTCTTTTGAATTATTTTTATTATTGTTTGTTTTGGCCTAAAATTGAAATTTATTATTTCGATTATATAATTTTTTTGAGTTATAATTATTTGAGAACGAATACAGAAACAGATTTCGACTTTTTTTTAAATTATTATTATCAAAGGTGGTGTCGCTTTAAATCGTCACTAGTTTGCATATTTTATTTATTTAATTGTTCTCTAACGTCGCTTTAAACCGTCACTAGTTTGCATATTTTATTTAGTTAATTGTTGACTAGCGTCGCTTTAAACCGACGTTAACATCAGCGTCGCTTTAAACCGACGCTGCGTAGTGGCGGATTAAGCGAACAAAGCGACGCTGAAGCCCTTTAGTGACGGTAGCAATGGCGTCGCTATTCCAATCCGACATTGTAGTGTTTTATGTCGGATTTTTGCCAAATTTCCGACAGAAATCGGGGTTTCTTGTCGGTTTTTGGTCCGCCGGTGATAGCCTATATTGTAGTAGTGTCAATGTGCCCTTGTTCATCCGGTGGGGTCCGATCAGTACAGGATTAAGATGTCCTAGCCTCTCACGTTCCCATCATAATCATAAACAAATTATCCTAACCCTAAAATTCTAGAGAGATCAATGGCTTTTCTCCTTAGTCCACCGTTGTTAGCGACTGTATTTTTCGGCCACCTTTATGATCCTCTCATGCCTAATCGGTTTGTTTAGTGGTTTATTCGATTATTAAACTCTCTATTACGATCGACGATCACATTAGAGAAGATATAATTAGAATTTCTTCCTAACTAAAAAAAGATAATTAGGGTTGGTCGACATACAATAGCCAACAATGTTGAGGCAAATGCCACATCATCAGAGTATTCTCTCAGAATCTTCAATTGTATTTTCAACAATGTTATTAGAAGAAAGAGTATATATAGCCTTTAGCTTTATACTGTAATACCCTCAACTAATGCATTTCTTCATGGTGATTTGAAAGAAGTTGTGTATATGGAGCAACCTATAGGTTTTATTGATCCTTCAATGCAACATCATGTTTGTAAGATGAGGAAATCTCTATAAGGCCTCGAACAGGCACTAAGAGCTTGGTTTGACAGGCTATTCCAAGCTCTTCTCACGTTTGGGTTTGTTCAATCTTCCTCAAACGCATCCTTATTTGTTTTCAAAGGACTAGCCTTGGTAATTGTCATAGTGTATGTAGATGACATACTTGTTACATGCCCTAATGCTTCTCTATGTCAGTTATTCATTCAAAAACTAAGTGCCATTTTTCTAGTCAAGGATCTGGGGCCTCTGCATTATTTCTTGGGATTGGAAGTTCAAAAAACATTTGAGGGTATCTTTCTTCATCAAACAAAGTCTCTACTTGACCTTCTTGAGAAAACCAATATGGAAGGTTCTAAGCCATGTTGTACTCCTCTCAGTTCCACCAAGCTTGATTACAGTGGCCCTCTTCTCTCTAATCCTACTGAATACAGGTCCATTGTTGGTAGCCTGCAATATTTGACTTGGACAAGGCCTGATCTCTCCTTTGTAGTAAACCAAATCTGTCAATTCATGCATGCTCCCAGGGAACAACATATGAAAGCTGCAAAAAGGGTTCTCAAGTTTTTAAAAGGCTCAATTCCTCAAGGCATCTGGTTTAAAAAGGGTAGTATTAATCTCACTGCATACTCTGATGCAGATTGGGCAGAGTGTACATTTGACAAGAGATCCACAAGTGGATACAGTGTTTTTCTATGTCCTAATTGAATTAGCTGGAGTGCCAAGAAACAAGCTACTGTAGCCCGATCATCAACAGAAGCAAAGTATCGATCTTTGACACACACAGCTGTAGAACTCACTTGAATCTACAAAATATTTTATGATATTGGCTTTCCTCTCAAAACTATTCCTACTTTGTGGTGTGATAACATTTCAGCAATTTCACTTGCCTCAAATCTTGTATTTCATGCAAGAACTAAACATGTAGAAATCGATTATCACTACATCCGAGAGTTGGTGCTTGCAAATCTCATCAAAGTTTAGTTTGTCTACAGTTAAGATCAATTGGCAAATTCTTACACTAAGTCCCTTTTTCAAAAGCAGGTTTTGTTACTTGAAGTCCAGGCTTCCAATTGGCATCATTACAGATTCCAATTTTAGCTTGAGAGGGTGTATTGAGGCAAATGCCACATCATCAAAAGCTGTCACTGGTTTGTTATAACAGTGAATTTTTAGTTTAGATTAGTTGAGGATATTACTATACAAAGCCAATGACTATATATACTCTTTCTTGTAATAACATTATTGTGTAACGAAAATACAATTCTGAAAGAATACTCTGAGTTTCTATAAACAAATGTGTGGTATTGTTGTAAAATTAGTTCACACGTCAATTTCAAACTTGAAATTAATCAGTTCAAAACCTTCTCCTCAAAAAATCAGTTCAAAACCTCAGCTATCTACAGTACATATGGCACGTCGGTAATTGAATCATGGAACCGCACAGATGCTTCTGTTTTATATACACTCATCAATGCTCAAAAGTTCTGCACGTTTTGTCCAAATCCGTTGTACTTTATATAAGCAATTATTAGATCGCAACAGATACTTACGTGTCATGCTCTTGTGTTATTAGAGATATACATCCATCGTATTCATAGTTATGTAGGTCTTGTCCAAATTTGTTATACCTTAAACATTAAGAATATAATTTTTACTAAGAAACTTTCAGGTGTCGTGCTTTTGTGTAATCGGAGATATAGATCTTTCGTAGGTTTGTGGGAATATGAACTTAGCTATAAACAGGAAGAGTCAGCTTTACTGATACAACGTCCGCATCCTACAACTTTCGCAAATAAAGTTTGTCTTCCAAGAGAGCAATGGCTCCATCCATGGAGGTTGGACCACAAGCAGCATAGATCTAAACCTTTTTCTAGATCCAATTACATTAAATATTTGTAGTTTCTGTTCGTTTTCGAGAGTTGAGACCGTGAATTATTACATATAGAATAGTAACTAGCAATTGTTAATTAGACATGGCACGATTAATTAAGTCCCCCATGCCCTCGAGAAACTGGAAATAATGGTCAATCTGTGGAACTCAATGCTAGGGTTTTGATACAAGGTTTTGACATCATATTTGTAGCTTCGTTGTGCGTCATCCCATGACGAGGTGATGACGTTAGGTAAGAAGAAAAGTTAGGCCACCAGTGCACCACCAGCCAGTCTGTCGGTGGCACCAATATAAACTGACAAGCATATTGACTTGATCTGGTGATCCAGTCAATGACTCCATGTCCTATCGACCGCCCAAGTTGCACCACATTGGCATCCACCATATATGAGGAAAGGAGCTTGGCCACGGATCTCACACGGTCGAACATATAAGATAAGTTACTAATATATTATCATGTTGATAAAAAATAGTGACATAGAATTAATTTACTTTAATCGTATTATCCTGTTTTAATTGGATAATGATGTGCAATTAAGTTTCAACATATGATATTATATTATTAAATAAAAATACCATGTAACGATCAATTTGTTCTATACGAATTACTCTACACATCAACCCGAGTTGAACCGCAAATTAACCCAAAAAAAGAAAATTTGAGTGCGTTTGTGGGATGAAAGAATAAGGAAAATAATATATGATTCCGAAATATAGTGCAATTTATAATTACTAACATCGTCATATGTGTTCGATATTTCAAAAATGTTTGTAAGCAAAAAAAAAAAAAAAAAAAAAAAAGAACCACTCTAACAAGCGTTGACCCAAGTGTTCATTTACCCAACTTATGATGGAGATCGAGTAACATCATCTGCATAATTGTTTGTGTATATACATAGTTTTTTTTTCCCTTTAAATTAAGTTATCAATTTAATACTGATGCTAAAAATGATGTGTTGTTGCAAGAAACATGTGTGTGTGA
Source organism: Pyrus communis (assembly GCF_041283825.1). Classification (NCBI taxonomy): domain Eukaryota; kingdom Viridiplantae; phylum Streptophyta; class Magnoliopsida; order Rosales; family Rosaceae; genus Pyrus; species Pyrus communis. The sequence continues at coordinate 609,791 of NC_142565.1, forward strand.
GGTAATGCGTAAACATCAATTGTCATTTTTGTGCATTATTGAATACGACGAAATGTCCATCGCCATGGATGTCGATCTAGTTTTACTTAAATACAATACTTTCTAATTGTTAAACTCTTCTTTTGTTAATATTTTGTTTTATTATTATTATTATATTTCATTTATTAATATTATTTGAGAAAGAGAGAAACCCGAAAGAAAAAAAAAAAATACTCAAGATACTACATTTAACAACTGTGCACATTATTTTGGTGAACTGATAACACCATGATAACTTTGTCAAACGATAGGAAAAAAATTGTCCCGTAAAGCTTTGATCACCCTCATTTTAGGAGGGGCCTTCCATTGTATCTTAGACCCTAGTTACTTTACTCTCTCAATGGAAACTACATCAACGTGAACGTAGGCCAATTTCGGATAAACTACAATATAACTCATGTTTTAGTGTGTTTGTGTGATTTTTTGATCGAATCTAAGTTTATCTAACTTTTTTGTGCATCAAGATCCATGGTTCTTCCGTCTCACATAATAATTAGTTGGGTTTTTTTTAGCCAAAATAGTATCTGAGATTGACATGACTCCTCACTTTAGTCTTTGACAATAAAAATCAATAGAAGTGGGCCGTAGTTTGTCCTCTATAAATCATGTTAGTTATTCTGTGAAAAATCTATCAACGCCCTTGTTAAATTGTCATGTGAATAATCACGTGACTAACCTTTTAAAAGTATTTTTACCAAACCAACCCTCCATTTAACGAGTATGGCCTTTGCAACACCACTGCCCAAACATCACTACCGCAGAGAAAAAACCCCCTCTCTTCCCCTGCCAAAAACTTCCACGACACCGAAATCCACTCCTCCACCAAACTCTCCTTCCCTGCAAAATTATCAGCAGTCACGCAACCAATCCTCTCCCAGGTCTGCAACCCTTGGCTTTCTTTTTCTCTACAACAACAACAACAACAAAGCCTTATCTGCTAGAGTCGAGGAGAAAGGGAGGTGCATGGATGCAAACGTTTTGTTGACCCGATTGTAACTTAAATTAAACTCTTCATCTCGTACGTCCATTTCAATCTAACCGCTCTAGTTCCCATGTGTACGAAAGATGTACAAATAGTATTGTACGTGACAGAAAACTTGCCCTCCTAAGTTACATGAAAACATGAACTCTTGGATCCATTGGACTTCCACTGAAAGCAGGTAATCTTGGATCCATGGGATTTTCAAAGTCCAACTACTTTCAGGCCCAAAAGTAATCCAAACCTTTTCATATACTGGATCACATGTACATGTGGGCCTAAATACCATCAAAGCCCATGGAGAAGTCCAGTCAAAATACGTGTGCGAGCACACACACTAGCGACTTTGACTGTTTGACTTGTTTACCAACCAACTTTTCCGTTACACGCGCGCAAACTACACGTCGTTTCTTCACTTTGCATCGCCTGCTTCAGAAATCTCTTCGCGCATTTCCTTCCAAAATCCTAACCCGAAGACTCCCACGCTTCAGAAATCGGAGCCGAAGCCTTCCCCTGACTACCTCTTCTCTCCCTCGACAAATTTTCCGTCACTTTCCCCAGAAAATTTGAGGAAGAAGAAAATGGAGAACTCTACGCAAGAATCGCATCTCAAGGCGGAGAACTCGGTGACGTACGAGTCGCCGTACCCGCTGTACGCCTTGGCGTTTGCCTCGCCCCAAACCCGAACCCGCCACCAGCACCACCGAATCGCCGTCGGCAGCTTTATCGAGGAGTACTCGAACCGGGTCGACATCCTTTCCTTCGACCCGGATACCCTTTCAATAAAGCCGAACCCGACCCTCTCCTTCGACCACCCTTATCCGCCCACCAAGCTCATGTTCCACCCGAACCCCAACGCCCTCCACAAAACCAACGACGTCTTAGCTTCCTCTGGCGACTACCTCCGCCTTTGGGAGGTCGGTGACTCCACCGTCGAGCCTATCCAGGTGTTAAATAACAGCAAGACCAGCGAGTTTTGCGCTCCGCTGACGTCATTCGATTGGAACGACATTGAGCCCCGGCGAATTGGGACTTCCAGCATCGACACCACCTGCACAATTTGGGACATCGAAAAGGGGGTCGTCGAGACGCAGCTGATTGCTCACGATAAAGAGGTGTACGACATCGCGTGGGGGGAAGCTAGGGTTTTTGCTTCGGTTTCGGCTGATGGGTCGGTGAGAATTTTCGATTTGAGGGACAAGGAGCACTCCACTATCATCTATGAGAGTCCTCAGCCAGATACCCCTTTGCTTCGATTGGCTTGGAACAAGCAGGATTTGAGGTACATGGCCACAATTTTGATGGATAGCAATAAAGTTGTGATCTTGGACATCCGATCGCCGACGATGCCAGTGGCGGAGCTGGAGAGGCACAGAGGTAGTGTGAATGCTATTGCTTGGGCCCCCCAGAGTTGTAGGCACATTTGCTCTGCTGGGGATGACACTCAGGCGCTTATTTGGGACCTGCCCACGGTCGCTGGGCCGAATGGAATCGACCCCATGTCGATGTACTCCGCAGGTGCGGAGATTAATCAGCTGCAGTGGTCTGCTGCACAGCCTGATTGGATTTCCATTGCATTTTCTAACAAGATGCAGCTTTTGAAGGTTTGAGGGCGGGAAGCTGGGAAGCTTGTTTTGTGATATGGATTGTAAGTGTTCATTCAATTGTTTTCTGCTTTGCTTACGTTAATTGATTTTACGACTGCTCTAAATTGATTAGTTTGTTTAAATCTATTGAATTCATCACTGCTTGCTTTAAGTTAGTTTAAGACTGATCTGTTTTCGATTGTAAGTTTTGCATAGTTTAAGACTGATCTGTTTTCATTTGTAAGTTTTGCATGTCTGAATTGCTGGTTAATGTCGCGGATATGTTAATCTGGGATAGATGTTCGTGTGCATCTGTTGCATAATTATTGAAAAACATTTACGTTTGTGGGAGCACTCCATCTTCCTGCCAATTTGTTTACGTTTTCTTCTAGGAAGATAGGTTTAGCATAGTATAGCTCTAAGTTTAATTTGGTTCTCTTCTTGGTTCTTTTTCTTTACATGTTTCCTTGTTTGAAGATACCAAACTCATTCTATTGCGTTTATGGACATTGCATTTTGGCTTATGCTTTTACACCTGGTTTTGGAACATCAAAGTCGTCTTCCCTTTGAATTTGTGGTTTGCTTTCCTCTTTCTTCTTTTCACCCTCCAATTACAGCATGATGATCTGGTGTCATTGTTCACCTTATGTTCTGTTTGCGAATGGTTCCTTTGAATTTCCAACCTTACCAATCTGTTCATGAGCTTCTTCTCTGTGTACAATTATGGCACACTCTGTGTACAATTGAAACCTAGACTGTGAAGTTTTCATTCGCATGGCAACTGTCCGCATGTATTTGTAATTATGCTACAGGTTTCATTTTTCGGAAAAATTGTTCAATATACATATGTATACTATTTGTTTGTTTATCTAATCCTGGTGCCTTCTTGTCTAGTTGTTTCTTCACTATTAATGAGTTAGGCATTATTGTTAACTGCTACTATGCATCTGCACATTATTAATGGGGTGATGCTATCCACACACCTCTTTTTACCTCTCACACACCCGTTGTTAATTTATGTCCTTTTATCCTATTCAATTCATTGAATTCGACGGCCTGAAATTAAGAGGTGTGTCGAAGGTAAAAGGGGTGTGTCCGATCACAATGCATTGTGATTTTTTTTTTTCATTCACTTTGGTTCAGTCATTTTCTCCTTATTAACGGGATAAATTGCATGTTAACTGCTTTCGATGCAGGCGTCCTGTCTTGATGGAAGCACTGATGATCACTAGGGGAAGTTAGCTGGAAATAGTTCTTCGATTACCTATGAGGCTTATTTATAAAGGAATATGGTTAGCTTTGAACTCTTTAGAGATATGTTTATTGCTGATTATCAACTAGTCTTGCTATCTTGGTCTAGACCCGCAATGTGAGTAGCGTGTCTTCCCCTCACACGCTTCGTCTAATCCAACGCTAATTGTACCTGTTAGTGTTGGCCTCTCCTGTATTGCATATGTTATGCCCTCGTGTTTGACAGTACTCTACTCTATTGAGAAAATAAATAAAAAAAAGGAAGTTGTCGGAGAATTTTGATTGGTGCTATATATAAGTGAGTTTGGATTGTTTCGATATCGATTCCCAGATCAAACGCGATTGCGTTGTTGTGTTTCTGTAGTCTTTTGCAATGTGTGAGATTGGGGAAACAATAAATCAGGTGCTGCTGAGCTGACATGCGGTTTTTCCTGGTTGCATATGATGATATGATTCGTTTCTCATTCATCCCACAAAACAAGTGAAAATTATTATTATTATTATTTTTTATTTTGTAAATAAATTCGATATCGTCTAAGCTAAGGGTTGGAGGAGTTTGGCGGATCTCTCTTGGTTTTTTTTTACTAGAAAGCGGTTTTAGTTATTTCAGAAGAAGTCCCAACCAAACTCTACTGGTCTATATGTAGCTAACATATGTATGCATCTCAATGGATACCAAAAAAGGTTTTGCTTCTTACTGTTTAGGGCATTCACAATGGACGGTTTCCGAACTTGCAGAGAGCAGGTTTGCTTCTTACATTCTAGTTTCGAGAGATTTTTTAGTGTGACCGGTACACGGGATGGTACATCACGTATCACTATACAAATGATGTGATATTCATGTTAAAAAGTTAGTAACTTAAAAAATAAAATTTCCCACCATTTATATAAAAACACGCGATGTATCACCAGTGTTTCCGTCAATGAAAAATTTCTAGTTTCAATGCTCTATACAGGCTACGAAACGTAAGAGATAAGTTATTAGTGCTTCTTGTTCTTTTTAGGGTTTTTTTAACTATAATGTAGTGACGGATCCAGAATTATAATGTCGGGTGGTACCAATATAAAAGTTTCCAAAATAATTTAGACAAAACAATATTACAAACTGCAAAAACTAAATTTGTCTATGATGAAGTTTCATAATTTGAATACGTTTATGATATTCATTATCAATAGACTAAATTTTCTGTGGATTTGTTCTATTCATTACTTATGGGCATGAGCAAAACCACCATATGAATCGAGAGGGAAAACTCTATACAGTTTTTTCATAAATCATATTGCGAATCCAAAATTTTCATCCAGTATACATTAATTTCATTGATTAACATTCTATACATAGGAACTTGGATCAAAACTTACTTAAATTTGAAAAGCGGGGCTTATGTGGTGGCGGAGAGAGATGGACCATGTGGTGGTTGGAAAGGAGAGAAGTTGACCAGTTGATGGTGTCCTGGTGGATAAATTGGGGTTGGGGTAATTGAATGGTTGGAATTTGGGGATTGGAGGTTTGTAAAGAAAATGGGCGTTATTGGGTCTCGACAAGAAGGAAAGAGAGTTTGTTTTTAATATGTTAATGAACTCGCTCACCATGATGCCATTTGGTCAGGTTTTTTTTATGAACAATATTTGGCTACTCAAATATAAGTAAAAACTCATATTCAAAATTTATCAAAATTGTTCGTTGTCAATTTATAGAACTTCGTGTTTATAATCAGAACGTTCAAATTATAAATTACCCTATAAACATCACATCTACAAAAAATCAATTAAAATTAAGGTCGTTTAGTCATCAAACTGTTTGAAAACAAATGAACGGTATTGATAAAAGCATTACGAACCGTCTATGTATTTACTACAATAGATTGATTAAACGACCTTAGTTTTAATTTATTTTTTTGCATAGATGATCTTTACAGTGTGATTCATAATATGAACTGTTATGATCATAAGCACAAAACTTTGTGATTAAAATACTAAGGGTTTTGTGTAGGAGCTCCGACTCATTTTTGAGCTGCCAAGTGTTGTTCTTTTTTTATTATAAAATATAGCCTTTGTTTTCTCATCTGCTGCTGCACATGCACATTGAGGTCTCTTCAATTTCAGCACATGCCTATCTGTTGGGTGGTCCTTGAAAGTCCTCATAGGTAATTCTTTGGGTATTCAGTGGTCTCGTGAGGCCATCTCCAACCGATCCAGCCAAATGGTCATAGGGCTAAAAATAGCTTGAAATGACACAAAAACGGTCTCCAACCGAGAGCTAGGCCAAAGGGTTTGTGGGCCTCATCGGGCCAAAAACTGAAATCAGGCCAACATGCTAGCCTTATCCAGCCAGCCCTCTCCCAACCCAACAATTCAAATGCAACAGTAACCTGGCGTCAACATGACGTTCCTACACCATTTCTTACATAATTTGCACCATTCCATACTATCTTACCTCATTTTATTGCAATTCTTCACATTTTATTCTCTTACCTCTTCCAATAATCTTTCCTTCAAGTTTTTCAATAATTTTCAAATGGTCACATCTGCAATGAAATGAAGAGTTTGGACCCGAAAAGAAGATGAAGTTCTTTGTAGGGCTTATAGATAGGTCTCAGAAGATAGTGTCAAGGAGAGTTCTCAAACAAGTGAAGGTGTTTGGACTTGTACGTCCAAAAAGTACTATGAGTTCTACGAAGGCACCGCTCCACCGAATCCCCGAAATCACGAGAGTTGTTCTTCAAGATGGAAAAAAACATCTTCAACTAAGTTTGAATAAATGGCATCAAGCAATGTTAAACGCCTAAAGCAGACAGGAAAGCAAAGCCAATTACTACGACGAAGTAAGTATTTTCACAAGTTATTTTAAATATTTAATTATATTACATTTAATTTCATAAATTAATTTCCTTTAATTTTTGTAATTATATTTTCTAGGTACGTCAAGCGGAAGAATTGTATATGGAGGACATGAAAAAGCCCTTTAGTCATCACCGTTGTTGGAAAATTTGTACAATGTGGGTGTTATTTCAAGATCCACCTCAAGAAAGATTTGGTCCTATGCCGATGTTTAGAAATGTTTCCTCAAACGCAGTTGGGGATGAACAAGGATCTCCTATCATTTAAGAAACAAGGGTAGAAAATCCGTCTCTGGGTGAATCTTCCATACCTAGGGTTACGGGACGAAACAAGGCCTAAAAATTGAAGGAAAAGGGTAAGGCAAATGATGATTTAGCCTTTCGAGAGGAAATGGTGTCCTTATTGAGACTAATGGCGGAACAAAATGCCCTTGCCTTGGAAGAAATGAAGCGTAGGCATGAAGAACAACTAAAACAAATACAAGAAGAGATGGATGATAGGAATATGCAAAGGAACACTTTGGAGTACACTCCAATGAATAAGGCATATTTTGATAGGAAAAAGAGGGAAATTATGGCTCGACATGAGTTGTTTACATCCGACTATACTCCTACAATGGCTAATGAAGATGATGATTATATTCTTTAAATTGAAGTTGTAGTTTTTAAATTTAAGTTGTTGTACTCTTTAAATTAAACAACATTAAACAACACAATCTCTACCCTAGTATTACTTGGGGGAGTTATTCAAACTTAAACAACATTAAACAAAACATTTAACAACATAAAACTTAAACGTCTATTCCATGGTTCTTTTCGCCCAAAGATGTGCAACAAGATCCTGTTGTAGGTACTTGTATGTAGCACGTGAACGTATCATCCTATGGCACCTCATGTACTCGTGTAAAGAGATATTACCAGTTCTTGGATCCAAAGGCAAATTAGGTCCATCATATATTTTCGCATAAGCCCTTATTGACATATTTGGATCATCTTGGTCGTCATCAGACTCTCCATCAATATAGCCATCTCACTCATCCTCCATAATCATGTTGTGTAATATGATGCATGACATCATGATGAAGTTCAATTTATCTTGACTCCACCCTCTTGCCGGTTCCTTAATGATCTTCTACCGTGCTTGTAGAATACCGAAAGCTCTATCAACATCTTTTCGGTATGCCTCTTAGTGTAAGGTAAACCACATTTGGGTATCATCCACAGGATTTGCAATTGCTCAGACAAGTGTCGCCCATCTTGGGTAAATGTCATCTGTCAAATAATACTCCATATTGTACTAACGTCCGTTGATGTAGTAGTCAAGTTGAGGTGATTTACCCTCTGTTAGGTTATTAAAGATGGGTGAACGCCCAAGTACTGTAATGTCATTTTGGGATCCTGGGACTCCAAAGAAAGCATGCTAGATCCATGTATCAAATGAGGCAATCGTCTCTAACATAATAGTCGGCTTTCTAGATCTTTCGCTAAATCCTCCTTACCATCTAGTGGGACAGTTCTTCCACTGCCAATACATGCAATCTAATGACCATATCATGCCCGGAAAGCCACGGTCTTCAGCTTTGCGAATGAGCCAAGTTATATTTGCTTGATTTGGTTCACAGAGGTATTCCTCTTTGTAAATTTGAATAACTGTGTGACAAAATTCAGCAAGATTATCAAGGCATGTAGACTTATACATACCATATGTATCATCAATCGCATTAGCTGGGGCATTCGGAGTGCAATAATAACCTTTTGATGAGGTGATAAATCAGGACGGCCTGCTCTGTCCATCTTCTGTCGAAAGTATGGATTAACATGTTGGACATCATGAAGTAAACACTTGAAGACATGATACCTCATCCGGAAGCAACGTCTAAAATCATCTTCTGTGTACACCGAGTTGAAGTTAAAGTAGTTGTTCATCAAAGTCTCATGTGCCATCTCTCTATTTCGTGGTTTGTAAGAGCGACCAGCAACAGAGCCACCCTATTAAAGTTGTTCTTCAGTTTCCTTACACGCCATGACCCCAACCATTGTTGCCATGTATGTTGTGTTGCACCATACTTCAACTTCTTCATCGAACTCCTCATCTTCTCGTTTCGTCTTATCTGCGCCCATTTATCTTCCAATTCGAAATTGGATGAGGACCCCTAGTTGGAATGCAAAGAGGATCCAAAGTTGGAATTCATTGCAAACTTGAATTGAAAGAGATATTGGAGATGGTAAAGATGAAGGTGTGTGAATTCTACCCCAATATCCAGCCAATTTATTAACATTGGAAAGCTGAAGATAAGAAATGCCATGTAGATAAGAATCATATCTAAAATTTGCACAACCAAATACATCTCGACAAGTGACACTCGAAATCCTATCCGAAAAATTATTCATATTACATAAAGATAAGAAATCTGGAGAGCTACTCACTTTAGCGACACGTCAAAATCCTATTCAAAAAATTATTGAGATTACATAAAGATAAGAAATCTTGAGAGTTATTCACGTTAGCGACACGTGTCACTCAAAGTCCTATCCAAAAATTATTGAGATTATATAAAGATAAGAAATTCGGAGGTTTATTCATTTGGCAATAAGTGACATTCAAAATATGTACGAAAACCTTATTTTAATATGATAGTTTAATTTAAGTAATCATATGTTGACCCTAAAAACTATCAAACCTACGTGGCGCGCATGCCGAGTAACTAATGAGCTAACTACGTCATTCGGCTGATGCAGGGCGTGCCAACTCGTTGGTCGAGGAGTAAAATGTGTTGATGTTGCGTTGAGTGCGCTGCTGACTTCTTGATTTTGCAACTGCGGCCGAGGAAGGAACACGTCTTGGCCTTCGGGCTTTAGAGCTTGAAGACAAGGCTGTTAGTCTTGCGAAGTTCACGAATCGTCGACGTCGGGTTCGGCCACAATGATTATATTCGTAAGAGTATAAGTACGCCGAACTGGTAGCAAACTATATGGACACAAGTACTTAAAAGAAATGTATGTCTTGATGGTAAATGTGGTTCGGCTGTCAGAATGCCGAACTCTAAAATGTACTTGTGAATATCCAATCATAAAACAACTCAGCGTTCAATGTGCCAAGCCCAGTAATCTGTAACACCTCACTTCGCTGAGAATGCTAATAAGATGACCTATGCCAATAAAGATTCGAAAATCCTTCTTGACCAGGACTTGGATAGATAACCAATCGGCATCGACGCATTGCTGTTTATCCAAACTGAAGGTGCTCCGAGGTCGGCTGATTCTACGGTAACAGTGCTGTTTATCCAAACTGAAGATGTCACCAGTTGCCTTCACAATGTTATGTATCCAAACTGAAGATGTGTTTGCGGAAAAAGAAAATCAAAATCTCAAGGTTGTTGAGAGGTTTTGCGTAAAGCGATAGTTTGCGCAGGGTAGTTTGTGTGTTGAATTGGAGGGGGCTTGAATGTTGCTTGAGACTCTGTATTTATAGCACCCATATTTTTTGCTTGGCACGGCTTGATAGTGTAAAAACCGACTGAAACTCAAACTCGTAGAATGACTGATCCACGACATAAGCGCTAAAACCTATCTTCAGATGGCTAACTTTTCAAAGATAATAATAGCCCATCCTAACTTATCCCATCATGACTAAAAGTCTAGCCTACCTAGGCTTTCTTATCTTATCATAATTTCATCACCCATCCATGCATTCTAATCCCCATTTAATGAATTTTAAATTCATTTTAAATTCATTTCTGGCTACTTGTCAATCTGTCACCATCACCTCACGCCAGACATCCCAAATTAATTTGAACTGTATCGCTTGCTTGGGGATATAATCTGCATCCTATCCTGTTTAAGAATATGTCAAGATAATTCATATTAAAAGATAATTATTATGATAAAAATCATAATTTTATCCTTTAATAATAACAAAATTATCTTCACTTCTCCATCCGACGGTTGGGAGCTATACTCACTCAATGACCTTAATTGCACGGACCAATGGTGTAAATTTGGGTCCAAACACCATATTAATTCAATTAAAATAATAAATTATGTTTGGCCTATGACCATTTGGCCCTTTCGGTTGGAGATGATTTTTTGTCAAAGGGCTATGTTTGGCCTATGACCCTTTGGTCCCCTCGGTTGGAGATTGTATAAAATATGATCTGACACTGTTCGTTAAATATAATTTTTTGTAGGGCGATATGGCTAAAGGAGGCCCTTTGACCCTCATTCGGTTGGAGATGGCTTGACCACCTAGGTCCATAAATAAATTCGCCGTAAATTGAATAAATATTTTCTTATTAGACTGTCTAGTTAGTTTATAAATTTTAATAATTTACAGTATTTAATACATGGTAGTATAAATTTACGATTAAACATTAGATACACCCAAAAACAGTTAAATAACATCAACTTCCAATATCTGCCGGCTAAATATATATATGTCTACCGGCTGCTAATTAAGCTGTCACCATCTCAACTCAGGTAACTTCATGAATCATGTATATAAGGGAGGCCAAGACACAAACACACAGGCGTACATTTATCACTCACCGAAATTGCGGGCCGCCGAAGCTTCTCTTACCCTACTGTCTTTACTGCTGGCTTCTTCTGTTAAAGAAATTAGCTGATCCTTCACCATCTTCATTCAGTGTTGAAGGTTCCAATCCTTTCAGGCTTTCACCACTTAAAGGCTCTGTAACTACTCTGTTTTTGCTATATATACTTCCAGAATTTCTTTCATCTGACAAAGAAATGGAGCAATCAAGAAACATGCTCATCAAAATGTTACTCTCCCTTCTCAATCTCCTCAGAATCATCAAGACACACTACTACTCGTTCATGTTTATGTTATGTGATGATCAGTATCACGGGCTTCCGAGAATAAATTATTCTGACCATGATGCGCTACAAGATCACAATAATTTATTCCCGGAAGTAGCCCCTTCGCCTTGGTTGGTGCCGTTACCGGTCCACTGCATAGCTGAATCCGTGAAGAACCAACTCCCGGTGGTGAAATATAGAGGAGGCAACCAGCGGGATTCGGATCACGACTCGCACACCGATACGTGTATTGTGTGCATGGATAGAGTGGAAGGAGGGCAAGGGGTGAGAGAACTTTCCAATTGCTCACATGTATTTCACAAAGAGTGCCTAGATGCTTGGGTTGACGAGGGTCAGTTTACCTGCCCACTGTGTCGATCCAGTCTATTGCCAAAGAATTGGACTACTCCAGAATCAAAAGGTCAACGGGAAAATGAGAGAGAATTTGGATGTCTGGATCCATGGAGGGCGGAGAGGATGATTTACTTGTTTGGTGACGATTACCAGCTCATGAGGTAGCTGGCTTTGTTAGCGTGCAGTCGATATGTATTTGAAAATAATATATTCATTAGTGAGAAAATGAGTTAAGCTTTTACATGACGGCGTGAGTTCGAACTTCGTCGGTGACTAATAATACATCTAATCTAACAAAATCTATCATTTAACAAAAAAGAAAATGCTATTACTAATTACTTTTTTATTTGATCGGTAATGCTAGGAATACTAAATTTAAAGTTTACAAACTAAATGATGTGTCACTAATGAAAAATTAGCATTATCAACGCTTAAGCAATACTTTAACCGTCAATTTCTATGTCATTTAGTTTATAAATTTTTATCTATAAATTTAAGGAAATTGTTATTGGCACTTCAAAAATTTCATTTCGCACTCCAAACTTTTTATAATTAGAAAGAAAATAACACTTGTGAGGAGTGTAGAATGAGATTTTTGGAGTGCTAATAACAGTTTCCAAATTTAATATTGGGAACTTTAATGAAAAGCTTATAGTACTGTTCATTTTAACGAAAAACCACATTTTTAAATTAAAAAATCAAATCCTGGTCCAAGCGTGTACGTAATTAGTTTCCTTTTAATCTTTCTACATTCAAAATGAACATGAATACATAAGGAAGCGTGTACGTGTGAATAATATATGGTCCATTAATAATCATTTCAATTTTTTTCTTTCTTGAAAGTTGAAAATTTGTTCGCGTTCGAGAACAAAGTCACATTGAGGATATAATAAAATAATAATACAGTTTATGTGCGGAAGCTTTGAGTGTATCACACTTTGTGATAAATCCGTACATAGTAAAAAGTAGTCAAGTTAGAAATTATATCGATGATGTAGGTAATAGATTACAACAAGAAAATATGTCTGCGCGTTGCTGCGGGAACCTGTTGTTTTAGGTGTAATCGGATGAATAAAACACATTTAAGTTGAATAAATTCAACACAATTATGAACAAACAGAGGGATAATGAGTGAATGAGATCAATAAGATAATCAGTTTTTTTTTATTTTTTATATACATTCAAGTGAGCTGGCATATAAACACATTGTACAATGAGTGGGAAGAAATTGAATGTCTTTGATTAGAAATAGATGGTTTCCAAAAAAGTTATGTTTCCTGAAGAAACATGTAGTTCACACATAAAATTTCAGTTACCAAATCCAAAAAAAAATAAAAAAACAAAAACACAAATGTGACTCTCTATATGGCTTTCTTACTACACAAAATTATCCCTTAGTTAAAGCATGCCACACATCATGACATTGCTATTATATGAAGTATATTCCTGTGTGGCAAGGAACATACTCTCCTTAGCATGACCTCTCAATCCCCTCTCCTTATCTCCCTAGAATCGTACAACCCATAAATACGGTGCCCCTTTAAAGTCCAAGCATACATTAAAAATTCAACAATACAGTTACAAAATATCTATAAATGAATATACCTCAAAAAGCCAACGGCCCAAGTGATACACTGCATGCACTCACACTCACACACTGAAGAATGAACGCATTATATTCAGTTAGCACCATTCAACTTTAAAAGCAGTGAGACCTTCCAAAGGCATAGCCTAACTGGCTTCGGTTCAAATAACCAAATTGAGAACAGTTGAATTTTAGAAAAGTTGTACAGAGGGAAAAAAAAGAAAAAAGAAAAAAAAAAAGAGACAAAACAATCCTATAACCACAACTGAAAAACAAAATCAAAATGAACAGAATAAAATATCAGAGGTGCATGAACACTAACATCCTTTGAAAACATGTGCTGGTTATGTATAATATATATGCGCATAAATTAAGAAAATGACTTGAGTACCCTAGCAGTAGTCTTTACGTTGAACCAAATCACTATTAGGTTAATTGTAATGATTCACGCATCTTCTTTTATGTGCTAAATCTCTACCCATACCTATACCTCCCTTACCCGTTCGCTTTACCCTTGCAGAAAATCTTCCCATCTCTCTCTCTCACCCTTGTCCCATCTCTCTATCTGCAAATCGCAAAAAAGAAACCCTAAACAAATCCCTAAAATCCCTTGCCTAAATCCTCCCACATTTCTCTTGGACACCCCCTATCTTTCTCTTTGCAAAACCTAAACCAGATCTCCTAAATCCTATCTCAGACACTTGACATACAGCGAATAAGCCAAGATATTAAAGCAATCTCTACATAATACTTTGGAACAATCAAGCAAAATGGTACTTACTCAGATCATTGCCAACAAAAAATATCCATGATTAATAACATAAGTGCATTGAGAAGGTGTAAAAAAGAGCAATGACCCTAAAACTAATGATTTCATTCATCACTCACATAGAGACAAATTGGTTTGTGGGCTTCACATCGAGGCATAAAGGGACTTATCAAAATAGATCCCACTAACCTCCCCATTTAAAAACATAACATGATTTAGGTAATTAAAACTCATTTGAACAATTAGCAAAACTTGAGTGAAAACAATTAACTAATTAACCATTTGCACCCTGCTCACAGCGAAAAGCAATTTCAAATCAACAGCCATATGAATCGAGATTCATTAACATGGATGATTGGCGGATAAGAATCCTGGGCACGGATGAAATCTGGCTAAACTTGGCATTTGGTAATTCAAACAACAAAATGAAAGAACAAAATTATGTCCAATCATTCCCAAACAACCACTTTTGCCATAATTTTATTCTTTCATTCAATTGTTTGAATGACTAAATGGCTAGTTTGCCACGGTTTCATCTGTGCCCTAGATGATGTCAATCTTAAACTCCACAGGCTATTCATGTTTGTGTCAAAATAATTACCAAGCTTACATACTTTTAGAGGGTTTACTTAATAGACATAAACTATAGGTGCACAAATTTGCATTTCTGCTATCGTCTATCAATCATAATGGCCTATGAGGAGTGTTAAAAAAGAATTAAATCTCAGACAGAGAGCACCAATTGGTATTTAACCTCACTTCCAGAAAATTACTCAAAAAACAATGAGATAAAGAGTTTCAAAAATATGATGCACATTTCAATCGAGCCTCATTAAGAACAGAAAATATAGCAGCACAAAGCATAACAGAATGTTTCTGCTACCGTATTAAACTGTTAATCATAATGGCCTATGAGGAGTGTTAAAAACTAATTAAAATATTATGCATATTTCAATCGAATCGATGCATATTTCAATCGCGGCTCATTAACAACAGAAAAAACACAGCAGCACAAAGCATAACAGAAAATTTGAAATGGAAATGGAACCTGCAATAGGGTTTTTTCAGAAGCAAAAATGGCATTACGGAATACAGAATCACATAGAGAATCAGAGACAGAGAGAGAGCGGAGTAAGCCAATCTGAGCAAAAATAAAGAAAATAAGCTTTACAAAGTAGGAAAGGATGTCGTTCAACAAACTAAACAGTCAATAAACCATCTCTAAATTTGAGTCAGAGGACACACCAACTGAAAACAGTGCATTACCGTGGGGCACACAGCATGTATATACGATGAATCATTGTATTTTTAGCAAGCTAAAATAAGATCACACGTTAAAATCTCTATCATTTTTTCAGTGAAGCACCGTAAGTTGGAAAGGAGTAAAATTTAAATTGAAAACATTAATCTAATAGGAACAAATTTAAAAACAGAAAACCATTAGAATCTTTACAGAAACCAACTAAAATTGGAATATGAAAACAAAACTGCTTCATCAGGTGCTGTTGCATATATTGGCTTTTTCAGAATTAAATGATAAAAAAACACATGCACCCAATGTATTGTTTTTTCACAAACCAATCACATATTTAAAATCCAAGTACGAAAGCTTTGCAAATATAAATAAAAAATTTATATAACTAATTAGACTTTGAACATGCAATCAGGGTGCATAATCGCATACCTAAAAATAGCAAGGGATCGGCTTCTTCCTCCCACAACCAGAGTTCCTGAAATTTCCAAAGAAAGTAAATCCGTTCGCAATTCAGAGAAATTGGAGGACCAAATATTATTAAATTTGAGTTAAATGAGCAAAGGTACACCAATTAAATGAGATACTATACACATTTGGAATCTATGAAATAGAAGAACAATCATGTTAAGACTCCCAAGTTGGTGTCCAGAGCACAAAATTATAGCTTAATAAAGGTAAATCCCAATCCAAAGCTCCAACCTTTTAACCCAAAATGAAAACAAAAGGCATGGAACATGTATTTCTGTTTTATTATTAGATTTTCTAAATCCTCAATTTGAATGTGTTGTAAAGATAATACCACAAACTAAGGGTGGCAATCTGACCATGGTTGTGTATGTCATGTCGACTCTATGCAATTGAATATATAAAATTTAAGCAGCCCCAGACAGTCTCCTAAGCATCTACAAACCATTAACATTATTTCCCCAATTTTATCAAATGCTGGATAAACAATCACAATTTACTCGCTTCCAATTTCCACCTAACTCCGAATAAACAATATTGATAAATCTTTATCATCACCTTTAACAAAACAGATTACAGCGAAAAGAAAAAACAAAGTTCCTATGCAAACAAATTTAAGCAGTTTCAGATAGTCTCCTAAGCACAAAATTATAGTTCAATAAAGAAAAATCCCGATCCAAAGCTCCAACTTTTTAAATGAAAACGAAAAGCATGGAACATATAATTTAGTTTTGTTATTAGATTCTCCAAATCCCCAATTTAAATCCATTGTAAAGATAATACCATCAACTAAGGGTGGCAATCACAGAAATGGAATCCAGGTAAAACCAAAATACATTAAGAATCCTCAATAGTTAAACTGCAAGCTAAATCGATTAAGTGCTCCGAAGATAAACGCACAAATTTCCAAACAAAGCAAAGAAATTGAAACTGTGACATGAAAACTCATTCAAGTTCATATAATGTGATTGTATCATTAGCTAAGAGGCCACATAGAATGTCGGTACTGCATGGCACAAAAGCAGTGTAAAATCTACATGTTTAGGCAATATCATCACGCTTGAGAATTTGAAATGCACAAACACTGCACACACTCACACACCAAAATTCATATTATGATCCAGAAGCTTTCAAATTATGCATCAAAAGCAAAAGCAAGATATAAGAAATGAAAATGAAAAAACAAAATGAAAGCTAACATATGTCTTGGCCAACATATTTATAAGATATGGATACCAATCCACTGGACTCCAAACACCAAATAATTATGAACTAGCTTCTTCCTCCCACGACCTGAGTTTTTGAAATTTCCAAAGAAAATAAATCCTTTAGCAATTCAGAGAAATTTGAGGACCAAATTTGATTAAATTCTAGTTAAATGAGCAAAGCTACACCAATTAAATGAGAAATTAAAAACAGGTCGAATCTAAGAAATAGAAGAACGATCACACCACGACTCCCAAGATGACTATATTCAAACATTTTAGAGACGAAAGGCGCATAGGCAGGTCAAATACCTCTGGTAAAATGCAATGATTTACCAATCTGACCACCAGAAAGGAGCACACAACACCAATCCGAGAAATAGGAACTTCGGGATTGAATCCAAAATCACATGGTCAATGAATTTAATAAGTTTAGGGATTAGGTTGCTGAAAGATAATTGAAATCATAAAGAAACCAAAAATAAGGGTAAAATTCTATACATGGAAAGACAGTGAAACCTAAACCCTTATTTTCAAGTTCAATATATTTTCCGTTTTTATCATGCGAAACACATCAAAAACTAAAGTTCCCGATCATGTTTACAACGACAAACACATCACAACTTGCTGTTTTTAAGCGAAACACGTCCAAAAGTCAATAAATTTGTTGTTTTTTTTTTTTTCATGAACCAAGCTCAACCCACTTTATGATTGCAAGAAACACCAAAAAAAAAAAAAAAAAAAAAAAAAAAGCACACAGCATGAACCTTACCAAAAAAATCTTCAAGAAACAACACAATCTCACCAGCGGTGAAACAATAATGGCCTTGAGCCAATAACCATCAATAACCAATGGGTCTGTGCCTTAAAACTTGTTAATAATAATTAACAAACAATGGGAGCAACAAGAGCTTGTTAATAATAATTCTACAAACCATTAACATTATTTCTCGACCCAATTTCATCGATGGCAATTTTATTGATGGCAATAGATGGTCTCCTAAGCATCTGCAAACCATTAACATTACACCAACTTAAGACATAGCAATTATACATTCCACTATTATCGTGGTCATACATAGTCAAAGGATGCCACAATTACATAGCCAAATCCAGTCCCAACGTGCGCAAAAAAAAAAAATGTAACAACAGTCATGAAACCACCGTAAATAAATATACCTCAAAAGCCAAAGGGCCAAGTGCTCCATCCAACGATCCAAGTTTCTGAAAACCGCAAACACAGCAAATCCATTAGCACTAACTCACAAAACAACGACGAAAATAATAGCTCAGAAACAATGCTGAAATTCCATTAGCACTAATCACACACTGCCGGAACAGAGATGCTAGCAAAGCTACACCAATTAAATGACAAAGACTAAAAACCACAAACAGGAAAAAAATAAAAACAGAGTTATCAGACAGGAGGAAACTGCCAGAATGACTCTGGCAGGTGGAGAGAAATATATATATATACACACACACTCAAAAATTAGAAGAAAAAGAAACATGATCTTATTTGTCAACAAACAGGAAAAAGAATACAAAGAAGGCGTGGAAAGCTTCAACAACAAAAAAAAAAAAAACAAAGAAAATGCTCAACTTGTAACCACACTTATGGAGGTAATTACACACGTAAGTTTGAAAGTCATTATACCTCATGTTAGTTTCTCATATCCTCACTTGGGCTCCATATGGAAATATTTTCTTGACAGTTCCTGAAACATTATATAGCAAACCAATGTCAGTTCTTATGAAAATTAAGATCACAGAATCTCAGCACAAACAATGAGAGAACATAGCAAGCAACAAAAAACATGAATAAATTAAATGTCGAAATCCAACTGACCCAAGCTTCCTTCTCACTCAATACCAAGTCATTCTTAGCTTCGTCTATTCGAGTAATCTGCGCATGCATCCGGCAACCCACCTTCACCATTAGGAAACAACATGTGTAAGAAGCAGATTAACAAATCTAACATATGCAACTATCTAAGGGAGGAAAAAGTTAAACAATGAAAAGTTGTCAGTGCCCTGTTTAGAGGCTGAGGCAGGATGCGAATACCCGGCCTACCCTGCCTGTTGCCATTCCTAGTCTCATTACTTGTACAAATAGCTTCACCAAAAAGAAGATTTTCAAACTTGAATTTAAAAATTTCACTTAAGTTCAAACACGTCAGGGGACGAATTGATTAACTACAATATCTGCTGAAAATATATGACAAAAAGTTAAATTTGAATACTGATCAGGAGGTCAAATACCTTCACCTAAATACAATGCTTTAGCAAGCTGACCACCAGTAATCTGCACACAACACCAATTCGAGAAATACGAACTTCGGGATTGTGTGAAATATCACCTGGTTAATAAATTTGGATTAGTATTCTGAAAGAGGATTGAAATATAAAATAAAAAAAACAAATAAAAGGGGTGAAATTCTATAAATTGAATGATAGTCAACCCTAAACCCTGGTTTTGAAGATCAATATATTTGTTGTTTTTATCATATAAAACGCATAGAAAGCCAAAGTTGCTGATCATGTTTACGATGAGAAACACTTGACAACAACTTTAAAAGCATGCTTGTTAAAAGACATAAGCTATAATCAAACCAAACAGAAAAATTAAATCTATTTCTAACAACAGCAACCATAATTTGCCACCAAAAATAACATATCTCAACATATTTGTCAGGAAATGATTCACAGTGCATCATATGTGAATGAACAAAAACCAAATGCATGATGTATTTTAGAGGGATAAAAAAACTAACTATTTGATTCATAGGGTCAGCACAACAACAAATAATAGGGTAATGAACAAAAAGGGCCAAATTGCATACAGTTTGATTTCTGCAGAGAAGCTATAACACTGAAAGACCAACACAACATGAAGAAAAAGAGACATGAAGAGGAAGTGGTATTATCAGACAGTGAAGAAAGCAGCACAAAATATCTGTTTTTCTGTCCCAATTTAATAATTTAAAAACATATCTTGCACTCCCAACTAAAATTTGAATAACCGAACCAGAACCAGACAGAAAACAAAGCAGGAAAAAAAATAAACAAGTTTCTAAGCAGGTTCAAACCAGAAACAGTGAAATAAGGGAAAATTCGGTTCAAAAGGGACACTTAGCTTTGAAAGGAAATGAAGCTGCCAGCTGGGAGAAATCCTCATCAATGCTTGCAGAGATAGCTTCCAGCTGGGACCAAATCTCTGAAACCAACCCTCGGTTTAGGTGTCCCTTCATGCCTCACCGCTTCTCTAAGCTTACCTCACCGAGAAAAAACAAAACCCAAACTCCGAGCAGCCCTACCTATTGCTTTGCTCATCCTACCCCTCCCTCTCTCCTTCAATTTTTCCTTCCAAGAGTTCTGCTCTCTCTTCTCTCTGGCATCGCACGACCCCTCTCTCTTCTCTCTGCCATCGGACGACTCCTCCTCTCTCTCTTCTCTCTGGCATCATTGCAGGCTAGGCCTGCCCGTGTCAGCTATCCATCCGAAAAACCCAACCACAAACAAAACCCACCAACCTGGTGACAGCCCAAACCTGCAAAAGCCCATACAACTAAACCTGAAGAAAAAAAAAAAAAAAAAAAAAAACCCAGACAAAATTCTTAGAGTAATGGCATGTCCGTAAATAGAGTGAAATTGGGATCCAAAAGCTATTCATTTGTACAGTGCAATTGAAAAGCCTTCTTTAGACTAAAGTAATTTAACTTAAAAAGTAAAATTAATTGTTTTTATTTTAGTTTTAGTTATTTTTTTTAAAACCTGAAGACAATCGTCAAATGAGTTTTTAGTTTTGAGTTTTAAAATAAATTTAAAATAAATAAATAAATAAAAACAAAATAATTATTAAATGGTAGCAACCTTTACAAGTGAGAGTAAAACGGTATGATAATCAAACGGGTCACGGAAGAGCTAGCATTGTTGCCCTAGCACATCTCAGTGGTCCTCATGCATGATAGAATGTTACTCGATCTTCTCATTCTACTAAACATGATCAGGTTGCACTACTGCTCACTCATTAAACTACGCCATCAGTTTAACAAGCTACATATGTACTGAACACAGTCCGCTAGAACGATTCATTCCCACCACAAGCAGCCACTCCTTCATGGCGGCCTTCTCCTTCGGTTGGCACCGTTACTTGTTCACCGCATAGTTAAATCCGTCAAGAACCAACTGCTGGTGCTGCAGCCGTAATACCAAGACTCTCTCTAGGAAACAAGACGCCAAGCAGAAGCAGAAGCAGAAGAGGAGGACTGCCATGTGATAATGTGCATTGTGTGCACGGATAGCATGGAGGAAGGCCAAGCGGTGAGAGCGCCATGCAATTGTTTGCATGCTTTGTTTGTCGATTATTCCAGTAATAGAGATTCTTACTTAATATGTGGCCTTTCATTTTAGCCCTTAAGTTTATACCTTAAAATGGACAAATTCTAGTGTAGGGAAACCGAACCACTGGTTCCCTACGACACTCACTTAAAAACACCCATGGCTCACCTAACTCTGGTTTTTTTTATTTTTATGTTCACCCGATTCCATGTGTCCTACCCCTCTCACAATACTCATAGCTCAACACCAACGGTGATCTCATACAAGAACCTCTTCTTAAAATGATAACGTATTATTCTTCTTTTTCATGACACATCAAGTCTTTATTGACGCACACAAGCAATAAAAATCAATTAATACTAAATCAATTAGATATAAAATTCCCAGAGAATTGTTTATTTCATGGCTGAACAACTGGTATCATTCTTATTCATTACTCCATCCTTTCGTAAATGAATAAACATGCCCAATGACCAATGCTCTCAACAAACTTTGAGCCGTCTAAATCTTTTTCCTTTGTTAAATTTTTTAAACTGAAAATATGACTTTAACCCCTCAAACTCAATTTCTTTCATATAAAACCCGACATAAATTTTTTACTCGAATAAAACCCAATGACTAGACTTCACATAAGCAAATTCATTAATTATGTTTGACTTTACACATTTTAAATTTTTCGAATGCCTAAAATACCCCTTTTTGCATGTTTAATGTGCACAATTAAACATATGTAGATTTTAAGGAGGATTAATGATTTTACAAAAATAAAAAATAATAAAAAGGGTACTTCTAAATGCATTGCATGTTATATGAGAATTCAAGATTTCCACGTTTTGTAATTAATTCGGTTGATTCATGTTGCTCTCACTCCATAAAATTTGCTTGTAATTTGATATAGGAATTAATTTGGCAAGTTTTCTTAATCTTAACAACATTTTTCAATTTAAATATATACATTTTTTAGTGAAATAGTCTATCTTTTAAAATATTTATCAATAAAATAATGTACCTATTGTTCAAATTTTAGGACAAAAATTTACCTGTTCTTATTTAAGAATAATGTATCCACAATGTTATTTTTGTATGAATATAATTTACCTACTTTTTTATTTTATATGAAACTAATTTACCTACTGTGACAATAATGTATCTACAATACTACATAAAAGATTTACTTTTTTTAACAACAATAGTGTATCTACAATTTTGTTTTCGTATGAATATAATTTACCTACAATTTAACTTTTCAAAAAATGTATCTTCTATTTTATGTTTTACTATCATATGTATGTTTATGTGTTCGCAAAATAATTTATCTAAAGTTATATAGTTAAGAGATATTGTAATGCATTATATTAATCCATTATTAGATTGGTAAAAGAAATTGTTAAAATTGTTAGCCATAATGGTTAGCTAATAATGGTTGTATGAGAACAGTTATAGAAAGTTGTGGCATAAATTGTAAATAACTTATATTAATAGGTTACTTGTTTTCTTATGTGGCAAGTTATTTAAATTTTGGGTTTTTATTGGATGTTGATTCATAGGTGGGTTTTTATCCGAGATATATGAGTTGCATGGGCCTATATCTAAACAACCCTTTTTTAAATGGTTTCTTGAAGGAAAAAAGGGACAGATAAAAACTTAGAATGAGATTATAAGAAAATATATAAAATATTTGAAGCTAACGGAAGATTTGACACAGAGTCAAGGACAGTAACATTCTAGAATTCATTAAATCAATTCTACTTAGTGAAATAAGACTTGATTATTATTGTTGTTTGTTTCCTTGAAGGCCTGTTGTTTCATCTTAGTTGATATGCTCAAATTCCCACCTCTTATTTTTTCCCCATCAAACACCAACACAACCCTTTCCCTCATTTCGTCTTGACTCTTCTCCATCTTCGGTGTTGACTCAGTTCGAAGAGAAGAATGGAGCTGATCACCAAAATTTCATCGCCCCTTCGCCCACAACAAATACCTCCAATCGCGATTTGTTATCATCATCTTCGCAGTTGTTGACATGTCGCCGCAAGAAGTAGTCAGCAACAACCTCCAAACGCTACCCGATCTCCTCCTGACGGGGTTCTCCATCTGCTTCCTCTTCTCCTTCTCCGCCCGAGCTACCCTGTTCTCCAAAACCCCATTTCTCCATTTTCCTTCCTACCCTCGGCGCCTATTCAAAATCCCCACCATGTCCCTCCGCCAGCAGCAGCAGCGCTTCCCCACCCCACAGTCCCTCTCCGAGTGGCTCAAGCCTCGATTGCTCTCCGATTCTCTGGCCTCTTGGGGGGTCAAGCCCGGGACCAAGAACGTCCACAACCTCTGGCTCGAGCTCTCCGAAGGCGAAAGCTCTTTAGCCAATTCATCCCCTCCGGTTCGAACGGTTCAGGTTGTGACGGTACGGATCATCGACAATAAATCCCGGGTTTTGGTGGAATCCCACCAAGAATTATCGGATGGCAGCGTCAGGAGCCGAGGCCGGCCATTGTCAGAGAAAATGAAGCCGGGAGAGGACCACGAATCTGCGGCGAACCGGGCGGTTATGGAAGAGCTCGGTTCAATATTGAATTCGGAAAGCAGCGGAATTGTGAAGATTGTTCCAGGTTCTTATGAGAAGAGGGTGGAGGAGCGGCATTCGATGTCGTACCCGGGGTTGCCGGCGTGTTATGTGCTGCACTCGGTGGATGCTTGGGTGGAGGGCTTGCCGGAAGGTGAGTTTTGCACCGAGGAGGAGCACGAGTATTCGGATGGCGGTGCGATGAGCATTGCTCACGAGGCTGTGTACGTCAAGAAGCATTTTTGGAAATGGGTTAG
Source organism: Pyrus communis (assembly GCF_041283825.1). Classification (NCBI taxonomy): domain Eukaryota; kingdom Viridiplantae; phylum Streptophyta; class Magnoliopsida; order Rosales; family Rosaceae; genus Pyrus; species Pyrus communis. Next base: position 634,092 of record NC_142565.1, read on the forward strand.
TCTTGATTCCCTAAATTGTTGATTAGTTACTGATCAAGTGATGAACTTTTTTGTTTTTTTGATATAAGGAAATTGTCTCTTTACAAATTAACAACGTAGTTCTTGTTAATACTGTAAAATACTGTGAAATTTACACAATACTGTACTGTAAGACGTTGTTTTGTGGCTTTCAGCTGCTATATAGTATATACTGCATAATTGATGTCTTTGTTCGGTTCATTGCGAACTGATTGATGCAGTTTTCGGGTGAATGTTACGAAATTCGTCAATGTTTGAGACTCTGATTGTGATAACTTTTCCTTTAGTTATATATTTGCATGATTTCTTTGCAGTTTTCAGTTTTGTCAAACTCCTGTATTCACTTGGTAGTTGATCATTCACTCACACAAGTCACATATGAACGAAATGAACCGAGCTAGTAACCAACTTAAGGAAGAAAAGAGGCGGAGTCTGTTCGGGCATATGCAGAGTAGGGCCTCTACCCAAACTAATAGATAGATTTATCAAACGTACACCCCCAGCTATAAGCCCTTTGAGGTCAATCAGGGCTGAGAGAGCCCTCACCGTAGTAGCCTCGGGTTGGAAAGTGCTCTGTATGGGAGAGCAGGGAGTGACCAATAATGGTTGTTTGGGAAGCAGTTAACATTGCCGCAATATACTGTACCGATGATTTTGATCATTTGACGATGTACAATGAATGCTTGACCTTGGCAGTTGTTACTTGCGACTTGCGAGCGCCTGTAAGAGCAAGTCCAGCATTTGTAGTAGCTCGGTGGACCGGTTACTTTTTCTATCCAATTGCTCTAGCTCCTTGCTCCAACCCGGGCAATTGGGCTTAGGGGGGGCCCGAGTGAGAGGGTGGGCTCGAATCGCAGACCCGAGTGCCTTAGGGCAAGCTGATGCAAGGCTGATGTCAAGATAACCTTAGCCATATTATAAAATTAATAAAAAAGTAAAAAAAAAAAATGTAAAAAAGCAATAACTTTTTTTTTAATGTAAAAAATTAATAAAAAATGTAAAGAATTAATAAAAATCCGAAAAAAAATTAAAAAATTAAAATAAAAAAAAAAGATTTAATTTTTCTATAAATATCTTATCATTATCTTCCACCTTACACCACAATTTTATATTTTCTCAAATACTTTGGGTTATAATTTCTTATTTAATGAAATGTGGTACAACGAGACCGATTAAAAATCATATCCGAAATTTGAAATAAAATTATTTTTTATTATTTTATAAAATAAAAAATACTAATATTTTATTGTATATTGCCATGGCTATTCAGTTTAGGGGTAGAGATGCAAAAGATAATTATTGTTCATTAAAGGTAGTTACTGTTCATTGGAGGGGTTTCAATAGGTAGTTGCCCTGGGGGCCTTTCCTACACTGGAGCTGCTCTAAGGAAGAGGGCTTCTCGCCCGACCCAAATAATCATATATAGTATACTACCTTTCTTAACCTGAACTCTAAGCACAATAAAGTAGCCTCAATGCAGCACTATAACTAACACTAATACTTGTTGACCTCCCTTAAACTACCGGAACACAAGTAGGTTTCTCCACCCGGGTATGTATAGAGTATGCATAGATTTGGTTCAAATAGTGTTGCTGCGTTAACTTGGCCATTGTTTACAAATGCTAATATGTGCCTGTAAAGTGGTGAAATTGCTATAGCCAGAGACAGAGGTGCAGTGAAGGTTAATAGTAAACAGTGAGAAGTAGTTCAGTAGTTCCTGTTTATGTCTTCGCTTGGTTGGTTAAAGCTTGGTTGGTGTTGTTGTACAGAATTTACTCGATTGATGTTGAAATGCAAGTTTTTTTTTTATCAGGTTGGAGACGCAAGCTATCTTTCGTATCGTTAAAAAGGTACTTTTCCTTTTGATATTTCTTTTGAGGACGCACTGAAAGTTGAAGCGTTTGTGTGTTGCAAGATACGCCAAGAGACGGTCGTGCTTAAGTGCTAAACACTCTAATTGCTATAATCTAATGGCTTTTCGCAACTGCGCACGGGAGAAATCTTGCGTGGTAGTTGCCGGATCTGAATGTTGACAGGCTACGATCTCGCAAGATTTGTCCTGCACGGGAGAATTTTTGATAGATTACCGCTTTCAGCTGCCATTGAATTGGAGTCTCGGGGGTTGTGTTATTCACTCCCTTTACCTTCTACACAATTCATGTTAATTTCTGTTTTTTGTTTTTCTTTAAATCATTTAATCCAACGGTAAAAAATTATTCAAAGATAACAAAAGGTGTGCGGTTTGCAACACACTTTCGCCAATTGACGGAACTAAAAAGTTTGACATAAAGTTAATGAAACTGAAGGTGGTAAAAGGTGAAAAGCATCTTTACCACAAAGGCTGTAAAGGCAAACCATATTTGGTCATATTTTCTTCCATAATAGGTTGTAGTTTCAAAGTGGTCAATTAGTCGACTAACTGCAGTTTAAAAGCATTTTGATATCTTAAATGGTACAGTTTAATTTGTGTAGAACTCTGCAGAAAGTATACGAAGTACGACTTCTTAATTTTTCGATACAAGCGTGAGAGTTATTTTAATCAGACATCTCTATCAGATATTTTTCGTTTATTTTTTTTTCACTGGAATTAGGACATTCTGATGTATGTTCAATTGACAAATTCATTTCCATTGTTGGGTTGGTAGAATTATGCCCAACGATTCTGCTGCGACGTTGCTTCCATGCATTACAAGTCCACATGATTATTAAAGGTTAAGGGTTGAAGTGTAAATTTGGGAATTCCTTAACGTAGAAAACAATGAATTTTCCCTCCTTTTTGTTTCTCCTTTTCTTTCTTGTTGGCATGTTAGCTATCAATATCACTACTCTTTTATGTCCTTATACCCCTCAATCTCTTTCCTTTTCTCCTCCCCACAAAACTACCACCAAAACCCACTATTGAAAAAGAGTCTATGAGAACATGATCTTCATTTTCTATGTTTTCTACCCGCATCACTTTTCGAGCATATTCATCGTTACAGTCGAGGTTCTGTTTTTGAGTTCATTCTCACTCAGTATTGCTTGTATTGTAAAGAAAATAAAAAGAAGATAAGATCAATGGTACAATTGAGCAAGCTTATCATTCTCACTCATATATGATCATTACTTCCAGTCCCATATGTCAATCATATGATTGTTACAAATTTACAAGCACTTAAGTGCAGAACAAAAGATCAACAAACATGACCAAGCAAATATTCAAGAACCAAACAACAAACATATAGTAGTACGAAGTAGTCTTTGTAGTCCAAGGAAGAACTTCTCGATGCCACTACGGCGTTATCCCAAGCATGATATAGGTAAGTTTCTCTCGCAATTCAGACGTTGGTAGAACACTGAGTCCCTTGCCTTGTAGTGAGAGGACCAGTTGGAACAGAAGGACCAAAAGCCATGACAGCAAGACAATCTACGTTGACCCTATACTTCCCGGAAACCCAAGCTCCGACCTTCCATCGAAGCCGTCCGAACACTTTGAGATTCAAAACCAGTCTACCAGCCGTTTGATCACGTCCCATTTCATAACCGAAAGAGGGACCCACTGGCAGACCGATTCCCACCAAAGAAGCTGTCAAGATGTTACTGTCTTCATGTCCTTGGTAAAACGGAGGAAGAGAAGTGTAGACAGTGATTTGCTGGCCCTTGTATGCAGCATAGACTTGAAGCTCGTCGTAGTAAATCCCGACTTTCTGATTAGGGTTTTTTGAAAGTAGGGTGAGTTGGACGGAGGAGTTGAGGAGGTAGCTGCTGGAGAGGTTGAGCTGGTAGATATCGGCTTCCTTGAGGGAGAACTCGGGTTTCGTGGGGCGGAGGATAAGCCAAACGACTAGTATTATGGAGAGAATTGTGGTGGCAAATGTAGAGAATAGTAATAAAAGATTCTTGTAGAGCTTGCAAATGTTAAGTCCGTGTTTGTTGCCACAGTGTTTAGGAGATTTTGTGAGGGCTGGAGACATTTGGAGCTACAAATATTTAGAGAGAGAGAGTTAGAGGAAGAGAGAGAGAAAGAGAGAGAGAGAGAGAGGAGGTTTCCAGGGTTAAGTAAGAGGGGAGGGAGGTGACGGGGTTAATAAAGGGAGCAAAAAGTATCAATAATTTAGGGCTTGAGACATTTGGAGCTACAAATATTTAGAGAGAGAGAGAGAGAGAGAGAGAGAGAGAGAGAGGAGGTTTCCAGGGTTAAGCAAGAGGGGAGGGATGTGACGCGGTTAATAAAGGGTGCAAAAAGTAGCAATAATTTTGCTCTCTCTTGGACTTTTGACTGGCAGCTTCCTCATATTGTGGTGGGAAGGGGCTGTAAGTTATATATTTGCTTGTAAACTTCTACGCTTCTACTTTAAAAAGGTGATTGAAAAAATCTTATACTATACGACCGTGAATCTGTACTATTGTCAGGTAGTAGCATGTATTCGAATATATATACCTATATATATATGTGTGTGTGTGTGTGTGTGTGTGACATTAGATCAATTGATAGTCAGCAACATAACATACTTAATTATCCAAAAACAAAGAGAAAATATTACATGTTTATGTAAAATCATGCACATATATCAACAGTTGGATCATTGTACACCTGTTGATCGATGTTGAATGGTTGATCATGCTTCGTGGTTGATGTGCCTTGCTGTGGATCGACGCAGCACATCAGATAGGGTACTTTTGGGATGATTCACGAATGGGATGGACCGTGAGGTGAAGAGCTTAGCCTTTTCCTAAAAGCAAATTGCATTTCTATATATATTTGTCCATTTACTAACTTGCAAATGCAAAAGTTTGCATGAAGGAAATAGTAGTGCTGCTTGAAAACGACATGAAAACATAGGAAGTTGTGCTGGTTCAAGTAAACCCCTTTGCGGCTTAAGAGTCCTAAACAACTTACGACTTAGGGTTAGGGTGGAAAAGTTCTTGTTAATTTGGAAAATAGAGTAATCAAACCAATAGACCATCCATCATCTGTCTTGATTAATTCATGAATATTCTAGGTTGTTCATATTATTGTCAATATCCATGCACGTAACATTGATGTGTAAATGAATGTTAGGTCAATTGACTTACACGGATGTCGCCTTCTTGTTGAGAAAAAGAAATATATATATATATATATATATATATATGCGGGAATATACATCATTGAGTAGGTCTCAAGATATGCATGATGATTCATGAATGTACATGTTGTGTGCCATGCAACAAAGTTTCAAAAGTTGAAATTATGGACGCTTCTTATACCTTTTTATGCTTTACCAAGAAATATAATGTAAAAATATATATAGGGTACCATGATGGTGATGATCAAAATTCAAAAGCAGACAGATGATACTGGGGATATCTCTGTCGATCAATCTTAGCCAGAATGAGAGATTGGGAAGCACTTTTGGAATAATTGAGAGGAAAGTGAAGGCTTTTAAAAGAGCAATGAGATATAGCCGGTCTTATTGATTGAATGCGAGTGAGAAGAAAATGGTGCAATATAGCCTAGTGGCAGCGCCCCCCCCCTCTTCTCCTCTCTCTCCTCAGCTTTGTCCTCCCTTGTTCTAGTAAATGGAAGATTAATCATTAAAACTTTGAGATTAGGGATTAAGATATGATTAATTGACAGCGAAAATCTTGCTTAACTAGGGTCTAAAGTCTAAACACAATCAGAGAGGGGGAGTTTTCAAATATATTTACCAGAGAGAGTTCATAAGGAGAGAAGACATGGAGAATCTGTAAACAGGCTTTTTGGAAGCCACTGGGAGACATCACCAATCATTCATTTTCTTGGGTTTATTATGTCTTTTTAGGTGTTTTTTAGTTAAGAAAATGCCACAAGACTGTTAGTTGATGAGCCCCAGCATTTTTTTTTTATTCGAGAGATATTCTAATCACATCTAAATTATTAGGAGATGATTCAAACTTGAGCGTCATGGAGAGCACGCTATTCTAGTCAACTTGACTATACATATGTCTACGATATCAAAGTGAAACTCAACCTAAACTAAGGCTTACTTTGTTTTGTATTATGATTTGGTTCATTATTAGGAGGGACCCTCTTGTTAAGAATCTTGAAGAGAATATTATACAGTTGCTGTTCAATTGTTTGAAAGCTGGGAGGTACTTTGTTTTTTGGTTTATTGGAACTTTTCACTTGAGTGATTTCTCATCCACTCATCTGACTAGTCTTTTTTCCTCTTAAATTTTGCTTCTTTCTTCCATCTGGGTCCGAAAAAGAAAGCTCCTTTATGACTTTGATTATAATAGGGAAAAAGGAAAAAAAAAAAGATTTAGGGTTTTTATAATTCACTGATTGTTTAGAGATAAACATGTTCTTTTGGGGGCGTATGATAGTAGCCCTCTGGTTCCACCACCATCATATTCAGCCAATCCAGGCTAATAGAGTGTGTTGAGTCATTGATGAACTGGAGGACGAAGAGAAACTTCGGTAGGTGTGTCACATGGTTGGACATGCAGGACAAGTCACTAATGAAGAAGTTACCATGTCGATACAAACACAGCCATGGAGAGGGTGGGGGTGGTGGTGGGGATGGTTGTTGTAAGAGAAAATGAAAGACCCTTCTTTTCCTAAAGTTTACTTATACCTGAGATGTCACCGTATACATAAAAAAATTAAATACACGACAATATGGATTGATTTGAGATACTGTCGTAATGACATACTGAGTTTTTCGCTGGTTTAGTTGGGCCTAGAATGATTGCATTGAGAAGATAACCATATGATATACCTGCAAATTGGTGGTGGCGAAGACCACATGTTGTTCATTTGCATCCGTATCTTTCTATCCCAACATCTGCAAATATATCCCATGCATTATTTCAACTAATGCACTGCACAACTTAAGCACGGCATGCATTAGTGATGGTATGAATTATTGACGAAGCCATATTTTCGTACTTGAAAAAGATGGAACGTGCCTTTGAGTTGAGTTGCCTATAAACTAAGACTTGTTTACAAGTTGGGAAATTACCTACCACAATTAGTGGGGAAAGAGAGAAGGCAATCATCAAGTTGTGGACACTGACGACTTTGACAAGGCCTTTTGTTTTTGGACAGCATGCAAGTAATCGTAGGCTGTATCCAAGACGACGACGTATCTATATCCATAGGTTGGTAGAAAATGATGTTTATGAATTCAAGCTGCAGAGTGGACTGGAGCACTCAGTTTTTGCTCACCACAATCAGAATTTAAATGTACAAAAACAACTCATGCTTATTTGTTTACGGAATGAGCAGGTATAGAAAGTAGCCTGCATGACGTAATTCACGTGTGGCAACATTTCAAGCTTGACACATGGGTGAACATGTTCGATGTTGTGAAAGAAGTTAAAGTTCGACCAAAAAACTAATCAGTAACAGGTAAGTAGCTCAACTCGTATAACAGCTTGAAAGCTGATACATGTGTGAACCTATTCTGATCTTGTGAAAGAAGTAGAAGTCTGACTCAAAAACTAATCAATAATAGGTAAGTAGCTCAACTCCTTATAACAGCTTGCAAAGCTTTTAAACTTTCCGACGTGGATTCTTCACAACCTCATGGTGGGGCACTTGATCTTAACAAAGGCGTAGTTAAACGTCGATAATATACAACTTATACCTAATACCTAATGGGGTTCATTCAAAATATATGGTTAGTGATAATAACACAAGCAATGATCAAATGAAGTTTGTATACCCACTGAGATTTGAAATCTTGAATGAACAAACCTATGTGATAACAAACAAAAATACAATGACTAAAACATCCCTAGGAAGAAAAATATACAACCCCATTTTACAGAGGATACATTGGTAAAATAAGTTAATACATATATACTTGAAAGATGAAAGTAGAACTGATGTCAGAAGCTTCTTCAGGCCTGTACTATTCTCCTCACCTGTGTTTCTTGGCATCAAAAACTGAAAAACGGTATAACAAAGCTATATACTCTACCCATCCGCCATCTTAACTTGAAGTACAAGAAACTCTATAAGTAGTTAACCCTCATATGTATTGCCATCAGTGTCTGCAGGTGAAGGATCAGTACTCGCTTGACGAACAAACTGCCCTTTTATTCTGGGGCGCTGCTCTGCGAGTTTCTTTCTGCTCTCGTAGCGAACCTGAAAAATGAAACATCTCATGTTAAAATGCGAGTTTCTTTGGGGACTAGGGTAGGAGAGGCAGAAATAGTAGTAAAAATGAGAACAATGAGAGAAAGGTTGACAAAGATAGTGATGTACCTTCTTGTCATAGCATCTATCTTTGCGCTTCAAGCGGAACTTGTTTAGAGCTGCTTCTCTTTGGTTGGATCGATGAGAATTTCCATTTTGATTAAAGAAACTGTCTTCGTTCTTGTGCTCTGGAGCAGCCCTAAACATAGCCACCTGATCAACATTGTTGCTTCCACAAGCACTTCCATACCCCTTGCTACTGAGATGACCTGTATTGCCATTACAGAAACTGTTACTTGCACTTTGATCGGTTGCTGAGGACATATGCCCTTGATCCTCATTGAATCTCTGATCCTGATTCTGCATTGCTTGGTCCATTGTAACTTTGGCATTTTGATAAAGTGTGCCGTATACTTTCTCAGATTTATCTGTTTGAAGATTTGCGGGGTAAAATGTATTCATTAGGAATGAGGGTTCCTGCTGGGCAGCTGAACTAGCAATTGGTGATGGACTTGATTGTGCACAAAACATTGGAGGCAGTACCGTACCATACCCATTGCTTAGATTGTTAACCCTTATGCCTTTCACGGGAACTGGAAGAGGAAATAGTCTCTGCTCAGGGCATGACATTCCAACTTCGGATTGGTTAGATTGACCGGTAGCTAGAGTAATAATACTCCTGGGAGTACTAAAAGTCGTAGCAGGAGTACCACAATCAGCATTGGTATTAGATGTTTGCTTCTTCTCGCACGTAGTTTCATATGCCTTTTGCTGATCACACAGTGAAGTTTTCTGGGGCTGCACTGGCTTGTTGATGTATCTGCAAGACAGATCGTTAATTGATATAGAAAATAAGTCTGGTGGAAGAGCAAAACTGATGTGCACAAGTCACCAAATTCCAAGTGTACAAAATGGAAACTCACCTTGAAAAGGCGGAAGCATCAGAGTGGCCAAGGGCGTGCCTTTTCTCAGTAACTCGATTCTTAAAGCCACTGGAGTCGGGTCTTTTCAAGGACAGATCCAATTGTGGAGCAGAATCAAACATGCTAGGTGCATTACTTGAAGAAGAATTTCTCTGGTTGCTACTTGGATATTTACTGAATGCTCCAATAAAGTCAGTGATATCTCTAGAAGAGTTGACAAGTAGATCGTTATTGTCACAAGCTTCACTAGTCATATTATCATCCCTCCTCTGACTTTCTGCCTTGGCACCCTCGCCTGGTGAAACTGCTGTGTCAGTGATTTCATCGGCAGCCTCAGTTGTTCCTAATTGGATTGATACAATCATAAAATGTTAGCAGGCCTTCCTACATAGCTGAACAGACAAGAAGCTATTAAAATGGAAAGGTATAGATGTTAAACCTCTAGCTGCATTTCCATGCGTAAGAAATTTCTTGCCAAAATTGGCGTGTGCTTCATCTTTCTTCATTCTCAAGTCACCAAGAGAAGTTTTTCCCTGTATTTGCTTATCCACAGGGGCATTCTCAGTTTCGAAGTCTGGCTTTGTACAAGAGCTCTGCAAGAGAATAAATCGTACAGTCAGTCTACTGAAAAATTCAACCTAAATTGAAAGGAAGTTCCTATCATCAAGCATTTGAAGCATTATGATAGGATAGTCATAAAAAATCTACACTGTTAGAATTCAAATGCATGCTAAGAATGCTTTTTCTGTGCCATTTAGAAATTATAAAACACGAACCTGAGAATCAGTCCCTTTTCCCATGTCCTCGTTAACACGTGCCATATAGCCACTTGAATGATTGCTTGCACCATCGTTTTTGCAAGTGGCTTTGATCTTTTGTTGTCCAACACTCTCATTAAGGGGGCCATTTCGGGCTAACTGACAGACAATAAAATTTAGGTTTGTTCAGAAACCATACGACAAAAATTACAAGCTAAACCAAAGAACAGAACAGAAAGTTGAGCAGGCATACAGATTGTCTTCTCCAAACATGCTGCCATAGATTTGTCAGCTCATTCTTCCTAATAGGCTTGACTAGATAGTCAGAAACACCTCTCGTCATGCATTTGTAAACCGTACTAATTGAATCCTGAGAGGACATCACTGCAAGATCACAAAAGAAGAGCAAATTTGTTAAGCACCACCATTTTGAAAAAATCAAATCAGTTATTAATCAAAATCCACGTTTATTTGTTCTTCGTATCGTACTTATAACAGGAATATTTTTGCAGATCTCGTGCTCCATGATTAGCGTAAGCAAAGCAAATCCAGATATCGATGGCAGATCGACCTCTGTCAGTATCAGGTCTATGTTATGAGGCCTTGCTTTCAGTATCTCCCAAGCCTTTAAGCCATCAGCTACAGCAGCAACTGCTCAAACAAAAAACAGGAGCCTTCATAAGAACAGTTCAAAACATTCATGCTTAAGCAGAATATATAATCCTTTTCGTCAATAACGAATGAAGGCCAAAGCGAGTGACTTTAACCATTAATTCCCTTGTTCACTGAACTCAGAACAAGTGACAGTAAAAAAAGAAATCATTCTGTTTATGTAACTAGTGCTAAACGCCTTCATCGATATCGTTAAATTATAAAATTTACAGCCTTTTAATTGCTTAACAATTTGGTATGAATGCAAACTTATAAGATTTAAAGAACACACAATATATAGTTGACCTTACAGACTTTACATCCATTTCTATAACTGGCCTATGTTTCTTTCCATTAAGATAAGCCCAATATAAAAGCTTCCACTTCATGCTAATTCAAGTTCAACAATAATCTTCAATTCCTCATCCAAAATCTTTCCTTTTTTTTCTTATCCAACAAGTTAATATATTAAAAAGAGAAAAGCAGCAAAGAATCCAACTGACGGGATCATAAAAATTCAAACACCTAAAAATCCACCCAAAAATCGCCAAATAAACAAAAACCCAGTTCATCATTCATCAAGATCCACCACAAAATCCATCAAAACCGAAACTTTAATCAAATTAAACAAAATCCCAGATCATCATTCAGCAGAATCCGCTATAAATTCCATCAAAACAAAAACTTTAAGCAAATTAAAGCAAACCCCACTAACCTCTGTAGCTACATTTCCTGAGAAGCACAGCTATAATATGCCTGGTGGAGTCATCCGCTTCCACAAGCAACACCCGCATGTTCATCGTCGGCAGCAGCTTCTCCCACCGCATCGTCCCGACGGAAGAGTCGCACTCGCCGCCGTCCTTCTTCTCCGCCTCTGCTCGCAGCCTCGCCTCCACGTCCTCGCTATTGATACCCACCTCGCCCATTTCTCTCTAAATTTCTATTTGCACCCACCGGAGGAAACAGAGCGTCGCAATGTCTCAGCGATGCTTGAGAGTTTGGGAAATTCTCTCAATGCTTCTCATCCTTTCTTGCTCAATGTTCAGACCTTTTTGTCCGTAAAAATATCTGAAACTTCTAGTCCCAAATCAATCGGACGGCGAAGATGCCGATTCCCAATCAATCTAACGGTGAAAAATATCTCAGCCTACCAGTGGGTAGGAAAATATCTACGGCCCTGTTGCGGTGGGGCCGATCTGCCACGTCATCAACCCAATCGAAGACAAGTGGCCATAGATTGATCAGAAGGCGCGGCGTCATTGGCTTCGGCATCTGGTGGTCCAAATTAAAAGAAATCTCTTTTTTCCCGGGAGATTTTTTGGGTGAGGACAGCTGGCAGGGCGGGCCCGGCGTGGTAGATATTTTTGAGTGCCTGGGGGCGGCGATGATGAGATTTTTTAATGTGATTGGCACACGAAAGGTAGTACATCATGTGTTATTATACAAATTGTGGAATATGTGTATTAAAAAATTAATAACTTAATAAAATTTCCTACCACTTAGATAAAAACACGTAGTATACCATTTGTATTCCTATCACAATTAAAATTTTCTCGCGGCGATGGATCGCATGTGTAGGATCGAGCCACGTGGAGTGCTAGTGGAGGGAGTCTGATTTGTGGCCTTGGGAGTGGTCTTGGACTAATAGGGGCATCTTACGTTTTAATTGCGTTTTTCTGTGTACTCTCAATGGCTGTCCTCGCCTTCTTATTGGGGAAGGCTAGCGTGTGGTTGTTAGCTTCTAATTGGGCTGGCTTTACTCGTTTAACAGTCTTCGGCCAATGTCAAAAAGTCGCTAGCCTAAACATACCGTCTAGAGGATTAGATGAGGCCTAGGGGATTTTTTTTTTAGTTTAATTAAATATATTATATAATATATAAGTTAAAAAAAATTATATAATTATATCATAAATCATAAATTACAAAATAAAATGATATATAAATTATAAAGTACTATAGATTTAACGCCATGGTTAAGATTTTATAAATTTATAGTCATGGTTAAGATTCTATAGATAGAATTTATCTCTGAAACTAAAACTGAAAAAGAAGAGTGTCAAAAAGTTCTTAAACAAACACACTATGATAACTTTTTGTCGATATCGTACAATTGTGTCCTCAGTAGATAAAACAAGTTCACTTAATATAACATCATCACTAGGTAAGCAATATCACATAGAGGTTTAGTCGTTACACTTAAATTTTTTTTATTTATATAGACGTTATTTTACACTAAAAAAAAAAAGAAAAAAAATAGTCTCGGAATATTACGAATTAGAAAGGAAAAAAAAACCCTAATTACCAGGGTAATTCTCCAGTTACTACATTCAAAACTTTATAGATAACAAGATGGCACACGGAGGTAGGTAGACATGCAGCTAATGACCCGCATTAGTGGCTCTTAATCCTTCATTATAGCGTCTAATATTGTTTGTTTAATGGATAAGGATGAAAGAAAGTTGACTCTTCTTATAGGGCCATGCTAGATGGCATCCACTGATTGAGTCCTCACATTCTCAAAAAACATTTGTGTGATTGTCGTTTTCACTTTTTATGTAAACCTAGTTTTTTATTTTGGTGGAACGATTGTCGTTATTTGCACAAAAGATTATCGAACTCCGGTTGGATTTGAGTGTGGTATTTGGTACAAATGATGGACTAATTAGAATCATAAAATAATGGCACATGCTCTAATTATGTCGCAATCTTAAATTATTGGAGTGGATTGTGTCTAACCAATCACTTATGCCTTCACTATACCTCATGATTTTCTAGCAAACCCATTATTTATATATGACCCTCTTACATGGGGGCGAGTTTTGGTGCAACGAAATGTTGCTCTTTTGTAATTGAAAAGTCATAGGTTATAGGCGTGAAAACAGTCTTTTTGCAAAGCAAGAGTAAGACTATGTATGATACGCTCTTTTCTAACTTTTACAAAACGGAAAACCTTATTGGCTTATGGTCGCCTCCCTTTTATGGCTTCCTTATCATGTTATCATAGACATAATTCCATCAAGTCCGTGGTTACGTGCTAGCAATACAAGTTGGATAGCATGGGGAGATATTACTCCTACAAACTAACTTATAAGGGGAAGGTGCTTCTGAATATTCCATTATGCTTCCGTATTCAACGTCCTCATTGGTCTACTCTAGCTATTAGCACTGTCACAACAAAAACTCTTTCATTTGTATTAAACATATACGTGGAGAAGAACTTGTATGTCACGAAGACTAATTATCTTGTTCCTTTCTCACTCTCGTAAAGATTGGAAAACGAGAAAAGAATGTACATTCAGATTAACAGGCAAGTTGTTGTTCCATGTGGCTCCACTTATTATTGTCATCATGTGCTTCAGAGATATCAAGCTTCCACAAGCAAGCCTTTGAGAACCCCTTCTAAGCTTCATACCAAAATGCTTATTGTACGTTGTGAAGATGGAAATGCTTGTATACTTCTAGAGTAACGGCACCAGTCGGTCGGGATTAATTTTGAAGGTTTCGTGTCTTGTTGGATCTATTTACTTCTACTACAGAAACTTCCATAGGAATGCAGATAATGTATAAATTTTCAAACTCATTCATTCTCTTCCAGAACTATATGTAAACAATCTGATGAAGGTAAACATGCATGTTTCAATATTTGTTTTTCCCTACACTAACAGATCTCATTCTCTTCCACAACTATATGTATGCATAAATGCAGCTTGGATTTGCATCGATCGGGCTAGGTATACACACCGCACACAAATGTACATGATCATGAAAGGAGTAAATAACAATGGATAATAGCCAGTATCTTAATATGTACGACAATTACGTTATATTTTTACATTAATAGAAAGAGCAAGGCAAAGGAAAGGCTCATAATACCAGCTGGTATGCTTCAAATCAAAGCATGAGCTATCCGCCGCCAATGACCGGTAAAACCAAAGTTTCCACGTACTTTACCACTTGTGCGTTCCGGGCAGGAGTGTCGAGTACAATCCTGCAAATGTCTTGTTCCGGTATATATAATATCAAGTCACCTTTACTCGATTCCATCAAAACTTCATCATCGTCTTCCATAATGGATATAAGCTTCAACCACTTCACTTTTGGAGGGAAAATCTCCGGACGAATTTTCGCCAAAATAGTCCAAGATTGATCGACCCCATATTCCATCATCACCCATATGGTGAATGTTGAATAAGTGGCCAAGTGGCCATTCTTTAAAATTAACAATCCAAAGGTGGAAACACCTTTCCTTATTTTGGGGAGGAAAATGGGAAAAGATGTTTTGTTGTCTCTTAAACACCCGTGAGTGTTGGCTAAAAGAAAAGGAAATATTGGTTCAAAGCAAGGGAGTTCATTCATTTCGGTTTTGGTAGGAAACAAGTGAGAGAAAAAAAGCTCCTTTTGCAAAGAGAAAAGATAGAGTTTTGCAGAGAGTTTTGCAGAGAGCAAGGGAGTCTTGCAGTCAGCCCAAAAAGAAGAACAAGTTGCTGCTTCAATTGGTTAGTAATCATCCACCAAAGTAGGTGTTGTTGTAATAGCCGAGAGCTATATGTATAGAGAAGAAATTATTCATTATATTTCTTTCTCTATTTGTTTCTTTGGTGTGTGAGAGCTATTGGGTGTATTGGGCTTTTGGGTTGAGAGATTGTCAACACTTTGTAAACTCCCATTTGGTTGATAGTGGATTATTGGGTAAGCTCCTACTGCTCCGAGGACGTACTCCAGTTACACTGACTGTGGAGGAACCTCGTTAAAATCTTGGTGTCTTTTATATTTTGTTCTTGCATTTTATTTGATATATTTCCTGTGGGTTAGCTTGAGTTGGTTCCAAAATAGATTTGGTGCTATCCTAGCACAACAATTGGTATCAGAGCACTGGTTGCTCTTGGGTACTGTCTAGTTGCCAAAGATGTCAGACGGGCAAGATGAGAATCCTTTTGGAAGCAGCTCCGGGTTTGCAAGAACTACGGTGCAAAATGCAAAGTTCGAAGTGGAAAAGTTTGATGGCACAAACAACTTCGGGATGTGGCAATGTGAGGTTAAAGATGTGTTGGCTCAACAAGATCTTCTTGCCGCCTTGGGAGAGAAGCCTGAAGCTATGTCGAAACTGGAATGGGAGAAATTAAATTTGTGGGCTTGCTCTTCAATTCGGTTGTGCCTTGCAAAAACTCAGAAGTATTTTGTGATGCGGGAGACTTTGGCAAGTGTGTTGTGGCAAAAATTGGAAGACAAGTATATGACGAAGAGTGCAGAGAACCGGCTACACTTGAAGAAAAAGCTCTACCGCTTCCAATACAAAGAAGGTACAAAAATGATTAGACACCTTGATGCTTTTAATAAGTTGATTGCCGACTTGTTAAATTTAGATGAGGATATTAAGGATGAAGATAAGGCCTTAATATTGTTGAATTCCTTGCCGGACTCTTATGAGCATTTTGTTACCACTATTATGCATGGTAAAGAAACTGTGAAATTTGAAGATGTGTCAAATGCCTTGATGAATTATGAAATGAGGCATAGAGATAAAAATCATGATAGTACCTCTGAAGCTTTATTTGTTAGAGGTAGATCATCGGAGAGGAGATCCTCTTCTAGCAGGAAAAAATCACAGTCTCGACCTAGAGGAAACTCTAAAGGTAGAAAACCTTTGGAAAGGGATGAATGTGCCTTTTGTCGTAATAAGGGCCATTGGAAGAAAGATTGTCCTAGATTGAAGACCAAAGGCAAAGAAAGTTCTGAAGCTAATGTTGCTGAGGTTGAAACAGATTTTTCTGATTTTGCTTTAACCACTTCCTCATCATTTGATTGTGCTACTAAGTGGGTGTTGGATACGGGTTGTACTCATCATATGACTCCTCACAAGGATTGGTTTTCAAGCTTGAACGAGTTTGATGGTGTTGTTGTGTTCATGGGAGATGACAATCCTTGCACAACAAAAGGGATTGGTACAGTTCGTTTGAAGTTGCATGATGGCATGGTTAAAGAGTTGACAGGTGTTCGGTATGTACCGAATTTGAAGAAAAATCTTATTTCTTTGGGAACTTTGGAAGCCAAGGGCTTCAGGTTTCATTCAGATGGGCAGACATTGAAGGTGACTTATGGTGCACTTGTTGTGATGAAAGCTCCTCGAAGTGGCCATTTGTATTTATTGCAAGGAAACACTGTGACAGGTGAAGCATATGTAGTCTCAGAAAATATGGGCACATCCGATTCTGATACTACTAGATTGTGGCATATGAGATTAGGCCATGCCGGTGAGAAAGCTCTACAAGGGCTTGTGAAACAAGGTCTTCTAAAAGGTGCCACGACTTGTAAGCTTGATTTCTGTGAGCATTGTGTCTTGGGAAAGCAAACTAGAGTGAAGTTTGGTACTGCTGTACATCAGACGAAGGGCATTCTTGATTATGTGCATTCGGATGTTTGGGGTCCTACAAAGACTCCCTCTTTGAGTGGTAGACATTGGTTCGTGACCTTTGTTGATGATTATTCAAGAAGGTCTTGGGTCTACACTATGAAGCACAAGAGTGAGGTGTTGAGTATTTTCTTGGGTTGGAAGAAAATGGTTGAGAACCAGACTGGGAGAAAGATTAAGATTTTGAGATCGGATAATGGTGGTGAATACACATCCGACCCTTTCTTTAAAGTTTGCAAAGAAGAAGGGATTGTAAGACATTTCAGTGTCAAGGGAACTCCACAACAAAATGGAGTTGCAGAAAGATTGAATCGAACCTTGCTTGAGAAGGTTAGATGCATGTTGTCTCAGTCGGGTTTGAGCAAGTCGTTTTGGGCAGAGGCAGTTACTTATGCATGTCACATCATCAACCGATTACCCTCAGCTGCTATTCAGGGTCAGACGCCAATGGAGGTATGGACTGGAAAACCTTCTAATGATTATAATTATATTCGTATTTTTGGTTCACCTGCTTATTTTCATGTAACTGAAAATAAACTTGATCCTAGAGCCAAAAAGGCTATCTTTCTTGGTTTTAGTAGTGGTGTCAAAGGTTACAGGTTATGGTGCCCGGAGATGAAGAAACTCGTAATCAGCAGAGATGTGACATTTGATGAAGAAAATATGTTCAGAGACTCTGAAAAGAATGTGAAAAATATCCAACAGGTGGAGCTTGAGAAAGTTGCCTCTAGTACTTCAAATCCTATTTCCGCTGATGTCGAAGCCACTACAAGTGAAGAAGTGGGAGACCATGAGGATGTTGAAGAAGTTGAACTTGAAGATTCTATTCAAGTTGAAGAGCAAGTTTCACCTCAAGAGTCTATTGCCAAGAACAGAGGAAAAAGACAAATTACCAAGCCAGCTCGGTATAGTGACTATGTTGCTTTTGCTCTTCCTATTATCACTGATGAGATTCCATCCAATTTTGAGGAAGCCATTGAGAGTGAGGAAAAGGAGAAGTGGTGCAATGCCATGGGTGATGAGATGAATTCTCTCTTGAAGAACAAAACTTGGGAGTTAGCTAAATTGCCTAAGGGTAAGAAAGCTATTGGTTGCAAATGGGTGTATGCCAAGAAGGAAGATGCTGATGAGAAAAGCAATGTAAGATTTAAAGCAAGATTAGTTGCTAAAGGGTATGCACAAAAGGAGGGCATTGACTACAACGAAATATTTTCTCCAGTTGTGAAGCACTCCTCAATTCGTATTATGTTAGCTCTTGTTGCACAATATGATCTTGAGCTTGTGCAACTCGATGTGAAAACGGCTTTCCTACATGGTGATTTGAATGAAGAGATCTATATGTGTCAACCGGATGGATATATGGTGAAAGGGAAAGAAAATTTGTTTTGCAAGTTGAAGAAATCACTTTATGGCTTGAAGCAATCTCCAAGACAATGGTATTTGAGGTTTGATAAATTTATGAGAGGCCAAAATTATTCTAGAAGTCAATATGATCATTGTGTGTACTTCAAGAAGTTGCAAGATGGGTCTTTTATTTATTTGTTGATATATGTTGATGATATGTTGATTGCCTCAAAGAATGTTGAAGAGATTGAGAAATTGAAGAATCAAATGAAGAATGAGTTCGAGATGAAGGATCTTGGTGAAGCAAAGAAGATCCTTGGCATGGAGATCACTAGAGACAGAGAGAAGGGTTTGGTTTGTTTGAATCAAAGACAATACCTTGAGAAGTTGATTCGGAAGTTTGGAGTTCATGATTCAACTAAACCGGTTAGTACCCCTTTGGCTCCTCATTTTAAATTGAGTTCTCTACAATGTCCTAAAACTGATCAAGAGAAGCTACAAATGAAAAATATACCATATGCAAATTTGGTTGGTAGTTTGATGTATGCAATGGTATGCTCTAGACCGGATATTGCTCATGCAGTTGGCATGGTGAGTCGATATATGCATAATCCTGGTAAAGAGCATTGGAATGCAGCTAAGTGGATATTGAGGTATCTCCATGGTACTCGAGATGTTGGTTTATGCTTTGAGAGGGATGACTCTGGTATTGGTCATTTTGCTGTTGGTTATGTTGATTCAGATTATGCAGGTGATCTGGATGGAAGAAAGTCTACTACAGGCTATGTGTTTACTATGGCTAAAGGGCCAGTTTGTTGGAGGTCCATTTTGCAGTCGTCTGTTGCTTTGTCTACTACAGAGGCTGAATATATGGCAGTTGCTGAAGCTATAAAGGAGGCCATTTGGATACATGGGCTGATTAGAGATTTGGGGGTTGATCAGAAGCAGGTGGAGGTGCATTGTGATAGTCAGAGTGCCATTTATTTGGCTAAGTATCAGGTTCATCATGCGAGGACCAAGCACATAGATGTGCGTTATCACTTTGTTCGTGAAGTTGTTGGTGAAGGAGAAATCATTCTCCAGAAGATTCCAACTAAAGACAACCCCGCTGATATGTTGACTAAGGTTGTTGGTGTAGCCAAGTTTGTTCATTGCTTGAACTTGGCTCACATTTTGCCTATATAAAGAAGGCGTTGAGCAGTAGGAGTTTTGGAGAATTGGCTCGGCATGAGTTGTTCTCTTGCTAGTGATTGGGAGTGATGTTGTGTGTTAATTGTGTTGTTTGGCTTATCATGACGTTTTTCGGAACTTGGCCAAGGTGGAGATTGTTGAATAAGTGGCCAAGTGGCCATTCTTTAAAATTAACAATCCAAAGGTGGAAACACCTTTCCTTATTTTGGGGAGGAAAATGGGAAAAGATGTTTTGTTGTCTCTTAAACACCCGTGAGTGTTGGCTAAAAGAAAAGGAAATATTGGTTCAAAGCAAGGGAGTTCATTCATTTCGGTTTTGGTAGGAAACAAGTGAGAGAAAAAAAGCTCCTTTTGCAAAGAGAAAAGATAGAGTTTTGCAGAGAGTTTTGCAGAGAGCAAGGGAGTCTTGCAGTCAGCCCAAAAAGAAGAACAAGTTGCTGCTTCAATTGGTTAGTAATCATCCACCAAAGTAGGTGTTGTTGTAATAGCCGAGAGCTATATGTATAGAGAAGAAATTATTCATTATATTTCTTTCTCTATTTGTTTCTTTGGTGTGTGAGAGCTATTGGGTGTATTGGGCTTTTGGGTTGAGAGATTGTCAACACTTTGTAAACTCCCATTTGGTTGATAGTGGATTATTGGGTAAGCTCCTACTGCTCCGAGGACGTACTCCAGTTACACTGACTGTGGAGGAACCTCGTTAAAATCTTGGTGTCTTTTATATTTTGTTCTTGCATTTTATTTGATATATTTCCTGTGGGTTAGCTTGAGTTGGTTCCAAAATAGATTTGGTGCTATCCTAGCACAACAGTGAAGACGTACTCCAAGTCAGCTGGATGATTTAACTGATCAATGCAGGAAGTGTGAAAGAAGAGACGATCTCCAGTAGTTCCCACTCCCGTCCACATGGAACATCCTTTATGCTTAATATGGGAAAAGAAACGAAATTTCTCCTGTGCGAAATCAAAGGACCTGATTGTTGTTCCAGTATTCGTAGAGTTCATATCAGTCCAATGTAGAGCTCCATTTAAGAAGCACCCTCGCATGTTTATGTCGGAAACCTGGAGGTAGCTTTCACTAACAATCTTCCATGAACCCGTTTTGAGTGCAAAGATTGCAACCAATTTTCTTTCAGCGGGATAATCAAAACCGCCCAAAAGGACCTTGTAGTCTTGAGTGGTGGAATCATAGCCGAATCCATAAAAACTTGGGCTCGAACGAAAACAATCGATGTCTGGTAGCTTACGGGCTGTTCTGGTACTAGGGTTCCACAAGAGAAGTCTTTTGTTTTCATACCGTTTTCTGTACGAGTGAGACCAGTCACCACGTGGAGGTTCAAGTAGTAGGCAGATGAGGCCATTGCAAGAACCCACAAGGGTTGAATCCTTGAGACTAGTATCATCTGGAAATTCATCTTCAAGGTCTCTACGTATTGCTGCTGCAGACTCGGAGGCGGAGACGCTGGAGACAACGTTCTTCTTCTTCAGTGATAGGTAGTCTACGATTTGGGGAAATCGAGATGGGGGATCACAAAAGTGACGGGAAAGTCGAAAGGGACGTTCAAAGATGATCAAGATATTCTTATTGTTATCGTTGTAGTTGGTACGTCCTAGGTGCTTGGTGATGAAATCGGAAGTGGAGATTAAGGCACGCCATGACTTGCATACACAACGGAATCGGAGGAGAGATATAACCGGTAGCCATGAAAGTATCTCTACGATTATATCTTCATAGTTGGAGGAGAAGATCGACAATTCTCCACCATCATCCGCCATAGTAGTAGAAAACGAATGGCTGAATACTTCAAATCTTATTGATCGATCGTTCGGGTTACACTAATATATATATATATATACAGTACTATTAGATTAGGAATGTAATCGTGTAAATCCTATCATGCTATATCTATATATATATATATATATATATATATATATATATATAGTACTATTAGATTAGGAATGTAATCGTGTAAATCCTATCATGCTATATCTCTTGAATTATATATTATCCTATTAGAATTGTAATCTTATAGTGGGGTATTCAATTGAGATCTATATCTCTTGGATTATATATTATCCTATTAGAATTGTAATCTTATAGTGGGGTATTCAATTGAGATTTTGAGATATTTTAATTTTTTTTACAAATTCAGAGGTATTCAATCAGGATTTTAAGTGATTCTCTGAAAGTCTAGGTGTATTCAATCAAAATTTTAAATGATAGTTTATAATATTCCATGTGTATTTAATTAAAAATTAATTTTAAAGGATTATAAAAAGTTGGAGAATTCGAGAAAATTTGAAATATTTCGTAATTTATTTTAAGAATTCTAAAATCTCACATCTTTCTTTAAAATTCAAAAGATTTCACTCAAAATTTTACATAAAATCTCTAAAAATTAATTAAATAAATTCTATCAGAATCCTTAAATTTATAAATCCATAAAAATCTCAATTGAATACACATTTGTTATTGGGCTAGCTACAAGGGCTTGAGTTTTCTGAGTAGTCAAGGGGCAATTGTTTTCAGATCTTTCTTTGTGCAAGGGAGGGTCTAGATATAGGGAATTCTTAGAGCTGCGAAACGTTTTAAAGAGAATGGATTATCTCCTCTCCTATTCTTATTCCCTTCTCTCATTTTCTCTCATATATTGATTTTTGTTTTATTATTTTTATAAAAAAAATTAATATAAGATATTGATGTAGCTTATCCGTGACCATTCAAATAAAAGAAAAGGAAATGGAAGAAAGATTAGAAGGGAGAGAATCCCTTCCAAAAGAGAACGACATTGGGACGCCTAACTATCAAATCAATGCCGCCAAAGCGGTCGAAGAATGCGATTGTTCTCTCGATTTCTTCAACTGACTTGAGACAATGCCTCGTGCAGATTAACCTTGTTGAGAACATCGAATATCTTGTCAACGGGAACGCCGCGGTGAAGAAGCGATCTGACTTTCTGATCCAAAACCCACCAAGAATCTTGCTTCCGCTGTCCCGAAAAGCCGCTTAAGCCGCGACGGCTCAATCTTCCCTTCCAAATCGTCGAGCACAAATTGCAGAAACGGACCAATTTCCTCAGCAGTTAACAAACTTGGGGATTTTATAATCAACTGAGAAAGCACGAGGCCGTCGATTCCAACAGAACGGAATGAATGAATCCGAGAATGCAGTGAACCCAAGGGTATCGAGCCAAAGCTGGATTCTTGTTAAAAAGCACTTGGCTTTCTTCCTCGCCGACCACAATTTCTTCAAGGAACGAGAAGAGCATCCCTGGCACAAGTTATACCGATTAGAATCTTGTAGAGTTGCTTACCTACTTCGGCGACAGCATTGATGGGCACGGAAGGTTGGAAGTGAAGGCGGTGAGAAATGAGCGGTGGCCGGAGGAGGAGGAGGAGGAGCTAGTTAAAATGAAAAGAGAGAATCCGAGGAGGATGAAGAAGAAGCGGGAAAAGGGTGAGCACACAGCGGCCATTTTCCTGATAAAAAAAAATGGTTTCTTCTCGGCGTTTAGATGGATGGAGCTTTTGTTTACAGTCGTTTGCGACTTTTGAGCCCAATAGGCTTTCAATACAGCCAGAAACCAATAACATAGGCCCATAGGCCGATGATTATCTAAATTGATTGAATAAATTAAAGAAGAATTGTGAGCAAAAAAATACAGAGCCCTGAGCCGCGTAGAAGGAGAAAAGAGGTGTGCGTAATCATTTCCCATTTCGTATCAGTAGGTTTGCAAAACTTTCAAAACTACAAACTCCTTTTGGGGAAAATAGCTTCTATTATGACATTTGTTTCAGGCACCGTGATCATCGGCACCGCCATCTCGAAGCCCTGTGCGTGACCGAACCTCCTCCACTCTTTCGTAGAGGGAGATGACATGTTCAACTGAATCTTTGCACTTAAAGAAAGACCGCTGGTACCATCATATTACGTTGTTGCATTGCCGATAGTTAGCTCTTTCTGGTGCAAAACTCTTTTTCCGGTTTCTGGTCAATCAAGCTTTGTATTCTTTTTGGCTGTCCTTGAGACACTTCCTATGAAGCTTTCCTCCTTTTTTTACCATCTGTAGGAAGGCCTTTAACACATATAACAGAGGAGCCATGCTTCTCCAAATTTCTCGGTGTTCGGTTGAAAGGAAACCTGCATGACATTCAACAAGAGAAGAATAAATACCTACATGCAGCAACACAAAATGTTAAAGTCAGATAGTAGTTTCAAGTGCACTTGCCCTTTTCTTATATCTTTGGTTTTATTATCCGGCAGGTATTTGTCGAATTCTTCCCCTCCATCATTAAGATTATCTAGTGTGTCATTTTGCGGCTTCTGTCCCTGAACAATGAAGCAAGGGCAACAAACTTACATTTCTTAGTTTCATAATAACATGCACAGAAACTCTACGAATCTACGATTATGGCATCAAATTGCATGCAAGATGCAACATATCAGAAAAAACACAGATGAGTTTCTGTCCTGCCGTGATTCATGCTTATTTATGTTAAGCAACAACTGCATACTAAATTCAGAATTGGAACATAAAATTTAATCAATTATTCTACGAATCTACGATTATGGCATCAAATGCAACATATCAGAAAAAAAACACAGATTAGTTTCTGTCCTGCCGTGATTCATGCTTATTTATGTTAAGCAACAACTGCATACTAAATTCAGAATTGGAACATAAAATTTAATTATTCATCATAACAGTTGAATCAAAAACCTTTAGGTGGAGCCGGCTACATCCAAAGCATTTAAGGGGTGCGAAAACAGAAAGATTCAGAGACCATGGATGCTCTCCGAAGAACTTGCAGCATTGTACTTTACATGGCCTTAAAGCAGATATACAAATTAATCACCGTTACAGATGCATCAGTTAGAGTGCTATCCTTTCACCTTCCATACTGATAATTGTCATTAATATAATAACAAAGCGCAATGAGATTAACTGATTAGAACGCCTAACAACACAAATGGTAAAAGGAAGGAGTGCTCTAAATGTAACCAAAAGAATACAAAAGCCGGAGAGGTAATCGGGCACGTTAAACTTATCGATTTCAGTTTACCAAATTACTAGAAAAATGCCTAAACCACAAATATGAAACAACCATGAGCGAAAGATTAACTAGAAGATATATACAACTCTGTGAATTATGAACCAAGACACATGTAATCACAGTATAAGCATTTGCAGATGAAGAGAAAGCAATGACGATACTAAATCATTAAATCGAAACAGAAAAACACATGCAATCACAAGCTATAGATAGGAAGTAGGAACTATCACAAAATTAACAAATTAATCAAGACAGAATCTTAGTATCTTACTTCATGAGTGGAGTTGAGAGCTATACATTCATCCCCACCAGCTTCAACATCCAAAACCGAAACCTTAGCTTTCTTTTTGTCAATGTCATCACCAACATGTTCCTCATCAACCACTTTCCTCTTATGTCTCCCAAAGCTCCTCCCCTTGACCTTCTTCTCCCTAACTTTCCACACATTCTTCCTCCTAAACACCAACTTATCCGTCTTCCAAACCCCGCAGCTCGTATCGATCACCGTCACTTCGCTTCTCGAATACCCTTTCATCTCCCCCTTATCTTCCTCCTCCTCCTCCTCCTCCCCCTCACATTCCCCACCACCCACATTCCCTCCCCCTTCCTTCTTCTTCTTCTTCTTCTTCCCCACCAAGCTGCTGTTATCGGACGCCGACTTGTCGAAGGCATTTTCGACATTCCGCTCGCAGCCGGAGCTCTTCTCTTCCGCTGCATTTGCAGTGGCGTCGCCATTAGAGTTGCTCGAGGAAGCGACACAGACTCTGGGGTTTGCTTGCTTTCTAGGAATCTTTTTCCCAGAAATTTTAGAGCTTTCGTCGGCGCCGCCCATAAAAAATAGCTCCGACAGAACATTGCTCATCATCCCGATGATTGCCCCACTCTGGTCGTCTCGGCTGGGGTACGATGTTCCGTAGCGATTATCGACTCGGTCCGAATCCGGGCGAGTCGAATTTGTGCATGGTGAGACAACATTGGGATTCGGGAATTCCGAGGAAGAGCTTAGGTTTCGGGTAAGGAAGTTATCGAGGTCGGAACTCTCGCAGGTGGGGAAGCCTTTGTTGGACCGGAGCCGGTTCAGCCAGTTCGACCCGGACTTGGTCGCTGGCACAGAACAGAGCATTGCTGAGGGGGACGGATCTGAAAGGCCAGGTGGGTTGGAGCTCGACGGGCTTTGACTGTCGGGAGTTGCAGCCGGATATGGAGAGAAATAAGGTTTTCTGGGTTCGAATTCTGAAAGCTTGAAACTTGAAACGACCGTGGCGGCAGGTGAAGTTGCTTTTACTTTTACTATCAAACATGAAACACGTGGGGCTTTGTAAGTACTATTTCATATGCCAAAGGTTTCGACTTCAAGTACGATCGTCACTTGATTTGGTCTCACTTCGTTGGATTTGTTGTAGACATGGTAATTAATTGCATATACTATCGTCTAATGTCATTTTAAACTCCAAATTACGTGGTAAGAGAAATGAAAAAAGTAAATATATTGACGAAATAGTTAAAAAAATTCATATCTTTAAATGTGAGAGATCATCAGTTCAAACTGAAGAGTGGGCAAGACCACACCAGTGAACGGATGACGTGCTTTGTGTATACAATCGGACAATTAAGCGCTTTGGTCATCCGTACCCAAGAAATTATCTTAACTCAACCCTACGTGAGAATACAGAAAGACCAAACCTTTGAAGTTATTTTAAGTAAAAAAAATGTTGATGCATCAAATACACTTAATGCACACTCTCAAATGCAGTCTTCATGTTCCCAACGTAACATTATGCATCTAAGGAAGCTTTTAACGGAAGGAATCCCTATTTAAAAAAAAAAAAAAAATAGGAACATCCTCGTGACCGTTATATTTGACTTTAATGAAATCCTGTGGTTGAGATTCTGTGGCCTATGATTTAATCTCAACCATAGAATTTCTTTAAAGTCAAATCTAACGATCAAGAGGAGTATCCCTTTTTTTTTTTTTTTAAATAGGGATCTCTTCCCTTAAAGGGCTGATACATCTAAATCATATACTTAATTCATAAAGGTTATGAAGACCCCATCAATTAAGGGAATATAACTGCAATATGCATAATTAGTTGATATCAACCATGTATATCTCACACAACTAAGAATGCAGGGCCAAAATCCAAGATGGCTTCCCCATCCTTAATTTTCGTATTTGCATGATTTTGTTCTACTTGCTATCGAGTATCACCGTCAAAGAATGCAAAAGGGAGATCGTACAAGGTCGAGTCTATGAATATAATATGGTCTTATACGTGCATTATTAATGGCAGCTTTGGAACGTACTTCTACAGGAGGAACATCGTACATTCGATTTTTCGATAGACTGACAAGTTTTAACAAGGACGCAGTGTTTGTGATTTTTTAACTTGACGAAATTTCTGGACTCAAATGTTTGTCAACATTCTGAATTAGTGCAAGTTGATGTAGCTAGCCAAACGTTATGTTGGAATCCTCCGCCTGCCTGATATTTTTGTAATCCTTCAACTAGTACCTTGCAAGTATACTTAATTTTCTAAACAAAGATACGTGTATCATATAATGTCGTAAGAAAAATCGCCATCAAGCAAATAAAACCGCAAAGGTAATGAAATCAGAAAACCAACATGTGAACAACACAATTACATCTTCCAGCTAATTTGCCAAGCTAAAATCTTTTGATAGGTAAGTGAGAGCAATATCAACGTACAACATTTTGAATTTTTTCTCAGATTCAAACAAAATTTGGAATAGAATTGTTCATCAATTGCCTAAAGAGAAAAAAGAACACAACGGATATGAAAACCTCTGGTCGAACAAGCTGAATCCCATGTCATCATCGCTCTCTTCCCTTAGTCCTTCCTACAAATACAGAAACGGAAAATTTAGATAACAAGTATCATCCCTTACTGTCAAGGCAAGTCGAAGTTTGGAGACTCATAGAATATGACATACAAATTACAACGCTACCAGCCTATAAGTCTACAGAGGAAAGCAAATGCCAAAGCATCACAGTATCATCAAAACCATAATTCGAAAGTCCTCAATCATCAAAACTCTCATGTGTCTATAATTAACAATAAACATAGTGAATAAAATATAAACAGAGATGATATTCTCTCCTCCTTCTCCTCGACTGCAGACATCTCCATCTATTTTGTAGCCTTTTATTGCTACAAAATATGCCATCATCATGATGCAGACATCTCCATCTATTTCGCTCGTCCAAGCCCTAATGCACGACCATTTATGAGATTTTGCGGGTCATGTGCGAAATTTATAAAATGAGCCCTTCTTAGGATAATCTTGAAAAAAAAAAATTGAATAATGTATTGAGACTAAAAAAGTAATACCGAAACAAACTCTAAACCTCACACTAATTATAGGTTTCTAAATACCATTAAATGTATAGAAAACTACAAAATTAACCATATTATTAAATAATCAACAGCCAGTTCAATGGAATTTGTATCCTAGTTCTTCTGCACCTTGCCAATTAGACCTCTGCCCCAAAACGTACGTATAGCATTTCTTCCGTTTATAAATTGCACACTGGCAAACAAATCCTTCAGAGAGTACCATGAGACATTGAGCAAGGGCATCCTCCCGGTGATGGTGACATTGATGAAACCTTTCACCAAGACTACGAGTTGACAGAAGAAATTTTGTGGTGCACTTTCAGGAATTTTAGTTAGTACCTTTTCCGAATTTTTGTTAATTTGAGCCATTAGCCATTGCATTGGATCACGGCTGCCAATTAGTCTTATGTAAATCTTTTGAGTTTGTTTGTCGAATGAAGTTGTAGGGAGTACTTGAATCTCTGTGTGGTGTGTCGTCAGAATGTGTTGCAGAAGTTGTAGGAATGCATATAAATTATAATGTACAAATTTTCAAACTCATTTCATTCTCTTCCAGAACTATATATAAACAATTTGATGAACGTAAAACGTTGATATGCTCAATTCTTGATTGCTTCATTCTATTGTCGCTTAGCCTTCTTTCGGCGTAGAAAGTTCATTTTTACATTATCATGCTGCAACTTTCAGTACAAATTCATTGATGTTGTCATCTTTGTTTTACCCTACGCTAACCAACCTCATTCTCTTCCACAACTATATGTATGTATGTTTGGTCTCGTTTATAGAGAAATGCAGCTTGGATTTATATAGATCGGGCTAATTATACACACTGCACACAAACGTACATCACCATGATAGTAGGAAGAGACCGAGAGTAAGTAGTATAAATCTAAATAACACTGGATAATAGCCAGTATCTTAATTTGTTCGACAATTACGTTATTAAATTGTTACATTAATAAAAGGAGCAAAGGAAGGAAAGGCTCGCAATTCCAATTGGTATGTTTCAAATCAAATGTACGAGTTAGGCGTTGCCAGTCACTGGTGAAACCAAAGTTTCCACGTATATAACGGCTTGCACGTACAAAGCCGGAATTTCTTCAATACCAGGAATGTTGAGTACAATCTTGCATGTGTCTTCTTCCTCTTCATCTTCCTTGGTATATAACACCAAGTGACCTTGACTCGATTGCATCAAAACTTCACCATCATCTTCCATATGGGATATAGGCATCACTCACTTCACATCTGAAGGGAAAATCTCAGAGCGGATTTTTGCGAAAATAGTCCAAGATTGATCCACCCCATATTCCATCATCACCCATATGGTAAGGCCGGCGTCCTCCAAGTCATGATGATTTGTAAGGCTATGGCAGGAAGTGTAAAAGAAGAGAAGATTTCCAATAGTCCCCAGTCCCGCATCTGTATTATATCCTTTATGCCTAACAAAGGAAAACGAACGAAATTTCTCCTGTGCGAAATCAAAGGACCAGATTTTTATTCCCTTGTTCCTTCTGTCATTCTGATTCCAATGTAGAGCTCCATTTAAGAAGCACCCTCGCCGACGGCTTTCTACCAAGGAAGCATCGATGTGGTCTGCTCCCACAATCTTCCATGAACCCGTTTTGAGTGCAAAGATTGCAACCAGTCCTGGATCATCGGGATAATTAAAACCGCCCAAAAAGACCTTGTAGTCTTGAGCGGTGGAATCATAGCCAAGTCCATAATAAAGTGGACCGAAACGAAACAAATCAATGTCCGGTAACTTACGGGCTTTTCTGGTACTAGGGTTCCACAAGAGGTCTGATATTTTCATAGGATTTTGGATAGCATTCACTAGGTGGAGGGTCAAGTAGTAGGCAGATGAGGCCATTGCAAGAACCCACAAGGGATGAATCGTTGAGACTAGTATCATCTGGAAATTCATCTTCAAGGTCTCTACGTCGGCTTCGTATTGCTGCTGCAGACGCGGAGGCGGAGTCGCCGGAGGCATCGTTCTTCTTCTTCAGTGATTGGTAGTCAACGATTTGGAGAAATCGAGATGGCGGATCCCGAATATGATGGGAAAGTAGAGGGGGACGTTTAAAGATGATCACGATATTCTTATTGTTATCGTTGTAGTTGGTACGTCCTCGGTGCTTGGCGATGAAATCGGAAGTGGAAATTGAGGCGCGCCATGACTTGCATACACAACGGAATCGGAGGAGACATATGACTGGTAGCCATGAAAGTATCTCGACGATTATATCGTCGTTGGTGGAGGAGAAAATCGGCAATTTTCCATCGTCATCCGCCATAATTACTCTAAACGACGTCGATCTCTGTGCATGTGACTGAGAGAGCGGCTGAGGAATTGAAACTGGCAGATTCTGTTGCTTGTCTGAGACTCCTTGTAAATGCTTTGAAGGTTGCCTCAGTAATATGGTGAGAATTTCTTCCAACAAGCTGTGCCCAACCAAAAGAATAAAAGTGTCAATATACAAAGACACTGGAGTTATTTGAAAACCATTACACCCTGACCCTAGTAGTTGAGCACCCCAGATCCTCTGCGGATCCCTAAAATCTGAGGCAAATGATCAAATGATTTAGACCGTTGAAAGTTGATCCAACGGTTACAAACAGAAAGCTCGTTTAAAAATTATAATAATTATAGTCATTGAATTAAATTTCAACAGATCATTTGATCTGCTCAGTTTCTGAGGATCCGGAGAGGATCTGGGTTCCTAGTTGATTAATCAAAATTCTGGCAGTGACCGGGAGGTTGATCCCACATATTGCATGTAAAATCAAGTTACCATGATCAACCTCAAGCCTAAGCAGCTTCATCATATTGTTTAGTGTTGTTCCCTGAATTATTCAGCAATTGCTCAAATTTGACAATCAAAACGAAACAAAAAACAAGCACTGAAATTCAATTTAACAGTAAATTATTATCAGGAGACAAAGACCTCGAGTTGGGGTTGAGAGAAACGATGGAGAGTCGGGGACGAGGAGGGAGCTCGATCGGGATATGCATGCGCCGCTGCGAGCCTGCCAATGTGAGTGTCTGAGTGATGCAACTCTGAGAGAGACAGGGTGTGTGTTGTGATTAGGGGTTGAATCAAACGGTGGAGATTAAGGGGTGGAACTTAGGATGTAGGAAGATTTTAAATTTCTTTTTTTGGTCAATAGATTTTAAAAAGCTTTTAAAATTAGTAAATTTGATAGACGAAATTTCTTACAATTTTTATATGGACTTTTATACTATGTTCGAATGATGCAAATAAATTTGAAATTTGGATTCATAAATATAAAAATTTAGAATTTCAGCATGGAGAAAAAAACTTAGAATTTGGAACCTTAAATTCTCAAGTTTAAAATAACAAATTCTGTATTCAAATTCAATTGTTCTTTTAGGTTAACCACATAAAAAAATTGACAAATTTTAGAAACTAAAATTCAATCATTTCAATTTTCTTCATTTTAAAATTCATTAGTAATGTTAAATTTCGTCATCCAAATAAAGTGTGAAGAATTTTATATGAATGTTTAAAGATTTATGTAGACTTGGTTTATGATGTGTTAAGAATTCCTTTTTTTCCTTACAAATTCATAAATTATTATAGAATTAAAAATAAATAAACCAAAAACGCTTTCGGAAATAAATTTGACGTATATATTTTGGAGTAACCCCTATCTCCTCCCCAATGTTCTCCCCCTCCCAATTCTTCTCTCAATACATCTATTATTATGTCATAACTTCTGTCAAAATAAGTCACGTGTCACGCATGTGAAGCTAAATCAAGGAGTAAATATGAAAAACCAAATAAGAAAGTTATAGCTTGGGTTTATATCGATCGGGCTGAGTATATACACCACACACAAATATACATGATCATGAAAGGAGAAATAGATCAAGAGCAAGTAATAATGGCTAAGCTCAGCACTTCTGCTAAAGTTATGTTGTAAACACGATCAAATCTTCCAGATAATGGCTAAGCTAAAAGTTTTTGATAAGTAAGAGAAACATCAACGCACAACATTTCGAAATTTTTCTCAGTTTCGAACCAAAATTTGGAATAGAATTGTTCATGAATTGCCTAAAGAGAAAAAAAGAACGCAACGGATATGAAAACCTCTAATCGAACAAGCTGAATCCCATGTCATCGTCGCTCTCTTCCTTTGCTTCTTCCTGCAAATACAGAACCGGAAAATTTAGATAACAACATCAACGGAACAAGTGTCATCCTTTACCGTCAACGAAAGTTGAAGTCTGGAAGAATCATAGAACACAACATACAAACTACAACGCTACCAGCCTGTAAGTCTACTGCGGAAAGCAAATGCCAAAGCATCACAGTATCATCAAACTCGAATTCGAAAGGCAATAATCATCAAACTCTCATGGGTCTATAACAATAAACATAGAGAATGAATTATAAGCAGAGATGATATTCTCACCTTCTTCTCCTCGACTACAGGAGCAGCGGCGCTGGCAGCACCACCTGCACCACCAGCAGAAGCAGTCACAGCTGCGGGAGCTGAACCACCGCTAGCGCAAGCATTCAAGAAAAGGTCCTCGAGGTTTTTCTTTTCTGCAAGCTTGGCAAAGAGGCCAGGCCAGTATGACTCCACCGCCACATTAGCAGATTTCACCAAGGCGGCGATCTTCTCAGCCTATTACAGTTCATTATGAACAAATTTCAAAACGAAAGGTTCAACTACTACACGGAAATAAAGAAACCAATAATCTAGCTACAAAAACAAACCAAAGGGCATATCCTATTGTTTTTCACATTGTGTATTCTGGCTTACTTTCACCGCGGGTAATGCTAGGGAGACTAAAGAGACTAAATTTTGGAAACTAAAGTTGATAAAAGTTGATGATTGATTTATTACTTAAGGGTTGATTAACGTGCTCAATCCTATTGGTGACACATCATTTGATTTGCAAATTTAGTCTCCATAGCATTACCCTTTTCACCACTCTAAAAAAGAAACCCGAAACCAACGTCCTAAGTTATATATAAACTGCATAAACAGATAAATTACAAGGTTTCTATATTCATATAAACGAACGAAATGATCCCAAACATACAATTTTCTAACACAATAACCCACCATACATCAAATTTTACAATTAGCAATTAAATTACAATGGTAATCTGGATTATGCTAGAGATTGTAAACAGAATGCACATATTAATAAGTGGCTTATCAGGTGATTAGCTACTGACTAGCATAAACCAAGTGGGTATGACGAAGTAAATCATAGAGATTAAAAGCACAGAACGAAATGAGGAGCAGTACTCACAGTGACGGCAATGCCATCATCCTGAAGGATCATGGCGGCGTAGGAGCAAGCAAGCTCGGCGGTCGACATTGTATCGCTCACGAAAGACTTGGATGGGTGGCGCAACACAGAAGCAACGGAGAGAATGGAGGAGAAGATTAGGGTTTTGGAAATTGGGGTTTTATATCGCAGAGTTGGTACAGTGTGGGAGTTGCCCCAAGAGAAAGCCCAGTCGGAAAGGTGGTGTGACTGATTTTTGGGCCACGGAAAATTCTGAAATAGGCCCATTTGTCTCTTAGAAGCACTTTCTAAATACGTATATGCCAAGAAGCACTTTATTTAATAGAAATCACTTTTAACAATAACGCTTGTGAGCATAAGTGTTGGCAAGTACAAATTCCCCTTCGATGATTAAAACGTAGATGAAAGTAACCATCTTGCTAATTTATGACGGCTTGTTACCGGAAACACATCGCAAAAAATGATACTGACGGCGTCATCGGTTGTCGCCGCCATCAATACAAACAAAATTTCTTTCACCTATAAAGAAACTAATAGCCAACACAATAGGCAGAGCTTAAATGATAATATTACATGTAGCGTCGAACAACAACATCCAAAACCAATAGATTCATGTCTTGTTTTAACCACATACAATCAAAACACCGAAGCAAGCAACAAAAAAATCGACGATATAACGCCCAAGGAATATGTCCGGAAACAGGCCAAGCACAAAAGCACAACCCAAGTATTCTAGATAACATATCAATTAACATGACGCAATCCTTAAATGTATAATAACTAAGCATTATCAAAAACACACATACACGCCATAACAAAGATAACCAAGGTTCTTAAAAACGAAATTTTTCAACAAGTTCACTCGGATATGATAAATCTTCGCGGATCTAACACCCAAGGACGCCGCGAGGATGACTTGCCAGAGAATCAGGCACTACCGGACCGAGCCTGAAAATAGATCAAGTTTAAAGTCAAAGATATCAAATAAACGTGGTCTTTATTTCAAGAATGCGGTAAACTTTGAATTCAAAAGGATAAGAGAAAAGATAGTTCGGCTACCCCTCTACCACAAACAATCTACAACTCGAGGCACCTAAAAGCATAATTTCTTTTTTTTTCTTCTGCTTTTTTCTCCACAACGAAGCTTTTATTCATCCTTTTCTCTGTTCTTATGTGCACTTTGCTAGTTAGGATAACTAAGGATTATATGTTAGCAGGCGGCATACATCCATCATAAGTCAGACCCATGGAAGCAGACGTTAGAGACCCATGTTGCCCTAGATCATTCTTTAAATCCTACCCTAAACCAAAAATATCCTGGAACATCTTTATTCTTTACTCAAATTACACTTTCAAGTTTTTAAATATCACATTTCTATGGTATGTGCCACATGAACTCGTTTTATCAGAACATATTCCACTTACCGCTAGGGGTGATTCTGACCTTGACCTTGACCTTGATATTGATCGTGGCCTGCAATAATATATACATGCATTAAATATCATAGAAAGGTGAATTAGAGGATTAGAACCGCCTAGTGGAAAATGTATTAACAAAGCCAAATACCTGGAAGATTTAACCGGCGATGGAGACCTAGATCTTGATACTGATCTTGATACTGATTTTGATACAGATCGGTCCAACGACTTGCTGCATGATACAGAAGATCTCTCAAGATGGAGCACACATGAAAGCAAAAAAAAAAAAAGAGAAAGCAGAGAAAGATAATGACAAAAGTTAATAAATAAAAGAATTGGGGGTGGGTCCAGTACCTCCGATTCCTTCTCACACTTCGGCTTCTGCTACGACTTCTACTACGACTCCTTGAGGGACTCCTATCGTAATATTTAACCTGTACAGTTAATGCACAAACAAACATCACAATGTTCTCAGAGTGCCTCTTAAGCCCAGCTGTCACCATCATTACTGTAATGCATAAGTACATAAACTACTCTAGACCTCTCAAATACTTTGTTCCAGGATTACAAACAAACATATTTAACATAAATCAATGATTCACAATGGTTACGGAAATATATTTGCCCAGAGACGGCAAGAGAAAACTTCCATAAACATAAAGGTTACCCGAATATGAGTCCTTGCCCAAGGATTTTTGAATTCAGTATCATCAAGCTTCCGGATCTGAAAAAATAAAAAAATAAAAAAAAATACATGTGAGCTAGTGAATTAGGCGGAGCATAATGGCAGGAAAACATCCAGTATTTCATGTTTGTTTCAACAACTTACAGCATATTTCATGTCATCAGAATTTGTATAATCGACCAAGCCATAAGTCCCTGCATACAAAAAAATTTCATTAGGTGAGAGATGATACAAATTTGAGAGCACATTCACGATGAAGATCAGCTTCTTGGTACCAAGGCCTTTGATAAAATGATATGCTCTTTGGAGCGTAGACATTTTATTCTCTGATCCTTAGAATCTATACCTTCACTGTCACGAGAAACCTCAGCAAAACACACATCACCAGCTTTACGCATATGATCCTGAAATCAACAACCAGTAACGTCACCAGTATTGCACAAACGTTATTTGAATATAAAACTGCGAGTAAAAGTTTCCACACCTTCAAGTCTTGCCACGAGGCTGAAGAAGGGAGATTACGAACAATAACTGGACATAATGCAATTGTGTGTCAAGCAGTAAACAACAGTTAAAAAAAATATAACTGAACCTTATGTAGAGCATTGCAAAAAATTTCTAACTCATTAAAGTAATGTACTATCCTAGAAAATACACCTCGATATTCAGAATGACGTGAAACACCAAATCGTCCCCCACCACTGCCTCCGCCACTGCTGCCTCGGTCATATCCACCACGACGATCACTTGAAGATGGGCCCCTACCACCATGGGCAAGTTCAACCTGTATTGAGATTAAAGGAGACATTTATAAATCAAGCAATCAAAGATATGAAAGAAAAGAAAAACATATATTGTTTTAGCAAGTATTAGGGATCTTTTAGTACCCTTAAACGGCACCCATCAAAGTTATACCCATCACGCCCCCTGATTGCATCTTCTGCATCCCGAGAACTCTCAAACTGAAAACCAAATACACAGAGTGTTGACCAGTCATCAGATAACAGGCTAATGCAAAAACAGAGTAATCCATAGGACCATAAGAGAATCAACAGGGTAATGCATGCATCCAGCACCTACAACCATTATAGGTACCTCAACAAAAGAATAACATGGAGGACGAGGTGGAATCTTCAGTTCAATATCCACTATGCGGCCATACTGCAAAAGAAAATCCATTTTAGAATGATTATCATGAAAATACCTTTTACATCAACAAATCACATGACCAGAACAAGAATCATGATGAAAGTAAAGTGCAAGCACTGAATTGGTTTTCTAATTTTCAACAAAAATTGACACTGCATATCATACCATGTGCTGTTAAGTAAATTAATGTATTTTCATATGCATCAGAAAGTGGAAAATAATTCAAAACGCCATGATGAGACGGCGAGAATGAGATAAAGTTCAAGAGAAATGCAGGAAGCTTATATACAAAGAACAAGCAAAATTATAAGCGAAACTTCATGCAAACCTTGTAGAATAGATCTTCAACCTCCCATTCTTTTATATCTGAGGGAAGGTTGCCAACGTAGATCGTGCGAGAAAATCGGCCACTCATATTTGACAACAGAAGACTCCGGCTACAAACTTTTTACTGCATTAAAAATAACAATTCCAATAAATGTTTTGTCCAACAATTTTCAAAATAGAATAACACTAAAACTTTGGTATCCATTATTATTATCATCCCGCGTACACTCTGTTGACAATATGAAATGAAAAACAAAACCAAACATGAAGCAAACCAAGAGAGCAATCCTCGAGGTGAGCCGTGCTCCACAAGCTCCATTGCTCATTTGCTCCAAAGGTGCTCCAAAGCATTATTTATAGTGAAATAAAATTTGATCTCCTCATCCTCTCCACAATTTTAGCAGATGTATAGATCTTCTGAGAGTGAGCAAGAATCTCCCATAATAAAAAATAATACCCATAAGTCCAAAATGATTTCTCCCACTCCCTCTCTATATCCCTATGTATGATTGCAAAGCTCATATTTGTCCAAGCGCTTGCCATCTATCATAAAGAAAGCATCTGTGTCATGAGATCAGGCAAGATTGACATATATCTATGAATTTACCTTACTCAGCCCTCTTTAACATAATTGAAAAACAAAAAATGAAAACCCTGGAAAACAAATTCATATCCCTTGGTTAACATACCTTTACTAATTCTTGCAGCTTTGCATACATATATATATCATATCGAGGGTAGGGGATGGAGACATGAGTCTCTAGGCTCACATAATTGATAAATCATAAGGCCACATTATGGGTTTTAATTTTATCGTAAAAAAACCTCGTCAAAGATGCACTTTCCAGCTTCATGGATTCTGTTTCTTGACCCAACTTCTCATTGAATTACATGTAGTATAAGTTGTACTACTTGGAGCAATAATCGGAAAGTCCATCTTCCTGATTTGTGCTCCAATAAAAAATACAACCCGGGAAACAGAACGGGAAATTATGAATAAGATGAAATTCATCAAACAAACAATAATACTTCACCTAGACATGTAAAGAACCCTGCTCGATAGAACTTCACTAAATCTATCACACATAATAGCTGAACCTATAAGGTAATCATCTAATCTCTACTTCCATAATTACTGATTGAGCCCCATAAATGAGGGGGCAATATTAACAACATCTCCGTTCACCTCACATCCAAGTGTCCTCGGGCTAAAGACCAAGCCAGCACTAAACCCCTTTACCTAGTCGACTTGATAAGCGAAAGCTATTCATTCATTCCAAAAATGTGTATCTGCTGACAAATTTATAATTACATGTAAAAAAAAATGAATTCGCATCGAAACAGTACAGCAACATTCATCACGGAAATCATAAACACTTTTTTTGTAAAACATATCCAGAAAATTATTAGAGAATCGTATCCATAAAATAATATCGATTCAAAACTCAAACAAAATAATCAAAGATTCAAAACCTGTTAGTCGAAGAAAACCTGAACACAATTGCGCACAGCTTTTACAAACAAGACATGAATCGAATGCTCATTGAACAATGCTAGCGCCTAAGAAAACCTAGACATACAGTATAACCAATCCCACAAAACCCCCAAATCAAAAACCCTAAATGCATTAATGCCCACAAATGGAAAGCGACGGGGGAAGCAGGACGAGTATCAAACCCGAAATTGATTGGAGAGCTTGAGTGCTGGAGCGCGTGCCAAGAGTAGCCTAAGAGCTTGAGATTTGAGCGCTAGGGTTCCGCTTTCGCTGCGTCGAGAAATGAGAGGGAGAAAATTGGGCTTAGGGCACAGGGAATTGGCAACTGCGAGAGAGAGAGAGAGAGAGAGAGCGAAGTCAATTTTCTGATTTGGTTGGTCGGTGCGTGATTTGATCTTCCAAATTAAATCTACGGATGGAGTGTATTTGGGCCTTGGGCCTCATATTAAAATTCGAATGTTAGCTCTAATTTAAGAATCAAACTTGGGGAAGGCCCTTGGGTCTTAAAATGAGATAAATTGTGTGACCCAAGACTATGATCCCGTTTGAAATCTTTATTTAAAAAGTATGCTAAAGAACGGTTGAAATTTAACTAAATAAAATTTTGTTAGAAGCACTTCTATGGTATAAGGACATCGGATTATAGTGTGTTTACCGACCCAAAATGATGAAATTCATGAATCGGAGAAGTCAAGAATATGAAAGATAATGAATTAGAAAGTAACTCCTTGTTGGGGATTCGAACTTAAAACTTAAGATATTTACTTTTAATCATTTGAGCTCCAAACTCCTCCTCAAATTTCCAAAGTATTAAATGACAAATTATACTGTGAAACTCGCATACTGCTTATCCCGTCGACAAAAATTAAGAATTAAAAATAACACAACATACTATTTTGCTTCCTCATCCTTTTTCTTGTTCTTCTGGTGAATTTGGCAATTTTGTCATAGTTTTTGACTTGCAAATTTCGTTTTCCCGGTCATTAATTCTATGAATAGTAGTATTAGTTCAATTGCTTTCTTCTTGTTTTGGCTAAACACTTTGGTCAAGTTGCCTAATTTTTCCAAGACCATCCACATTCCACGTACCTTGTGTTTGGCCGCAATTACAAATTAGCTATCAATCCATGCGTGCTAGTTGGTGAGTGGGAGAGGGAGGATATTCAAATTGCTTGGTCCCATCAGGAATACTATTGACCTGCATACATATCAATGATATCATCCGATATGAGCAACGTTGAATAGGTCCTACCAACCACATGCATGGACCATTTTAGTAAGCATTGAGTGTATAGTATCAACTGGAATATTTGATTGCAAGGTTAACCAATAACAGACGCATTAAGGGACTTGGATCGTCCTAGGACCACTCGGAAGTCTGAATAAATGGTTGGAAGGACCTCTGGAGACCATTTAAGTTTGGGCATGTGATGGAGGAGAAGAGTGCAGAGGCGGACCACGGGTGCAGTATTATGTTTTTTTGAGACTTGACCAAAATAACGTTGTTTTGAGTCAAGTCCTTTAAAACAAAATAATTAAAAGCAAGTTTTCTTATTAAGCAACGTCAGGGAGTTGGTAGTTTATCAATTAATTTTTTTTTTTTTATTTTATAATGGGATCAACCAATGTTAGAATTCCGGATCTGCCATTGCATCTAACTATTCATTCATTCGAAACATATCATACATAGGACTATAGAATGAATTTAACTACTTATAATTTTTTGTGAATAATGCACAGATGTATAGTAGACACCGGAATTTTTGGTCTTTCGAATCTTGGACTGCACATCCAATATTTCATTAATCTGATAACATGTCGGATATCGGAGCATAGTAAAATTTTCACTACATATCAGAATTTCCTAGTATGCAATTGGTGTATACTATACGCGGAGATCTTTGACATTGGATGTTCAAACCAAACAATCCCTTTCCATGAACATTTTGACATGGACTGTTTGAATTGGCGGTCATAGTGTCAAATTTTTTATCCCTTTCTTTTACTTGTAGCGCAAGCTGATTTGAAATAACTGAGACTCGGGACCGAGTGCGAGGAAAAGTTACCCCTTGTTTACATATTTTTAGGTAACAACAATTTACAGCCCCTTTTTCTAACATTTTGTTGGCTTGCTTTTATGGTGCAACATAGAAGCCATGCGTGAAGTGAAACTATCGGAATCTTTGATCCATTTGAAGAGATGAGGATCCTCTTCGAAGGAATCACTTCATCATATCCGTTTATCGTACAGCATCCGATTAATTTTCATTAGGTACTGTTTGCGTTTAATTTTAAATAAAAACAAATTCAAAATGATTTATGGCCGTAAAATGACAGATGAATAGACACGATGAACTAATTTCCGAAATCATCACAAAGAGAATCCTGATAGGATCATATTCTCATTTGAAGGACTATTGTTCGAGAAGCAACTTGATCAGCCACTTTTCAGTTATTGTCTGTTAGCCTAAGACTGCACGCATTGGGAAATTGGAATATACTGCCTAATCCCGAAAATGAACTTTAGAGCATCTTTAAAGAAAATGTTAAATCATAGGTGAAGATGTCACTATGTATATTTGACATAAAAATTTATTCCAACCGAAATGTTATTTGCTGACTGAATTTAAAGCTTTTGTAATTACAAGTCAAATTTGATATTAACGTCAAATTTATTTTTATTTGTTTAATAATCGGTTGCATATTTCACTAACTTTTCAACTAATAAGAATTTTGTTTCAACAACTTTTTTAATAAATACTACCATTTAAAGCTCTACATTGATAAGAAAATAATATTTGATAGTTTGGTGGCTGTTGTCCTCTTTACTTCTGTCTTTTTTATTTTTTTTTTAATGGATATCGTGAATTTGATAAATAAAAAAGATCAAAATTGTTGCCAAAACACTGCCAATTCCAGCATTTGCTCACTGATTTTGCTAAATTCAGTCTGGCCGCCTTTTTTTTTTTTTTTTTTTTTTTTTTTGGTCAAAAGATTTAGTTCGATTAGTTTTGGTGCATTTGCTCACTGATTTTGCTAAATTCAGTCTGGCCGCCTTTTTTTTTGGTCAAAAGATTTAGTTCGATTAGTTTTGGTTAATTTTGTTTCATGAGTGGATAACCTAGCATGGGAATTGATTGGATGTCACAATCAGATTCCTTGCCTTAAAGAAATAAACATGAACAATTTGGATTACGTGGGAATAACCAGCCATTGAAAAATTTTGGGGTCGAAATTATCTCCAGATCTCGTAGGCCGAAGCCGATGGATTGATAAATCCAGATCATTCATTTTAAATCATACAACTTCAATTAGTTCATCTCATTGGTCCGTTTCACATAAATTAAGGATCGGGATCTCTTTTTCTTAAACGGTCCAAATTTGTCGATTCATCGACTTTGAACTACGAGAT
Organism: Pyrus communis; assembly: GCF_041283825.1. Classification (NCBI taxonomy): domain Eukaryota; kingdom Viridiplantae; phylum Streptophyta; class Magnoliopsida; order Rosales; family Rosaceae; genus Pyrus; species Pyrus communis. Next base: position 675,725 of record NC_142565.1, read on the forward strand.
ATGAAGATGTTATGAATTCCAAATTTTGGACAATTGAAATCTTGGCAGAGCCCCGTCGGAATCGTCTGGTCCACCTCCAAAACAAATACGGTTGATTTTGAGAAGTGGTGATTGCAAATTCGCAAACAACGGATCATTCGATTTATAACGTGTTTTAAATCCCTCTGTCCATCATTTAAAACATGTTTCTGTCCAAGTGAAAAAAATAAATAAATTACTATTGCACACCATTTTTCCGTGCACACTATTTTGTTTTTAACCATTACATCGAATTCCAACAAAAAAAAAAAATTACTATTACATTGAAGAAATTAAGGGCATGCTTGCTTACGAACAAAATATAGGAATTGGAATCATTTTAATTTTTGAGTTTTTTGTATTTACTAACACGTAAAGAATTGAAAAAAAAAAAAAACGTTAGTTTCTCATTAAGATACGTGATAAAAAACCTGAAAATAAAATCATGAATCAATCATATAGGGATGCTAGTTCATCCAATTCAATTTCCTTACTTTCCATGTTCCTAAGTTCTCACATTCCTTTATTCTTTCATTCCGGTTAAGTAAACATGTTCGTCCTAAATGAAATCAAGGGCAAGAATTAAGAGAAGGGTACCCAAAAAGTAAAAAATAATAAGCGTAAATTCTTCCTCTTTCGAAACTAATGTTTTTAAATTGTTAAGCATATCTTATTATCTACAGATTCGACTTAAATAAATAGCAAAAACAATATATGTTTGTGATGAGTTACTTGAAACAACCAAATTATCATGAAACAAGGCTCATATCTTGAGAAAATACAAATTTTGGACCACAAGTTGGATGAATGTGAACAAACTTGATGACATTGGGCAATATGACTATTTCCGAAAAGAACAGGGAAATGGTAAGCAAACATTTTCTCATATACGCTGTTTAGTTATGTTCGTTATTTTTGTTATTTTTATTTAATTTAATTATTAAATGTAAAGAGAGATGAGGATGAATTAAAAATAATATGTAAAAATCAGCACGCGAAATGAAAAAAAGTGTAAAATGCAAATAAAAATGACCTCATAACTCAAGGGCGATGGGGAAAAAGTGATGGATTAGTCTTGTAACTCCTTCATCTTTTGCCAAAAAAAGACGAAAAATAGAAAGACAAAGTTTGATGAAGGTTCGGGATGCGGGATGGACTGAGAGTTCATGTTGTTGTTATTGAATGCTGCCAAAAGGGAAAGGACCACTGGTCACAGAAACCGCCCTGTTCCATTGAGCGTTTATTTCACATATCCATGAAATTATATCATTGAATTTCAACAAAATTAACAATATATATATATATTTTTTTTTGGTTTTGAATTTTTGTAATTGTTTAGGAAAATAAATTTGGAACAGTGTGATGATACATGTTTTATTTTCTCTCTCTTTTAAGAGAGATTTTTTACTTGTTGGAACATGATTTAGTATACCAAATGCAGATTCAGGATTTGAATCTTGGGTGGTTTCAATGTTAAAATGTTTAAGTTTTGTAGATAGAAACAGAGCGGAAACATGCAATTTCTTTTTCTTCAGTTTATTCACTAAGACATTTCGTCAAACACTTGACGAGTGATATCGTGAGGATTTGTCGAGTATTGTTCATGCAACCTATTGAGATATGTCTAGCAGGTATTACATCAAACATTTGGTAAGTACAAAGAACGCGAACAAAATATTCGGAGGGTCCTTGGAAGACCTTTACATGTATTTTTTCTCTGCATGGTCGTAAGACCACCTAGGTCTCAGTGTGCATATGCATCTGGTACTAAGCGTAATAATACAATTGGTTGGAAATTTAAAAAATAAAATAAAATAAAAATTTGCAACTAATTATATTATAACACTTGGTATACTTGACCGTGTTCCTAGATGCTAAAAAAAATTCTCCTATTTTAGTGGTTGGGGCCGACTTGTTATTCTGTCTGGGAAGTGGAAACATCATCAAATTATATGCATGTACTTTTTGTAAATTATACCATAATATGTAATTAGAATAATTACTTGTTGGTTACAAAGACCATTGTTTCACCAACAAGTAATGAACAAATGAAACATGATTGTATGTTAAAACAAGCAAATTATGAGTGAAAGGCTTCTATGAATTATTTATAGGGGTGTGCTATTCATATACCTCATTTTACTTCTCACACACTCCTTGATAATTTATGTCCGTTGATCTTTTTCAATTCATCCGATTCAATGACCGAAAATTAAAAAGATATATGAGAAGTAAAATAGGGTGTGTGGATATCACGCCTCTATTTCTATAAAATTTCCCTCTCTTTTTTTTGGTCCATATAGATTCTCTCTTTTTAATCGAAAGAAATGAAGTATGTTTGGTGCACTTTTGTAAACATTTTTATGTTTTGGCAAATGGCTAATAAACTTCCTATAGCTAACTCCTTGGTTGATGATGCTTGTCATCAAATCTTCACATCAAGTGTCGCTTGCGATAGGGGTTGCTTGTCTAATCCGATACTAACTTGTTTAACTTAATACGGTAAAATAAGATTGATGTCATCGTTACAGTAATATTTTTTTAACAGTTCAGACAAAGAGTTTCACTGTTGCTAACCGCGTGAACCTAACCGACTTTCGTGTTATGTTCATTTTTGGAATCATACGACACGCGTCACGTTTTTATTAGGTACACATTTTAATAGCGGTCATCTTCATACAATATAATCTTTAATCTTCTAACCCTAAAAACTAGCCTCTATTTTCTCTCGCCTCATATCCGCCGCTATACTCAGACACCTTTCCTCCTCTATCTAGGGTTGATGTTTGCTCTCCTCCTCGCCTCCCCAATGCCCTTCCTCGAATTTTCCTTGTTTATCAAGACTCCCCATGTTATTATTTCTTCACTCTTCAGGTATTTATGATTTTGGGATTTTTTATGGATAATTTTCCTTTCTCGATTTGGTTGCCATTTACCTAATTATCTTATTTCTTGTGCTAATGATATGTTTCTAGATACTTTACCTATTCAATGGGGTTGATCTATTTGTTGCTTGATTTCAAATTGAATTTATGCTTTTGTTTGGTTGTTTATGAACAATTATAGTGAAAATAATGACGGAGGAACGAGTTTGTGGTGCCGAGTTGTTTTCACATGATAATCCAATTTGGTTCAATCAACTTCTTGAGTGATGGAGTGGATCCGGTGTTCTAATCGGCCGATTTCAAATTTGAAATATCGACATTTGAGTAGGCCGGATTGTTTGATGGATAGAGTCACAACCCTTTCCAACCTATTGACCCGACCTAGTGCTTTTCCAGGTACTATCCCCTATGTTTGGGTAAAAATTTCCCTACTTCTAAGGAAATTAGACCAAATTATGAAGAAATGAACCATAAATTGTTAGATAAAGACGATTATAAATTGTATTAAGCAAAGCAATAGTAGTTATTGTTTATTTATTATATTATACACACGTATGTGTAAAAATATTGTGATAAATAAACTAATTAGATAAGAATTTATAGTTATTTGGTTCAAGGTATTTACTTACACATTCGAGATCGTAAATTCAATCATTTGTTAAGAGATTAACTATATCGTCAATATCTTTCATAGGTGAATTGATTTCTTTGTCAATTATAATTAAATTTCACCAACATATGCGTGGTTTAATGTCCTAATAAATAGAATGTTAAATTTTCACTCATCGGGTTAAAATACTGCTATCTTATATTATTCCATTAACTTTGAACGCTTCCCTTAATAATAATAAATATAAAACAACAAAAAACTAATACTTGAATTTATAGGCGACATGGTCAAACTTTCACCTATTTTCTATTCAAACAAAACACATAAAAATTCAAAGTTTGTTTTAATCACCGAAAAAACTACGAAAACAAAAAGCAAAGCAAATTGAAAACACCAAAACTTGTTCATATGCCTCCATTGTCAACGTCAACTTTCAAGCATATAAAAAACGTCGACGTCTTTCTGTATTCGATTTCTCAATTTTTTTCATCAATTAAACAATTATACTTTTGTGAGATGCTAAAACATAATGATTAAAAAAATTCTGCAATAACAACCGAGCCTTATTCTATTAAGTGAGGTTGAAAGTCAATTGTATAAATCTTAGAACATCGCTACGTTCGATTTTACGTCAAGTTTCCTTTAGCTCCAAGTATTATATATCTTTTCTTAAAGTTTCTTTCAAAATTTTCGTAAGTATCTCTGCATCTCTTTTGTTCTAAATTTCTGTCAATAATTAAAAAAGTTTTAATTATAAAGTATTATCACTGCTCCAAATTCAACGTTTCTATTTTTTATTTCATTTTCCAAAGCCTTTTGTTTTGTTGCAATTAAAAAATTCAAGTCAACAAACTTCCTCTGAATTATAACGTAACAACCTCTTTCAAAAAGATTATTCTTCCGACCAGAAAAATGCAAAAAACGTTGTGGGGGATGGATGCATATCCAAAACAATTTGTATATGGTAAGTAAATAAACCCTACTTAATTTCCTTCCATAATATGCTCTCACTGATCTTATCTCAATGGGCGAAAAAAAAAATTTAGTGTGTTAAAAACACGAGTCAGTATATCAGGTGATATAATATATTTGTTTAATTTTTTTTTAATTTCCAACAAATTATATTATAACATTTGATGTATTGAACAGTGTTCTGACACACTGAAAAATTTATTCAATATGTGTACGTAGGTCACGCATGCTTGATGCATGTGATCATCTATAAAATTATATATTTAATATAATATTTATGTTTGTGCAATTGTGTATAAATATTTATATGGGGGAAGTACAGAAAGGAAAACACATGGGTTATTGTAGCAATTAAAAAATAAAAGGTAATTGGGTTGGTGGGTAATTTTTTTCTTAAATTTTTATTCATCACCAAAAAATGTATATCATAGTCATCGACAATTTGGTACGTTGAGAGAGAAGAGAAGGTCCAAAAAGGCAGTGCCCTCTCTCCTCTGCATAAAACGGACGATCCCAAGCACCAAAAACGAACACCCTTTACCTCTCTCTCTCGTCGAGACTCTCATCGTCACTGAAATTTATAATCTTTTAATATAAATAAGAGAAGAAGAAGAAAGAAAAAAAAGGTAGTGCTTTGTTTGTTTTACCATTTTCTTATCAAATTTGCAGACTGTTTTTGCCCTTTTTGTTGCTTTTGCGTTTTTAATCTCGTGTACTTAAGCGATCTTGAGGTAGGTTTGATTTCATTTCAATGGAGTTGGTCTAGAAAAATCCAGGTAAGTTTTTCCGGTGAAATTCATCATCTGGGTCTGTCTGGAAATTTTTTGTTCTTTGTTGGTTTGAAAAATGATTCCTTTTTTTATTTATTTCTATGATCAGCAGTGTTGGGTAACAATTTTGCAGATAAATTTTGAAGAAGAATAAAGATTCAGTCTTTGAATCGAATAAAAGGGGTTGTTCTTTGATCATGGCTGTTGCTGAGAATGCACCAAATTTCGACAACACAGCAGTGTCGTCAGACTCGAATGCACAGAACGATCTCGAAAACCGAAAACCCAGAGTCGATTCCTCTGTGGTCCTGAGTGCCGAGCCCAATGTACAGTCCAACGGAGACGATCAGAATCCTGAGGGGAAGTTTCTGGAGCAGGAGAAAGTGACAACTTTCTCAGTCGCCACTAACAATCACAAGGCTCAATCGGGTCAGACCCCAAATGGGGTTGATTCCAATGGGGTTGATAACCATCAGACGGCGGAGGATATGTCTGATGGCTATGTGATTGATCAGAGGTCGAATGGGGAAGGGGATGAGAAATACAAGCGTGAAATGAGAGATTTGGAGGACTTGCTGTCTAAGTTGAATCCCATGGCTAAGGAGTTTGTGCCTCCTTCCCTTGTCAACAACAATGGCGGCTTTGATTTTGCTGGTGGGTTTGGATTTACTAACGGATTTATAATGCACACTAACTCTGGCAATGCCAATGGACTAATGGGTAGGAAGGTATGTGAGATTTTTGCATTTCCTTACCAAAGTTTAAATTTTTTATGTTTGGCTGCTGAGAAAATGCAGGTAATTAATTGATCGACAAAGTAGTGGTGTTTTCGTTTTGTTTGGTTGTTTTTCCTTGTGTTTGGTTTCTGAAAAATGAATGATACACTGATAGGTCATTGCATTATGAGGATTCATATGAAAATTTTGGTTTTTTTATTTCGACTTTTAGTTATCTAGAAATTTCATTGATCAAGTACCAATATTTGTTTAATTTTGCTTTTCTTATTGTTTGTTTACCTTCTTTTCGTCCACAGAAGAAGAATGGTTATAGTCAAGGTCGGGGTAGGAACTATTACAAATTGAATTTGGCTCAGAGGGAGGAAATGATTAGGAGGACTGTATATGTATCTGACATTGACCAACAGGTAATAGTTGCATTGTAGTTTGCTATCACATTTCAAAAAATTTGTGTTGCAAATGCTAATCTTTGTATAACTGACATTCTGTTTATGTCGTATCAGGTTACTGAAGAGAACCTGGCTGCTCTCTTTCTTGGCTGTGGACAGGTAACCAAAGTTTTTACTTTTCTAGTTTGTATGGGTTCAATATAGATAATGCTAGAATGGTGGATTATAATCTGAATTTCTCCATGGCTTCTTCCTAAAGGTTGTGGACTGTCGTGTCTGCGGTGATCCAAATTCAGTTCTTCGATTTGCCTTTGTTGAGTTCACAGATGAAGGTATTATAAAAACTAACATGTTAGATGCTTTAAGTTCATTGATAATTCTGGGTCTAGTTATGATGAATTAATGAATCTTTGTTTCAATGTGCTGATTCAACGATTTTTCCATCCTTGCAGAAGGTGCAAGGAATGCTCTAAGTCTGTCAGGAACAATGCTTGGCTACTACCCAGTAAAGGTGCTGCCTTCAAAAACTGCAATTGCACCTGTTAACCCAACATTTTTGCCAAGGGTGAGGACCATTTTACTACTTGTCATCAACATTTTTCCCAAGAGTGAAAAAAAGTGATTCATTGAATTGCGCTGATTTTACCTGTTCTTACTTGGGTTTCTTTTGTTATTATTTTGTAGTCTGATGATGAGCGTGAGATGTGCTCAAGGACTATTTACTGTACAAATATTGACAAGAAGGTAATTCCAACTTTCTGATCACGTTTGGGTGTTTTTGGACAATAACTGGTGCGCCTTTTCCTGAATTGTTTGTTTACTTGGTGCAGATTACTCAAGCTGATGTCAAACTCTTTTTTGAAACACTTTGTGGAGAGGTTGGTAGTTCAGTCTATGACAAATTTTGATTACTGCTTGTTCTAAAACTGCAACCTTATTGTATGGACTTTCTTCGGGCCGTATAGGTTCAGCGCCTGAGGCTGCTTGGAGACTATCATCACTCCACTCGTATTGCTTTTGTTGAATTTACTGCGGTAAGTACCTCGTGTATGTAAGTTGGATTTTTAGCACACGTAAGCCTCATTGTGTACTGTGCTTTGTGAGCGTGTATGCATGTATTCATCTTTTCTCTGGGGCAATTAGAGGTCAAAACCTATAGTTGATTTATAGTCCGACCTTGTCTCTTAAATACTTGTTAGTCTTCGATCAGCATTAGACAGACCTGTCTGATTTACTGTTCTGTATAAGTAGCTTTGAAATCTATTGTTTCACACTTTCACTACTGTTTTAAGATTTGGCTTTAGTTATCTGATTCGAATAGAACATCACAGTAAGCTTTACCCCTTGTACCACTGGTATTATAGTAAACAGAAACTATGGCAATAAAACAACCACACACGCCCCTACCTTAGCAACTCTAAGTGTTTCTTAAACAAACAGACCAAGTAAAATGGACATGTTCGGAGGACCATAGTGATCAAGGGGAAGGAGCAGATAATTGGATAGGAGATATCTGATCTACTCTCCAAACATGCTTGAAATGGAGTTGTATGGGCATGGCTAACACCGAATTGATGCAATCATTGATGTGGTCTGTTGTTGCACATACGCATGTCCAAAATCACCCAGTCACCAAATATTTTGATTTAATTGGTGAAAGTTTCTTCGACATAATATTTTGAAGATCATAAATTATTTTGAACAAGGAAAATGGTCTTTCTGTTATTTTAAGTTGTTCTATTTTCTTTGTGAGAACGATTAGATTAAAAGTTGTCTATTAGTCTTCTCATCCTTTCTGTTGTGCTCTGTAACTTAGGTAGTGAAAATCTGAGAATGATTCTTACTCTCTATGTTTTCACTCTTGCAGGCTGAAAGCGCAATTGCGGCTCTTAACTGTAGTGGTGTGGTTATGGGATCGCTCCCGATAAGGTCCGTTTGTCAGAATGTTCAGCTTACCTCATTACCTCTCCCCGCATCCCCACCTCCCACGCCTCAAATTTTCTTTTAGGATCAATTTACTTTGGACATCCTATTCATTCTTTATGTATTATGCATGCAGGGTAAGCCCCTCAAAGACACCAGTTCGACCCCGTTCCCCTCGTTCTCCGCTGCAGTGAACCACCTCTTCATGTTTCCATGACTAATCTGCTGCTGATAGATATATCAACCGTATGCATACACAGAGACAAACATTTCGGCGTATTGTGTTTCTCTACGCTTTTGTCTTGGTTACTGTTAGGTATCGTTGTGACCTACATGGGGTTATCTGTGGGTTTTATTTTAAACTTGTAGAGTTGGATGGAATTCTGAGGAGTTTAATGGTTTAATTTTACTGACCTTCGTTATGAAATCTAGAGGGATAATCCTGAAAATCTTGAATGCTTTGATGCTTCTCACGGTCGGAAGCTCTTTAGAGCTTGCCGGCCTTAACTTTTCGTGGTGCTCTTTTCTCGTTCTAATCTCACCCACATCTGGCTTTCTAGCTGCTCAGAGTTGGGGCGACATTTGAGATTTGTGATCCCAAATTTCCTCCCACATGATGACTATGGAGCTAGGTTTTCTTAGAGACTTACGGAGGCCACTGTGATGGTATCTGAATCTAATAACGCACTAACTTGTCAAAAAAAGTTCAACAAAAAAATAGTGCGTTATTGGTTTTTTATATCGCCCTAATGGTTTTGTAGGTCTAAGTTGCCTAACTCGCTTTATCTTCCATACATTAAAGTAGTCAATGAACTTCTGTCACTTTTCCTCTCCTCTCTTCGAGATAATTTGTCTTGTACTTGGTTGTATATCTTTTCGTGTCTATGCTTCCTACTTGTCCTCTTCTACAACGGAAGGTTTGGTCAAACATTTCATTATTCAATATAGTCGGATGAAATTTTCACCCAGGTTTGATCATAGGACTCCAAATTTGATTGAGTAATGCCCTCAAGGAGCAACTCTACCGCAGAAAACTCATATTTGAAAACAAAAACTGAAAATATCTACGAATTTCGTTACAAGTTCTCGAAAAAGAAAATTATATTGACAAAGAAAAAATGTATAAATGAATCAAGTAGCTAATAGAACAGTCTGTAACAGGGAATGTCTAATGCATCCCAACTTTATAATCTCAACAAGAAACTTGTTCTGTGCCGAACAATAGTCAATGAACTCTTCGCGAAGTCGGAGGCAGTTGTCGGCGTTTACCGGTGAAGGGGTCTGCTGGCATTGCATGTATAACAAGTATGCACTGCACTAGTTAGATCAGAGACCCAAGTTGCAAGTACCTGTGACTCTGAGTGAAGTAGTAGGAAGTGGTAAGCTCTCCAGTTTGTATTTGGGTTTGGATGTTGTTGGACTATATTCCATGAGTAGTTTAAGAACTTTTCGTTTTCATTTTTCTCATTGTTTTGATAATTTGATTACTACATGAAATCAAAATCGAAAAGCTACTTTGTTGAATTTTTAAAATTAAAAGCTAAAAGTATTTACCAGACAAGTTTTCAGCCAAAAAAGCTGAAAACTAAAAACAAAATGTTATCAAACGGCCTCTAAATTACTCAAATCTATAGAGTTGGAAGATTCAAACTTCATACAAGACAACAAGCACTTTGCCCTAGCCAGTTAACCCACATCTGTGTCGATTGGCTTAGATTCATTGAACTTGTTTGGAACCACTCTGCTTGAGGGTGAGTCGGCACAATGCCTTTTAAGGTTTTCATACACTCTTGGATGGGCTCCTCCACCCATCTTTCTTTCTGTACAAAAACCTAACATATGTGTTCCGCCCCAACCCACTTTTGACCGTACAGCACCCCATGCAAATCGAACTGGATGACCATTTGTCTCTTTGCAATTCTAAGTTCTAGATGTGGCAGCCTAGCTCAAAGCTAGTTTCACAGATTTTACGTGTTTGATGAGATCTACTTCTGTACGCATTTGTCTCATCTTTTAATCAAACTTATCAAAGTAAATTCTTACATAGAATCAAAGATATATCCTTTTATATTTAGTTCGTCATCACACCATAAACTCTACATACAAAAGAATATATTCTCATTCACATACATATCGCTGACGAATTTAAAATGAAGCATGAGAAGGCCAAAGTCTAGGGTTAGGTTAGGTTCATGGGGTGTACTTATTTAAATAACCTAGTAAGTTAACTATTCAATAAACTAATTAATTAGAGGTGCACTTTGTGCAAGCAGGAGATCTCTGTCTTCTGGTTTCATTTCTTTCTTCCTAATCTGACAAAGACATGCACTCAGTGGACAACCCAAATCTACCTTTGTGAATTTGAACAAACATAACCAATTAAAATGCGATTCCATTGATGACTAATACTAGTTAAACACAACAATGATCACATATTATCGTTTTGTTGATTATTTGTTCTTTGCGGGTTTTGGTTCGATCCCCCCATTATATATCTAGCTCTTTTATTTTAGTTTATTAATAAATAAGGCGGATGAGGAAGAGCATGAATTATTTTAGATGTATTGGTCCTTAGCCCTACATAGAAAGGTTGGTTTCTCTTACACAACCATTACTCCTACAAATTATGCTTTAAGAAAGAAAAAAGAATCACCACCTTGATATATAGATTTGTATTTTCTTTTGTTCTTTGGCATCACCCAAACCATAAGGATGATGTATCTTCCTGCCTGCCTCCAAAGTAAGCTTTATAAAATTTCCACAGAAGATTTCCGTCGGTCCTTACCTCAATATAAAAATCACCCAGAGTCTAAAGTAGTGTCCATCCTACAATGCTATGCCACTTGTACATTATAAAAAAAGTAAACAAATAAAACAAATCAATAGGCATGGATTGCCTATGTGACTTTTGACAGAAACGTCAGAATCGGGTGTACTTGTCACAAGAATGAATAGGAATATGAAAGATTGAGAACGAAATAAACAAATTTCTCTTTAATAATTCTATATCTTGATAAAGACATGAATGAATGAGCACGGAATATACAATAATAATAATAATGATATTCTTACCATATTTTTATATCATAATTATATATTATTTTAAGCAGTATTTGATGTGGATAGTTATATTATCTAAATTAATTAGCATTTAATTTCAAAATATTAATCAATAATTAATAAAAAGATTGTTAATTAAATGATGATTGTGATATACGAAATGTCTTCTTCTACCACCGAAGATTATTTAAGTGTTTTAATTAATAAAAAAATTGAAATTAAATGATGTAACTTGTTCAACTCATCTACCATCTAAGATGGTAAAGAAATGTGATATAAAATTGTGATAAGAATATTATTACTCAATATACAATCTTTTTCTTTGTAAACAGACATGACCTAAACTTCTACTACTAGAAATCAATAAAGCTCAAAGCCGCCATGGTTATGAGGCTATGAGCAATATGCCAATGCACCACCCTCCACTAAGGGACTTATCTCTCTATCTCTCTCTCTCTCTCTCTGCATGCGTGTTGACAACTAATTTTTCTTTTTCCTTTGCTTACTCCAAAAGACCAAGACCAAATATTTATACATCTCTCGTTCCCTCTACTATTGGCTTCTCAATTCCCACTCCAAATTGCCCTTCTCAACAGAAGGACAGTTTTCTTTGCCTCCTTCTTTCCACTCCCCACAAAACAAACCCCCTCGTTCCTTCTGCCCTTCCTTAATTTATGTCGCCTTAATTTCCTCCTCCTCTCACACACTATACATGTCACCCTTGCTCCTTCACACCTCTGCTTGTTAATACTCTCTCTCTCGAGACCTAGCTATATATATATTTAACATCTCTCTCACTAGCTAGCTGTGAAGAAAAATGGGCAACTGTTTCGTTCTCTCCAAGGAGGACAAAGTGCTGAGGGTTTTGAAGACAGATGGGAAGGTTTTAGAATTCAGGGCACCAACCCTAGTTAAGGACATTTTATCGAACTTTTCAGGCGTCGGTATTAGTTTATCAAAGCAAGCTTCGGAGCAGCTTTCTCCTGATTGCAAACTGAAGCTCGGGAAGGTTTACTATATGATTCCCCTTCCGGGTTCTGCAGAAAATGACAGTGCTGCTACAAGAAGGATTAAGATCGTCGTAACAAAGCAACAGCTTGAAGAGCTACTGACTAGGCAAATATCAGTGCAGGAGGCACTTTCAGCATCAGGACCTGAAAAGAAAGCTTCTTCTTCTTGTGTTGATTCTTCAAAAATTTGGAAACCGAAGCTCAAATCCATTCCCGAAGAAATCGAGTAAAGTAATTAGGGTTACGTTTCGGCGTATAAGCTTCGTAATCTATGGCTGATCATACACACTTTTGAGTCAACATCGTTTTAGCTTTTCATCAGTCTAGCCTGCCTTGTAAAACACATAACGAATGAATGGCCAATAATATTTTCTAGTCATGCAGCATGATCTTTTGTGAACTTGTCAGGTAGGATTTAGTAAGCACCCGACAAGACACATAATCTACGGTTAACAATTAATTAGTAAAAGTGTGTGCGTACTTTCTACACGTTTTCGTAAACAATTCAAGTTTGAAATTTAGGTAATATCTGTTGAGAGTTATCCCACATTGGTGAGGAACAATATTTGTTACATGCTTATATGATATTGGGCTATTTTTCATATTGCCAATTGGTTTTATGATGGAACCTCAATTTCATCCTGGTATCAGAGCAAGGTTGTCCACGTGTGAAGCCCAGCAAGGTTGTCCACGTGTGAAGCCCAACGGCTACACGCGCTTCATGTCCTTGCCGATCTATCTAGAAGAGATTTTTCAACCTATCTAAGTATAGGGCAGTACCCATACGTTATTACGCAAACGAAGAAAAACTTAGTTTTTTAAGCGTACATCTATTTCTACGACAATATGTGCTCGTATTTAAGACACCTCTCCACATATAGGGTTTAGGGTTCAAAAAAGCATAGACTAGATTTTACTGTAACAACTTGATCAGCAAAGGTTAAATAAAAAATTCAGACTTTTGCAGATTTGGACCTCGAGCTCCGATTTGGGTCAGTAAGCGGCCCAACTTGGGAATCAAGCCTGAATTTTGTTAGTTCCGAGCTTACGCCTACTAAAGCTACTCTCGATCCATTAATTATGTCACCTGTATCAGTGGCTGATTTTCGATTTTAATACTACATATGTTAGAAACAACTTTGTACAATGCAACAAAGCACAAGGAAAGAGACCAAAACAACACACAAAATCAAAAGCCACAAGATCTAGTACGTACATGCTCACATTCAAAACAGATGAGGTTTTTTTTCACTGTATTGCAACATCAATAACCTTGCGTTCAACTTTGGTCTTAGGAATAGCTATGTAGAGAACACCATTCTTGAGCTCCGCCTTGATCTTGTCCTTCTTCGAATTATCCGGCAGCTGAAGCCGGGTATTGTAGGAGCTAAAGCTCCTGCTCGACCACGAATCGTCCCCGCCTTCTTCCTTCTTTTGCTCCCCCTTTATAACTAGCACATCGTCCTCAACCGACACCTTCACGTCCTCCTTCGAGAGCCCCGGCATGTCAAAGCGCATTTTGATTTCGTGTTCGTCGTCTTTGATGTCCCATGGCGCACGAACTTCCCCTGCTGCTTTGGTTCTGCCGGGGAATGCCACCGTGTCTCCGAAAAGCCGGTCCACTGTGTCCAGCATTTGCCGCATTGTTCTCACTGGGGAGAGGGGATCCAATAGACCTGCAAATTAATTTGTACCATTTTGGTTGATTATAGCTAAGCAATATTTGATCGCTTTGGTTTTTAAGTATCAACTTCTGGAACTAGAAATCACAATCATGTGAACAAATGAGATAAAAGCTGAAGAAATTTAATAAAGAACAAACTCGGGGTCAAAAGACAAAATGTTATATACATAGAATTTGTGTGGTTATAAGCGTAGAAATGCGACATTTAAAAACAAATAAGAATTTAGAAATTCATGCGTCGATAATGCCAATTTTACTGAACATTCATAATAGATTTTGTTAATTACAATGATATTGACACATTACAGTATATTAATATTTGGTAAGGTCGTTTGTTTTACAGCCGGATTAAGGTTCATCTTAGGACTTTCCTTTGTTACCCTCTGTTCAAAAAAGTCAAATTTGAGAGTGTTAGACTTACCAAAAGGAGAAATGTCCACAGCCGAACTCATTGGGCTCCTCTCCACATCAGTCCCTTGGTTGCCCTGATTGACTTGCACGTCCAACTTGTCTCCACCAGCCTGAGCTCTCACCACTGGCAGCCTATTCTGACGCGTTGGAAAGGTGGCGGATGACGGCAGAATGGCGTTTGCTTTGATTGAAGACCTTGCTTTGTTTGACAACAAAGGTGACGAAGAAGACAAAGCCAATGCTGAAGCCATAGTTACTATTAACAACACAGAAAGTTGTGCACACGGAAAAAATGTACGAAATCACACACTTAGTAAGCTTATCTTTATTGGGAAATTACAACTTTGAGATTTCTTGTTGAGGTAGGGAGTTATCATTGTGCATAATATATATAGGTAATGGGATTGTGGGAAGAAAGCTTGGAGAAGGGTCTTGAATGTTGAGAGAGAGAGAGAGAGATTTCTGGACCTAACGCTTATAAATATAACATTTTTCTCGTCTGTCTGGAAAGATCCATTTTCATAGAATGTGATTTTGTGATTAGACACTTGTGGTTTTAAGACATAGAAATGCTAAGAGGATCTTTTTTTTTTTAAAGGAAAATTAATGAAAAATGTTTGAAAACTTTGAGTTTTAACTATAAGTAACAAAAGAAAGGTTAAAGTGAATAGTATCAGATTTGACTTTTTAATGTAAAAATGTGATTTTTTGTTAAAGTGAATAGTATCGCGAGCTTTTTGTTAAAACTCCCGTTTAAAAAGTGAGATTATTTACGATCTATCCGTAACTTTATGCTTTTTGTATAATATTTTATACTGGTAGCACGATATTGATGTTAAGTGACGGATAGAAAATTATATTTTTGAGATAACTTTCTTAGCATTTCTCAGATATTTTCAAATGAACCCTTGTTTTGTAGTGTGTTCTTTTTCAGTACAAGGTTTTACCACCTTCTCTACAAATCCGTCTTTTTGCTCCTTGTCTCTTAACCTATGTGTTGGCAAGATAATAGAACATCCCCGATTAAAGAAAAGTATAAGTGGCAACTCTCTAAGCAGGAAGGAGAAGAAAGTTCACGCCGCTCTAGCGATAAGATGTCTATATTTTAAATTGATTATACACTTTTTACATAGACTTATGCGAGAACATTAAAGCATTGGACAATGTGTAGGTTCTAATTATTTTATTGATGTTTAAATAGATGACCAACTGGTGACTTAACCATGTCACTTCATCATTTTCAAAGGTCAGAAAGGCTTATAACAAACATTTCAGTTTCTTTTTTACCAACATCATATGGTTCTTTAGCGCTAGGAATAACCGGATGTGCCATGTAAAATTCATCGAGTGGTTTGTTGGTTCCAATTATTTGGAAAATGATCATCGTCAAATCTTTTTCTTAGGGATCCCGTGATCTCACTCATTCATCATACATCGTGCAATCACAAATCATTGTAAAATTTAAAATTAAATATGAATAGTATCTAACAAAAAATGATCGTACAATATACAATGAACGAATAAGATCATGAGATCCCTATAATCCTTAGGATGAGGATCCTTTTCCCAATTATTTGACAAAGTTAATTAGACATTAGAGGCATGCTTGATTTGTTTAGAGTAGCTATTTGCCAAAGTTAAATAGGCATTATGATCCCCTTTCAACATGACATAATCATTCACGGGCTAGCAAATAGCAATAGGAGCTGCTCTGAGTCATTAGACCACCTGGAGGTCCTGTGGATAATTCGGGTCCCACTTTCAAGTGATGCAGAGTTTTTATTTTTTTGGCTAGAAATTTTTTCTTTAAAATTTTTAATTTGATTCCCGCAAATAGGATGCCACTGGCCATTGTTTGTTGTTTCTCGTTCGTGATGTTTGTGGAAGGACTGTTCTCCAGCAACTGACTTTAAATATTCACCTACCCTTAAACACACAGAAAGAAAGAAGACAGAGAGACCAGAGAATCCGAGAAACTTTGACTGTTCTACTGAAAGAATGAAGATTTTTTTTTGGATTTTTTTTGTGAAGATTCTTAAGATTTTCATATTACGTTCATCGTATATTATGCTGTCAGAAATTATTTTACATATTTTTATTTAAAATTAAACATGAACATTACTTGACACATTATTTACGAATTCCCGAAATCCTCACAAAGAGAATCTGAAGAGGATCCTCATCCCTACTGAAATACCACTATTTTTTTCTTACTTTAATGATTGTATGGTTAATCACATTTTATAGTCCTAACTTCTAATAATCTTGCACTTCTGTAGGCTTGCAGCATCTATCCTAACACACACGATCTCATAGCATCACATGATCTGTTCGAGAAATTTTGGTTATGCTGTTTGATTAAGGCAATTTTCATATTGGTTTGAGATCAATATGAAGTCAAGTGGGGATCAAATCACATGATGTCTCATATTTTTGTAAAAATTATAGGAAAACTAATAAAAAAGATTTGAAAACTTTAAACTTTAACGATAAGGACAACATAAAGGGTAAAATGAATAGTATCAGATTTGACTTTTTAGTGTAAAAATGTGATTTTTCGTTAAAATGAACAGTACCGTAAGCTTTTCGTTAAAACTCTAAAAAATTATCTTATAAATGACGTAGTCCGAATTCTTCTACACAAGTTTTCCTTTTGATTAAGGAAGATTCACTTACACTTTTGAAGGTTTGGGACACCATAACTCTAACGTCTATGTTTCATACAAAATCCGCTCCTAGTTTATGATACAATTCTTTCATGACCCATTGAGTTGTTGATGAAAAACATAAAAATAAAAAAAGCAAAAGGTTAAAGCCCTCCTGCCCATCTTTACTTCAGCTTTCTGCAGTATCGAGAGTACATACTCTTTCATGTTGCCTCCAAACTCTCTCTCTGACACAGTGCCCCATTAAATTCCTCCATGCCACAAGAAAACACCGTTCCCTTTGTCATTATATACTGCAACATAATGTTAACGTTACACTTACATGTATATACACATACATACATACATACATACATACATACAGACAGACAAGGCCTGCACTGCACCTGCTGCTCCTCTCCTAAATGCATGAACTATCAGAAGCATAATAACCCCACTCGCAGAGCACATAGTTTGTTCTCTCTTCCCCTCTCATTAATTACATCTGTGCTTCTGAAGGTAAAGCATTTATTTTAAACATACCAACTTCTCAAATAGGAAGCTCCTATAAAGAAATTCCCATGCTTCATTATTTCATCACTTGGTTTTACTATTATTGCTGTTTCTGAGTTTTTACTGGTCAGCATTTTCATGGGGAAGACTGGAGGGAGCTCCTGGTTGACCGCGGTCAAAAGGGTTTTCAGGTCTCCTACCAAGACTGACAGAAGCAACACTAGGAGGAGAGAAGAACTGCAGGAACAAGTGGAAGAAGAAAAGGTAGGGTTTATATGCAATCCAGAGGGATGGTTTTCGCACTCTCGTTTTCTCTCTCTGCATAAATGGAAGGACAATGAGGGGCGGAAAGAGAAGTAGCGCAGAAGAAAAAAACGGGAGTGTGAAAATCACTACAGCGAAAAATGTGTTTTTGTTTAATTTTTACGTATGCAGAAACCAGAAAAGTTGCTAGTTGGAGTTCCCATTTTCTTTCTACTTTGAGATCTGTGACTTGAGTGGTTTTTGAGTTTTGGGTTTTGTTTTTGCAGAAGAAAGGAAAACGGAGATGGATTTTTGGGAAGCCTACGATCCAAGAAACGTTTATACAAGTACAACATATTGACAGTCCAAGATCTGCTGCTGATGGCGGAGCAGCCACTCAAAACGCAACTATGGCAGCTCATGATGAGGCCCGTGATGGTCCCAGAATGGCGGTGGCCCCGACAGCAGCTGCTCAGGCAGCAGTTGCCACAGTGCAAATGGCGGTCAAAGCTGTTCGTCTTACTAAGTCTAACTGCAGGCCTTCCATTTTCGTTAGAGACTATGCTGCAATTGTTATTCAGACTGCCTTCAGAGGATGTCTGGTACGTAATCATAATTAGTCAATAATTAATTAAGTTTTTCCCTCCCGTAATTTAGAGTAGTTTAAAATGCCGCATTGTCACAAATAACTTGGTAGCTAGCTGGTGCATATGAGTATTAACTAATTTGATTTGGTTTTGAAGGCTCGAAGAGCTCTTCGGGCGCTGAAGGGGCTGGTGAAGCTTCAAGCACTGGTGAGAGGCCACAATGTTAGAAAGAGGGCAAAGATGACTCTGCAATGCATGCAGGCTCTGGTTCGAGTGCAAGATCGGGTTCTTGACCAACGAACGAAGAGGCTTTCGCATGAAGGCAGTGCAGATTCCATTTTCAGTGATCCCGATGGCTTATGGAGATCCATAGTAAGATATTAACTAATTTTTATGTCAGGCGTCAATGCAGTCGAAAAATTAGATTGTATACAACTCGTGATACTACAGATTTGCTGTGAATGAACCAATTGTACCGTATGTAATGCAGTCGAAAGACGAAGAGAGTTGCGCCTTGGACGATCTGATCCATTGGGACAATTTGAAACCGAAAACATTGGAGCAGATTCAAGCCATGTTACAGAAAACCAAGCAAGCTGCCTTGAAGCGTGAAAGGAGTACCAGCCTTGCTTATGCCTTCTCTAGCCAGGTCTTTGATGCCACCACAGTTTTCTGCCTTACTAATTTTTACAATGTAATCAGCTCATAATTTGTACTAAAATGTGTGTATGGTCTCATAAAAATTAAGAAATTGAGCAGTGGTGGTAGCGGCGACGAAGATGCTGGTGAGCATGAGGAGCTAGAGGAGAAATTTAATTTGCTTGATGGTTGGACAAGAAGAAGGCAACGTGAGATCAATGCAGGCAGAGCTTCATGTGATCAGAGAGATCCCATCAAAACCGTTGAAATCGACACTTCTCGACCTTACTCTTATTCGAGTACCCCGAATTCCAATTCCAGAATCAAAAGATCAGATCAATATAATTATCAGAGCCATCATCTGCAGTATAATTATCGACAGCAAAGAGTTCCTCAGTCATATCCAGTTGCCTCTCCTCAATCACCCGTCACGCCATTTACTTCCATGGCAAGAAATCTACAAGTGCACTCGGCTAGTCCTCGTTGCCTTCGGGGAGATCAGAGGATTAACCACCCAATGCCACCTCCTCACACTCACAACTTGAACTTAGGCTCAACTAATTACAACCATGGATTGATGGGGGTGCCAAACTACATGGCTGCTACAGCATCAGCCAAGGCTCGGATTCGGTCTCAAAGCGCACCAAGGCAAAGGCATTCAGCAAGCGAGATGGAAAAGCCAGGATCCGCGAGGAAACGCTTGTTGTTTCCAGCTCCTCATCCATGTGGTGATAGCAGTGCTAATGCTAATGTTAATAGTGGTTCAGATTATGACTTGGGGAGCCCTAGATATAACAACGGCATCAAGGGAGGCCTTGCAGTTCGAATGCCGCAGAGGCCTAGCGTGTCTTCTTGTTACACAGATGGTGAAACCTCTCCAACTTCCAGCAGTGAGCTCAGAAGGTACTGGTTGAGGTAATCAAGCAGAAGTGTGTAACTGGCAAATTTGACACATGATTAGGTACTGGTGGTTAATCTGCTAACTCAACTTCAAATGCACAATATGTGATTAGAGGAGCAATTAACTTAGCTTTTAAGCTTTCGCTAGATGCTTTTATTCAATATATAAATCTCGTTTAATATCCGAGAATTGTGGGACTATAAGCCATTGGTGCATTTTGCTCCCAACAAAGCAGCAACGGCTCACTATCTCTCTTATTGGGCACATAAGCAACTGATGCTAGCATAGTCTCTGCAGAGAGAGAGCAAATCATGCTCTCTAAATCGATGCAACCGGATACTGAACAAAGTTGATGACTTCATTTTTTATCGTCTTTCTGCTAAAAATAGCATGAACTGAACAATGCATCAGCAGTAACCACGAGCTGATGGCCCAGTGGTAAATGACAGATTACGAGGCTTTCTTAAAACTAAAAACTGGAGGTCTCGAGTTTGAAACCCGCTGCTGGTGTGGAAGCCAGACTTGTGGCTAGGAGGAAGCTGAAATGCCTCTATGAGTCTTCCTAGCCCTTGGAAGGGATGGATAACCAAGGCTTGCCACCAGTTGTCTTCCTTTTAAATTAAAAAAAGCATCAGCAGTGTCTTATACCATACAACTCGAGATATTTCTCCGACAACCCGCAGATGGTGATCACATCATCTGCATTATGTGTGCGAACTTTTTCAAGAACTGAATCACAAAGATGATCCCTTCATCCGAAACAAACAAATCAAGCAACGGCAATGCACATCCAAAAACGTTTGGCTCCTCCTTGCAGACAAATCGTAACTTGAAACTTTACATTTTGCAGTTATATCAGAGATTTTGTGTATGTGGTTAGATTGCCACTTGCAGTTGCGGAGAAATGACTCTTTACACAAAAGGAGCCGATAGTGTTCATACGCACATCACTCTCAAGTAATTTCAACTCTCTTTAAAATCTTGCAAATGATACGAATTTGAATCATTCTACCTAACAAGTCAGAGCAGACGAATCTCACATAAATCAGTCAAAGTAGGTACATAGATCCATAAATATGTATGGACAGAACCTGAGAGAAACTTCGGTAGAGTTGTCTGTAACATCATATTTTCTGCAATCAACTCCATTCGCAGGGAAATTTTTGACCATGAAACACGGCAAACACAACATACTCGATGAAACAAATTTATATCCGAAAGTAAAATAACCTCTCGTCGATGCATAGTATCTCTCAGAGCTACTGACAGTTTTCATCTGATAAAAATACAAAATACTCGATTCCTGTAGTAACAGTAGAAGTCAGTTATGTCATTATTATTCTTTGTAAGGGTGGAGAAACGACATAGAAACCACCCGCATAATTCGAAAAAACAAAAAAGATGTTTGGAGTCACAAGAGAGTTGCTGGTAGCATTCTCAAGGCATCTACTCGGATGCTTCTGCAGGTTGTGGAGCTTCCGTTGGCTTTAAACTTTCAAGAGCTGAAATTCTTCTATCCAATGATTCATGAAGGCCTTTCACCTGGAGAAACAAGGGAAAAAATTCACATCTCATCTATCCTTTTCTTGCTATTTAAATGCCTAGAAATTATTACACACAAAAATGGTTGTAAAACTGCACGAAACTAAAAGGCCAGTAATAGTGGCGATCCATCTTGTAAACAGAAGATCATACAACGCAGAATCATGTAAATGAAAAAACAAAATAGCATATCTCGGGCAAAAGCCAGATTTTCCTGGGTTCCACCAGAATTTCTTCTACTACCGACATAATTAGCACTACGTCAGAAATGCTTCTTAGGAGGTAGGTTTCTCAAAATATGAGTCGGCAAAGTGAATAGAAACTTATAGTTTACAAGTGTGAGTATGTGGGTGCACGCATGAGTAAACAGTTTTAAAGCACAGATTGCTTTACCGACAATTCCAGCAGCATCGTGTTATGAGCAAAATTTCTTTTCCCATGTCAACATAACAAACTGTTCAAATCAAGGTTTCTTTTCTTGTTCTTAATAGTAAAAGAAAACCTTATTTCACACCAGGAGGATTCATACACGATTCAATTTGGAGATGCGTTCGCATAGCCTATAAGAATATACACATAACCCTAATCGGTTGAAAAGAACGAGTAGGGTGCCCGCTAAAATCAATATAAATGAATACAAAACTGATTTCTCTAAAGAGAACCCATCAAAGCTCACAACTAACCGGTAGAAAACAAGGATCCTAAACACGATGCAAAGAAGGAAAACATTCGAATTACCCGAAAAGAATTAGGAAAAGGAATAAAGCATTGCTGGTTTTGATTCATCCACGACCAATAGTGATTATCATCCGTGTAACATAATTGATCTTCATCGTCATCTTACCAACATTATGCTTCCAATTTTCCACCGTCGAAGAACAAAATTTAAACTACTAAAAACGAACACCGAAACCGCCATATAAATGTCACCAACGCCCTCAAGAATTTCAAACCCCTCACTCCTCCTAAACAACCGAAATTGACTTACTCAGCAGCAATTCATGACATTGACCAGAACAATTATGCATTAATTCAAATAATAACTAACTAAAATGCTCATAAATCACTTCTGCAAGTTCGTTTTTAACTTTTAATATTCATTTTTTCAGCTCAAAAGGAGGAGGATTTTCCCTTAATATCACAGAAAACAACAAATCGTGTCCAACCCCATTTCCCCAATCAACTCAAGACTCAACCTTCCGTCATCACGCGAAGATGGGAAGGTTCCCAAATCAACAAATTGAACAAAACCCAAAGAAAACAGAAGAAGAAGAAAAGATAGAACCCTAAGAATTGCAGAAAGGAAAACGGACCTGTTGAGAAATAGAGTGGTGGGCGACCTTGTAATCGTTGTGGAGGATGTAGAGACCCAGAAACGACGCCACCGCAGCTCCGCCGAAAAACGACGCCATTCTCACTCTCAGAACGTAACCCATCTTTCTTCTTCTCCTTCCCCTTTCCTTCTTCCTTTCGCTTTTCAAAATTGATTTCCGATCGACAATATTTAGCCCTCGACTAAAGCGACGCCGTTCCAACCTACCCACCTTGTAGCGTAAAACGAACCGTTTTGAAGTACCATGATTTTCCAAATTTTGAATGTTTTCTTCGAAATTTTGTTTGGGCATATTTGGACACAAAACAGAGAATTTGAACTTGAGTGTATAAAACATTAGGGTTTGTTCATTAACGTTTTTCAAAACAGTTTTTCGTTTTGCATAAAATTAAATTACCGACCATTATCAAATCATAAAAATGAAAAATTCTAATTTTTGTTTACAAAACAATTCCTCAAAAATCATTTTACGAACATGCCCTTATTGTTTTAAGGTAATGTTGCCCCATTTGGCTACTTAGTACTACAATCTAATTGTATTTATCCTCACTACGTAAGTAAGAGATCTTAAATTCAAATCTCGTAAATAGTAAATTCGAAATCAATTTGTCCCCCAACCCCAAGGGTAAATACTAAATACCATAACATCAAAAATTCTGGCCCATTCGATATTTGCAACTAACTTGTTCCAATAAACATGACATTACTATTTTTATGCTAAAAAGAAATTATGATTTACTCTAATCTACCGGACAAAAAATTCAAACTGGAGTGCAAGAGACGGACAAACTGCGGTATAGCAAGAAGCACAAACGAAACAAAGTGGGCTGGGCTTCCAACACATAGAAACCCAGTTAGGTTTATCTCAGCCCAATAAAGTAAAAATAAGGAAAGAGAAATAAATTAATGTTTAATAAAAATGTTTTAAAGGATCCATCATTTCATCCAACAACAAAACGGGCAGACTTTTCATCCAGATGCGCACAGAAGCAATTTTGTGCATGAATATCATCATCACTGCACTGCAGAGACATTTTGAGTTTGCAGTCTTTTGACTCTTTTCAGTATATCATCAAACAGTCACAACCTAAAGCTTTTGAAGAACCGAAAAAACAAGAAACCGAAAAAAGGGCAAACATTTCCAGTCAGAAAATTCCATGAAGTGAGCTGCAAAGATTGATGGTCTGATTCAATCTATGATGAATATGTATTCTCCCGCGTATCCTGTTGCCGTCCCAAAATAATCTTCCGTCCACGCTCTGGTCCACAAATTCCAGACATCAGGTGGCGCGATTTCCTGCTCTCTCCTGCCAAACACCAAACATGTTTAAGCTGCATTGCTATAGGGAAATTCAAATTTGCATCATCCTCGCAAGCACTATCATAATCACGTTTAATCAGTTAGGACATTTTCGGTACGGGGGTTTGAACTTTGAACTTAACTACCCATTAAACCTATTTATGAGCAAAGCCACCTTTATGAAATGGATTGCCGAGCCTTCAATGGAAACGGTTAAGCAAAAATATATATAACAAAAGCAATGCTTAAGAATAGTAGTTTATATCGAAAATAGCATAAGATTATAAGATGTGGCCCCCACACACGCCGGTAGCCTCAGATAATAGTGATCAATAATATGTACATAATGACTCATACTACACTCTCTTATATCTGAACTGAAAACCCTTTATGTTAAAGAAACCAGGAGCATACTAATACTGATCCACCCAATAATTGACAGCTCAGAAAACTGAACCACCGGTAGACAAGATCGAACAAATGAAACATACATATTCCAAAAGATTATATCACGAAACAGTAATACTTTAACTATTCGAGTAACTGTACTTACTATCTTCTGGAAGTAAATGCAGCAGCATTGGTCATCCTGTCAAAGTAACACATCTAATAAGTTACATGGTAATAAAGCAATAGCCATAACTACTTAATTCATCGCAATAAAAAAACTGCAGCGTGTTCAATGGGTTAAAGAGGTACACCTGCCATGTTTCCCAACAGCATTTGAGCTCAGCCGGCCATTAGGCAAGCCTGAGCTTTGGGTACTGCTCATGCTTGATCTATCCATAAGTGCTCCATTTCCACCATTCATAAGTACAGATGACTGGCTTGGCCTAGTGTCAGGGCCATTCGGTTCCCAAGAATCATTAGATTTGCTCAAAATCTTTACATTTGAGAAACCTCCAGGAATGCCAAAGCTTAACCCATTTAATTGCTGATTCTGCTTAACAGACTGCAAGTGATTATCATTTGCATTTAAAGTTGATATCTTCCTTGAGCGGTGAGTCTGTGCCACTGGAGTAATAGCCACAGAAGGCAAAGATGAAGAGTAGGGAGATGATGCAGCTGCAGCAGCAGCAACTTTTGCAACAGCAGCTGTAGCTGCTATCATCTCTTGCGCTCCTTCACGAAGCTGAATGTAGTCGCCCTCAATCACAAATAACTGAAAAACAAAAATTAAGGTCCTTATGAGATAATATCCATCTATGCAAAAACAGACATTTTAAATCATACTCACTTCATGGTGACCAGCCACAAAGTCATCAAGCTTTCCGAACTTTTTCTTGTAATCATGCCAGTGTAAGGGTGCAAGCATCTTTCCTAGCCTATTCGGTAGCTGTACTCAGACCAAAGAACATATATTATGAACTAATCAGTTGCCGACAAGAAAGGGTTTTAGATAAGTTGCGGAGAAAATAAAAATGCCATGCTAACTACAAAGACCTAGTAGAAAATAGGTAGGCTCACCGTTGAACTGATACGAATTCTACCACCTGCCGGAATTGTGCGAACCATGCAAGCCAACAATGACCTTTCATCAAGAAGTGCAATTTCCGAAGTCTCTCCCCCTGCCGCATTTGCATGCCCAGTTGAGACAAATGCTTCGGGCAGAACTGCACTAGTGGCATTATCAATTGCAGTTTCCTTGATATCGACTGAAGGAATTGAATTATCAGATTTTAACGAATTGGTAGTAGAACTTGGTTGTTCTGCAGTTAAAACTTGTCCATCCAACCCATGATCAGTCGAGGTCTGAACATTTTGCTCCAGTACCTGTTCGAAAGCAAGTTAGTCTGAACTTCTTCCCTAGATACCATCTGCACTATAACCAGACAGGCTGGCTGACCACAAAGCTCCAGCCTGTATAGGGACATACCAAAAACAAAAGAAGCTTATCTACCTTGGTTTCACTGTTCTGTTCAAGAGATTCCAATCTTAAAGCATTGCGGAACTGGGAGGAAATTTGTTGCAAGCTCTGATCAGGTTGGGATGAGACCAAATAACCTCTATCAATTGACTCAATAACCTGGACCAAAATAATTTCAGTGAATCCAGTGAAATTGCACACAACATAAAATAACACTACGTAATCATCATATACAAGGCAATACCTGTGGTTCCCCATTAGATGATGACAAGACAGAATCAGGCTGTGCCCCTTGGTTAATTTGAGCATCCAAATAGTCTTGTTGAAGAAATTGCCCATTACCAGATATTTCATAGTTATAATTTGCATCTGGTCTTATTAAGTTTGGATCATTTTGTGATGATGGAAGCTCATTCTGTGTAGATATACCCTCAGATGGAGCCTTAAAAGAGAAAATAAAGAATATAAGTCTGTTATCGTTGTACATTAAAATAATCAGGACAGAAAAGATATATTCATCTCAGCACCTGTTGGTTTTGCCACTGTTGGAGAGATGATATTGCAGGTATCGAGTGAAAATGACCAACATGAGATTGAGGAACATGTGGTGGGACAGAATGGGGCACCCCTTGTTGATGCATAAGAAATGGATGTAGAGCAGTCACTTGTCCAGGGGGAAGATAGGAAGGCATCCCAAGTAGAGATGATGGTGAAATTGGAACTCCAGCAACATGGTCGATCTAATAACGATCCAAAACTTAATGTTATGGAAATAATATAAAAAATAGCTAATTCAAATTCCTACTCGGGAATTTTTTTTTCAAAAAGAGCATCTTAGCCAAAAAGCAATAAAAGTTCCAAAGCTACTAACAGGAGAACAACAAAAGCATGCAGCTACCTGAGTTGATGCGTTTCCAGTTGAAACAAATGATGAAACATCGTCTGAATTCCCATTTTGGAGGGGCCCTGTATTTCCATTTGATGTATTCATATCTAGCTGGTTTCCGTTGTTCTGACCAAACTGAGATGCATCCCTTGAATTTGATTGTGTCATGCGTGACTCATCAGTGTAAGCTCCACTCCTTTCTCTTGCATCAGCCAGCTCAAGTTGTAGCTGTTGTACTGTATGCATATGATGTCTCTCCATCTCAGCAAACTGGAATCAGTGAGCCAAAAAGGAAAATATCAAAGACGTGAGCAAACTTTGAAGAAAACAAAAACCGTATTTACTTAAGTACAGCACCAACATCACATATGATTTGACATAAGTTTTGGAAAAATTCAGCATATAGACAAACAGACAATTTGCGGATGCCCATGTCTGAACGTTCCCGCAAGTTTCAACTTTTCAAGAAAAGAAAATACCCTGGAAATGTGATAGAGAAAGAACAAGTAAACCAACCTGTCTTTGGCAACCAAGCCAGAGTTGATTATATTGTTCTGTACGTTCTCGCAATTCAGCTTGGATTGTAGTTGACTGCAAGGCATCCATTTCCTGAACACGGGTGATCCAAGCTTGGGCCTCCCTCAACTGTTCATCCTTAAAATGGATGGCTTCTTGAGCAAGCCTATGCTGAAAATATAAACACTATCAGGCACAGGCTGCACTCACATTGCATCTCTAGAACTAAATTAGCATGAAACTTGCAGAATATTAACCAAATTTGTTCCAATTTGAATGTCACTTATATTTCAGAGTCTGACCATTTAAAGCAACAGCACAGTAGACTTCGTTCATTCAGAGAATGAAAAATAGTAGAAAAGCACCTCGTATGAAACTATGCATATTCTAAATATATGTACCATTAAGATGTGTTAAAACTTGAGTTGCTAACTTCTACTTCAGTATGGCTATACAAATGCATCAGATAAATCAACAGACCTGTTCCCGCAGATCATTAAGCTGCCTCTCTTTTTCTTGAATATGCTCTTGGAGGTCATGTAGTTGTTGTATGTGCTGGGTTCTTTCAGCTTCCGAATGGTCACGTTCCCTTCTGCAATAAACAGTAACCCATTAGCATGCAATGGTAAAAGACAAGAGCTCGATTTACATCTAAACAAAAAGTAAGAGCATTCTTGGAAAAGAGCTTAGAAGTGCAGTGAGCAGATCTTCAACGAATAGACCAATACCTGATATTTGCTAATTCTTTGTTCTGTTCTCTAAGAAGGTCTTCTTTAGCCCAGGCCTACCAAAAGATTATGAAAATCAAAAGATTAAGAATTTGCAAATTATTCACTCAAACAGCTCAATTAAAACATATAAAATACACAAGCATTCAATTTACCGCTTCATTATCTAGTTTGATAGCATGCAGCTCTCTATCTTTCTCGTCCATTTTCCTTTCCAAATCATGTATTGTCTGCTCCCCTTCATGGAGTTGCTCCTGCACAGTATATAAACCCACAGTTGGTATCTAATTTCACGCATATATCTCAAGGAAATCATCTAACAAACAAATATGCCCTCAGATTGGCTGATAACTTTTGAGCTTAAGATTCCACATATGCACACCAAATGTGGAATGTGCATGTGAGATTGCAAATCAGAACTAGCATGCTAACTTCGATATTTGTTACGTCTCATGAGATTCATGTAATTGCAATATAAAAAAAACCCTATCATCAGCATACACATTACAAATTACATATCCTATTATCAATCAAAACCTGAAGCTTGGAAGCAGCATTGGCATGTTCCTTTATTTGAGCATCAAAGTTATGCTGTATTTCCATTATCTCGGATCTTGCAATGATTTGAGCTTTAAGATCAATCTCCATATGCTGTAGTTCCTCTCTTTGTCTAGAAATGTCTTCAATCCGCTGTTGCAGAAGGCCATGATCTAAAGTCCCATCTACTGTGATCGAACAGAAGTCCACATCAACTGGCTCTCTCCCTTGCTGCACCTTGATAAACAACAAATCATATTCACTTTCGTTGAATCCTTTAGAATACAAGCTAATACTAATATCAACATCCTTACCTCATATATTGTTCTCTCATCTGATTGGCCTAGCTTTGATCGTTCCAACTTCTGCATATTGGGATAGGCCCGTTCAAGAACAAGATAAAGGAAAAGCAGCAAATACAAATGATAAACAAGTAGCACTAAATACTTTAAACAAACCAAGGAGCAAAATTTTAAAGTACCACATCTTAATCAGCTAACAGCGATGCTCACTGAAGAACCTTAGCCAATGCTAAAACTTAAGTTATCCTTTTTTTCCATGAAGTTCTTCATTTCGAGCAAATAAAGGCAATAAACTCACACTACTAGTCCTAAGAATTTTGTAAGGAGCATTATTACTGGCAGTACACTGAACTTTATATATCCAATTCCCGATCATTCAACCAAAATACGAGTCGTGAAATTTCCTTCATTTTACCCATCGGTTATTTTTACCAAACGAGAGACATGGTTACTTCATTCAAAATATATCCATATTCACCAAACAATTCCCCTTCAAGTTTATTTATAACAATCTTCTAATGTCAAAGTGTGAGAGCAGCAACCACATTTCCCACCAACCCACGAACACCAAACCCAAAAACTTAAACCACACTATAAATTAAATAAGAAAAATAAAGTGAACAAAAACCACAAATAAATCAACGAATCCTCACCCAATTAAAAATGGTTTCGCATACTTAATCCCAAACAAATAAAACGAGAAACATAACATGCAATTTGCAAACCCTAATCATATTTTTAGTTTTAACTGAAGGGTTTTTCACAATCCAAACCCAATTTAAAAACCCACTGTTCTAAATTTCATTTCTTTTCTCTTTTAGCATTAATTACACACCCAATAGAACCCAATGCAAGTGCTTTTGAGCAAATTACTACCTCATCCCCGATGTTTCGAGCCGAATGATGGTCCGAGACGGCGCGCCACTCTTTGCGGGATGGCGGAGGTGGCATCGGCATCGAACTACCGCGCGCAGCGGCCGCAGCCTCCATTGAATCAGAAGCTACGGTACTACTCAAACTCGCTTACTCACTCAGCTCAGGAAAAAAAAAAAAAAAAAAGGGGAAGAAAAAAACCTAGGGTTCGAGAGGCTCAAAGAAAAGGGGGAAATGTAAACCTTGGAATTGCAGGGATTTTCGAGACGAGAGAGACCGGCAATGGAGTTACTCCACCAGAGCGATAGAGAAGGGGAAGCACCTGGACGATTTGGAGTGTTTTGCGATTGGAGGGTTTTGGAGGGGTTGATATGTAATTTGAGAAGAGTTGACGACGGAGAGAGAAATTTACAAGCAGGTCAGGCTCCCGCCATTTATAGGGCAAACTTCACTACCATTGCATGATTGCCGACGCTTTCGAGTGGCGCGTGGCGATACACCTTTACTTCTTTAGATTTGTTTTTTAATTGAGATATTTATATAGGGTTTTATCACTTATAACTCGACGCGAAATAAAGATAACATGTCAACTCGTTAACATTCGAGTTGATATCAGATCACTATTAAAAACTTGTTAAATGTGATGAACTAAAAAATATAAGAAAATTTGAAACGAGTGCACACGTCAAGCTTGATGCCATAAAACAAACTTCCACGATCCATTACAATTTTTTTATTTTTTTAAATACAGGCAATTTAAAGAAAACAAATTAGAAATGCAAACAATCTTATGCCTTGTTTAGTACTATTTTTCTTGAAATACTTAATGCTCATACGCATTTTTATGATTTCGAATTACAAATCTTTTATACCAATAGTTAGAAAGCACTTTTATAACCGTACCAATAGTTAATAACATTTGTATGTTAGACTGTTAAGTCATCAAAACTAGATTGAGATTCATTACAAATCTCTGTGTTCGGAGCCAGCGGACCAAGAGATCTGAATCACTCAATTTCAATCACACAACCTCATCAGCCCATTCTACTGACCAACTTCACAAGAACCCAAAAACTTAACAGCCCATATTCCTTTCTCTATCTCTTGAATGACCTGAATCTCTTCAATTTACAAGCTTTGGACACATAAATTCGAAGTGGATCTCATTTCATCAAAACTTCATCATTGGGTGATGGGTGTATTTTTTATTTTTTTATTTTTTTATTTTTGAACAGTCATTGGGTGATGTTATATATTATTTTTACGCAAAGCCCAAATGGCGGCCCAATATTATTGGGGGGGGAGATTTTGGGCCGACTTTTATAACAATATAAATCCAAAGCCCAATGAGTTGGTGTCTCCTCCTCCTCCCCCTCCTCCTCCTGCTGCTCCTGTCCTACAACATTGATCGTTTCAATGATCTGTCTTAGTTCCACCAATTGAGCTAAACTGCGGCAGTCCTTCCTTAACAATGAATGCAGATCGTTTCAATTCAACATCTCCTACTTCTGCCCTTCACTAAATAATCCGGTTGCCCGTTGGCATCGAAGACGATAGGAAAACAAGCCATCCGGTACGACTTTCTATTTGCCGTTAAATAAAACTAGAGGCGCTAAAACTTTGTCAACGCCGTAAGCGGTTAAGACTAATTCATCTTGTTTCCATTCCTTGTCCCTCTCTAATTCTAAGAAACATCCAGATGAAGAGAAGTCAAAACAGAGAACATTTCCCAACTTTGGTAAAGGAAGATTCAAAAATCTTCCAACTTCAAACTGCAAACCTTCGTGACTTTGATTTGGTCACCTACTCTTTTGATTGGTCGCTGCCTCTCAAATCCATTTCCCCCCATGTGAATGGTGACTACATTGAACTTCTAGTGCGGCAGCCACCATATAGTACATATGCACATAGCATATGCAGGAGAAAAACTTACATGCCACGTATAATTAGAATGTTAAAGCAGTGGATTGCGAGTTGGTTCATGTTTATCAAGAGAAGAATGTTGTGGCAACAGTCTTGTCAATTACAGTTATAATATGAATCTTAAGTACCATTATTTTGAAAATTCACTTAAATGAACTATAATTCGTTTATTTGATGATATTGTTGGAGTCCCTAGGACTCGAACTGTTCAAAACAAGTTTAGCATGTATTCAAAAAGTGCATTACTCATTCAATAAATGATATAAATGATTGTTTCGTGATGACATGGTGACACAAGACAACTTGTTAGACTTAAAAATCGTCATTTTGTGACGCACCACAAAGCTTAAAGGATTACAAACGTAAATCCTAAAGAACAAAGGTTTCTAGAATCCACCCGTTTATATAGAAATCCAAAAGAATAATTTGATTAACATGAATTGACGATTATAGAATCATCCAATGAGTTAAATAAACAGAAATCCAAAAGAATAATTTGATTAACATGAATTGACGATTACAGAATCATCCAACGAGTTAAATAAAGGATTATAACTACTTAGAACAACTCAAAGACTTTGGTAATAAAAACAACACTAATTGACATTAATCGAATGGCTTTCTAATACTTATAGTAGTATTAGTCAAAAAAATTCAAAGACTTTTTTTACTTATCCTACTTTTCACAAGCATGTGTATATTACAAATTATCACAAACCCAACTTATTAAGTTAGAAAAGTTGTCAAAGGTCCGATTTTTATTACGAATATCAAAACTGCGTTTTGAAGGCTAAAACAACTTTAAATAGCCAAAATATATCGTATATCACAACAAAGCCAAGAATTTGAACCGCAACGTTGTTCTCTTTCCGAAAATATATCATGAGCTCGTTTGAACGCCAAATATGCAAATTTCCATTGCGTCCCATTGTCTTTTGACTGTCCATTTCCTTTTAAATTCATTCGGCCATTTGTTATGCATCATTTAATATATCCAACATAATTATATGTAAATTTCTCGTCATATATCTTGTGAAGTTATAATTGTTATCTAGAAGAACCATGATTACAAATGATTGAACTTTGCAACACATCCACGTCTAAACAAAACCAACATCCACGTGTAAACAAAAACAACGTTGTATTCAAAGAAAAGAGTGTACAAATTACAAAAGTAACGATCTCGAAGATGAAGAACAAAGTCTGTCATCCTCTTCCGATCCCAATATTATAATATTTTTGCCGAGAACAAAATTGGTATAATAATTAAGAAATATTCTAGGAAAACGCGTTTTTTTTTTTGTATTTAGAACAGTTTGATTAATTCGGTTAACCCAATTGTCAATCAATGACAATAAAAAAATAATATCATAGTCTATTAAATAATAAGCCAGGCTTTCTCTTATTATATGCATGTGTATATGACACGAGTGTGACGTTAGAGCATGTTATCTTGTGTGCGGTTCCATTATAAGATTAATTTTAGATTCGAGATGTTGGCTGAAATGAAAATTTGAGATTTAAACTCGCATATCAGCATTGTCGTAATTATATTAGTTTTGAATATTATCTGGAGAGCAAAAGAGCTTAGATTTGTCATAATTAACCTCCCAACAGGCTAAAGGGATCAAGACAATCCCTCGTAGTATCAGCTTGATCCGTAGAAGCTCCAGAAAAGAGTGTTGGATTTTTCTCTGAAGAAGTAAAGCTTTCTATATCATGAAGTAAATTGATTAGAGGGAACATCGTATTCCCATTATTTTTCCTCTCAAATTTATGACTTATTTTATTCATGATAACTAAGTACACATGCAATTAGGTATTAAGAAAGATACACAAGTGAGCAACTCATTTGCGTGTAAACTTCAAATCCTTCTACTCGGTTAAAATTGATTTCAAGGTGATTTCCTACCCGTCTATTAAAGATGAGGTATGCCCAATTAACTGAGTAAAGATTTTTTTAATGTGTTCATAACACAAGACGGAAGATCACATAGGAAAATTTTATTTTAGTACTCCTCGAAATGTATAATGACATCTAATGTTTTTACTTTGTGTTTTGGACGCATTACTTATGGTAGATGAGACCAACTTGAAATAACACATGATTAAAATCAACGGTCAGGCATTAATCACGCAACATTAAAGCCTCACGATCAGCTGTCAGATTAACATGTAACTCCCCAACATTCAAACTTACACCAAATAAATACCACCAAGATTTCACTTATTTGCATTTCTTTTCTCTCTTTATTTCACATTTCTCTCCTCCCTCCTCCTCCTTCTCTCCCGCCTGTTTAACAAGTCGTCGGATTTTCTCCACCGTCCGATGCACTTACTTTGACTCCTCGCTCCTCCAAAACCCTAACAATTCAACGATGGGACTTTGCTGCAGCAAGAACGTCGCCGTTTCCGAGGCCGACAACAAGCCCGCAGCCGCCCAGCAGTCAAAACACTCGCCAGTGGCGCCGGTGCCGCCCAGCTCCAGACCCGGCGATGCTCACTCCGGCAAGCACACTCCGGCCAACTCCTTCTCGGCCAGTCCGTGCCCGAGCCCGCTTCCCGCCGGAATTGCGCCGTCGCCGGCGAGGACACCGGGGAGGAAGTTCAGGTGGCCCTTACCTCCTCCGTCTCCGGCGAAACCGATCATGGAGGTGCTTCGACGGCGGCAGGGGCGTGAGGTGAAGCCAAAGGATGGGCCGATACCGGAGGAGCATCCAGGGGGCGTGGAAGGCGAGGGAGGAGAGAGAGCACTGGACAAGAGCTTTGGGTATGGGAAGAACATTGGGGCAAAGTTTGAGCTGGGGAAGGAGGTGGGTCGAGGGCATTTTGGTCATACTTGCTGGGCCAAGGGCAAGAAAGGAGAGCTCAAAGGACAGCCGGTCGCCGTCAAGATCATAGCCAAAGCGAAGGTGACGATGCTTGTTATTGATGAATTATTTGTTTTAATAATTTAGTTGAATTGTCACTTTCTTGTTTGGTATATAAAGCTTGTTTCTTTGTTTATTTTAAGTAAGTTTGGATGAATTTAAAGGGCAAATTGCATCCATTTGTGTTGAAGCAATTAGTATTTCTAGTAATCAGCTTTTTTACTTTTGCATGAAATTGGTAAAATTTAATTAGTTGGGGAATCTGATCACTGGATTAAGCAATGGTTATGTGAATTATACTTCCCTGCAACAAGTCGAATCCGAAGAACTTTTTCGCCTGTTGATCTCTGTCTTTGAACTCATTAGTCATTACCCTTACTGCTGCATCAGCACGGTATTTGGGTTTACTGAGTTACTGCTTATAAATTTTAATTGAAGTTATATTGGTAATTAAATGAGGGATCTTTTCGCAGATGACAACGGCAATAGCTATTGAAGATGTTCGCAGAGAGGTGAAAATACTGAAAGCATTAGCTGGACATAAGAATCTGGTCAGATTTTACGATGCGTTTGAGGATGACCATAACGTCTACATTGTCATGGAGTATGAACCTTTTTTTTCTTTCAATAACCTAATCATGTTATTCATAGAAACTTGAAGCCATTGTTCAACTTTGTATGAATACATCAGTATTTTGGCCGATAAGCATGTTTTGAAGTTTTCTGATCTTGCTGACCTTACAGGTTGTGTGAAGGTGGAGAACTACTGGATAAGATTTTGTCGAGGTAGAATGAAATGCTTTATTTTCTTTCTTGTATTGTACTTGTAATTTGCACTTTCGGATTGTATGAGTTAAAGGATTTATTCTTAATCACTACTTTGTGGCAGGGGTGGAAGATACACAGAAAAGGATGCTAAAACTATTGTTGTGCAAATTTTAAGTGTTGTTTCTTTCTGTCATCTCCAAGGTGTCGTACACCGTGATCTAAAGCCAGAGGTACTACATTCAGAAGAAAGTTTGAACTCACAGTTAGATAATTGTGGATGTTCACATGTATTTTTCAATTCTTCACGTTCTCATTCCAACCAGTAACTAATAACTCTGTTCATTATGAATGCTTGGCAGAATTTTCTTTTCACAACAAGAGATGAGGATGCTCCAATGAAGGTTATTGATTTTGGTCTTTCTGACCTTATTAGGCCTGGTAATGGTTGCTTTCCACACTATACGTTTGCTTCAATATATGATGTGCAACTGCTAATTGTTTCTTGTCATGAAGTTCTTACCTATATGATTATTATTGTTTATTGTGTTGCCAAGCTTCGTCAATAACTATTTGTTTCATTGGAAGTATTTTCTTTAACCTTTTTCAAAGAGGGTTTTTTTTTATTTTTTATTTTTTACCTGATATGTTGGCATATTCGTGTGAGAAATGAAACTTCCCTCCTTAGAAATCAATCTAATTATAAGACTTTAGTTATCTGAACATTGCATTGTTTTCACAGAACATTTAGTTTTACATGTGCAGATCAACGTCTCAATGATATTGTTGGAAGTGCATACTATGTTGCACCTGAGGTGTTATATAGATCTTACAGTCTCGAAGCAGATATGTGGAGTGTTGGTGTCATAACATATATATTGCTATGTGGAAGTAGACCTTTCTGGGCACGAACTGAATCAGGAATCTTTCGTTCAGTGCTAAGAGCTGATCCTAATTTTGATGATTCTCCTTGGCCTTCAGTCTCCTCAGAAGCCAAAGATTTTCTTAAAAGGCTTCTGAATAAGGACCACAGGAAAAGAATGACTGCTGCCCAAGCTTTAAGTAAGTTGGTTTTAAATATTTCATACATCCTTAATCATATTTTGCACCAAATAACCCTGCTAGTGGCGTGTACAGTTATTTCCTGTTGAGGTATCCTGATAACTATTTCTTGTGTTCACAGCTCACCCATGGTTACGAGATGAAAAACATGATGTGCCTTTAGATATTTTAATCTACAAGTTGGTTAAATCGTATGTTTGGTCCTCACCCTTCAAGCGTGCAGCACTAAAGGTAACACTCCTTCACAAGAAAACGTGCCCTCCAAATCCCCCAAAATGTGAAGAAAGAATTGGAAAGAAAAAAGAAGAAACAACTTAAAATCGAAGCTAACAAGCTGGGGTGTCGTCAGGCATGAATGGCATAATTTTGGGGCAATGAAATCTTTCATACACACAAACACAAACCCACATTTGTGATTTTAGAAGGCATCCTTTGCAAGTTTGTAACATATTTCGTTGTTCACAGGCTCTCTCCAAGGCTTTAACAGAAGATGAGCTCATCTATCTTAGGGCTCAATTTAGGCTCTTGGATCCAAAAAATGGATACGTGTCCCTTGATAATTTCAGAACGGTTAGTCAGAGTTCTTATTGCTTTAACAATACTTCTTTTGTTACATTTTAGGATCCCATTTTGGACCCGTATTATCTATGTACGTGGTATAATAGGGCAATTCAATATCTCTACTATAGTTAGATGTTTCAAATGATTTTATCTTCATTGTTTTTTCATGACTTTTTCAACTTATCGTGAAGAATATTGCAGGCCCTCATGAAAAATTCAACTGATGCCATGAAGATGTCAAGGGTTTATGACATTATAAATTTGGTAAGCGATCTTGATGCCTTCACGTTCTTTGATTTCAACGGTGGAATGGTCCCAAATTTGTTTGCTAATTTCATGTATAGTAGATTCCTATGCAAAGTTGAAACTTGCGTATTTGCTTTTTGTTTAAAACTTTTATTTTAAATGATATAAAATGCACACTGTTGGATATTCTGAGATAGGTCAGGCGGAATAGCGGTCTTTTTCTGTATGGTTATATTCAATGAAACAAAGAGAACACACCTTTTTTTTTCTTAATATTGGAGGATTCTAGAACTTTTGGTCTTGAGTTTGTTCTCTTCTCTGACTTTTTCATTGCTGGCTTGTCTTTTCTATTGACAAACACAGCCTTCATAGAATCAATAGAATTGATAAACAAAACCATTTTTCCAATACAATTTTTCATTTTATTTCTTTAATTTTGGCTTTTGCATGAGGCATATACTCATATTCTAGTTTTTAATTCAAGATGGAACCCCTCTCACACAAGAAGATGGACTTTCAAGAGTTCTGCGTCGCTGCAATAAGTTCATATCAGCTAGAAGCTCATGAAGGATGGGAGAACATTGCAAGTACGGCATTTGAGCATTTCGAAAATGAAGGAAACCGGGTCATCTCTGTTGAGGAGTTGGCACAGGTATGCACATCGAACATCAGTCTTCCGTACAATTGCTTGTGTACTTGTCACTTTCAAAATATCATATGGAACCAAGTATCTGCGTCAGTTTGTCAAATGATTACCAGCAAACTGAAGAAAAATAAAACGTTATGCAGGAAATGAATCTTGGTCCCACATCTTATCAATTACTCAATGACTGGATCCGACCTTCAGACAGAAAACTTACGCTTCTTGGATACACCAAATTTTTGCATGGTGTGACAGTGCGTAGTTCCAATACTAGACGTCCATAAATGTAACCGGGATATATAATGTTCTCTTCAAAAATTTACCAACAGTGTTTCGAATTCTTTTAGAACCTTGCCCGCCCCTTTGGCGAGTGAAGGTGACAATGGAGTGTCAGGTTGTGAGTGAAGAGATATAGGTCCATGTCAATAATTTGAGAGATTTTATGCAGAAGAATTTGTTCAAGACCCTTGAAAACGCATCGACATCTTCCTACCAGTTGCGACTGCTGCGATGGTAGAGGCAATGCCATCGAAGAAAGCTTTTGCATTTACATTTGTATGGGTTATTTTTGTGTTCAAATCCTTTGAAGGTAAGGTTACAGAGTTTTGTAATGACATTCCAATATTAATGTTTACAAGTGTAAGTTTAGAAGAACGCTTTGCATTATAATTTCACTTCTCTGAGCTTCATGTTGCGAAACTTTAGAAACTTATAATTGTTTTATCTATGGCCCGTTTACGTTGCATCCGGGCGTCCGATGGAGATACAGTGATCGTTGCTTACTTATCATTGTGCCTTGACGCCACATCAAATCACCTCCGAGTAACGACCTAGCTTTAGCTTAATATCGTTTTAGATTTGGATTCGACTTGAAAAATTGAATGCTGCCTGTTGACTACTTGACACTTGCCCTTTTTCGTTATTCGGGTTTGAGACTGACAACATAAGATAAACTAACACATACAGAGTTTTAATTTATTAAAAAAAAAAAAAAAAAAAAAATTGAGTCATATTTGAAAATCTACAAAAATAACTGTTGAAAAGTTACTAATTAAGTTTTTAATTTAAAACGCGATGATAATTAAATTCCCTTTAATTTTCCTTCAATCCAATGGTGTCAATATGGTTACCTTTAATTGAATTCCATAAAATATTGGTTAGATTTCTACGTTTGCTTACGATCAAAGTTACGTGTTGGTGGGATGGGTTGCACTTGGTCAGTGGCTGGCCCTTTGATCAAAGTCAAACAAACATACAATAAACCTCTCCTTGGCAAATTGGCGTGGTTCTTGCCTACGATCGGCGGCATGCGGCACTCCTTAGCCGAGATGCAATAGCCACACTGTCACATATTTAATAATCAGGAGTCGAGATGTTTTCCTAATATCTATGTTTAGAGTTCAAAGACTTAGAGATTCGCACCGTTAAAGAGAGAGAGAGATTTAGACCATTAGTTTATATGCGGTGGGCTAGTAGAATGAGCAAATGAGGACTGCAAGATTCAAAATGAATAGTCCGGATCTTAGAGTCCGTCGGCTCTGGACACAGAAATCCAAAGATGATCTCAGTTCAATCATCAGTGTATATAATTGGACGACAATTGATATACATCAGGTTTGATTATATTATGCAGCCAAATGCAAAAGTCTTCCCAACTTGCCAACAATCACGCTACTCGTTTACTTGGGTAACAATTGACCTTATCAAATAATCTCTACTAACTAATGAAATCCTCTTTGTCAACTTTAAAAGGATGAAAAGACAACTTAGTCTTCTATTACACAAAAAAAATGATAGGCAATAATGTAATTTCATAGGTCCAAATTTTACTGTTTTTTATTGAAGCCTTACCTACAGCCTACACGTGATGTTAAACTACCTCCAGTATTAAAAAAAAAAAAAAAAAAAAAAAAAAAACCTCTCACTCTCCCCACGTTCTCTCTTCCTCTCTCCTTCTCAATTTCTAAAAATATGTGTTAATGTGTAGGCAAATGCTAGTATCAAATTGAGAAATATTGCTCAGGTGACCTTTGAAAGAGGAGCATGTCTACATGCCCAAACTCGACTGTTTCAAAAACGCTTGACATTTCACATGAGAAATAAACGACCAATCTTCCACATGGGGATGGGACAGCGGTGGAATGCAGAAGGTAGACGAAATCAAATGATTGGATCAAAATTTCAAAATATTAATTTGTGCTGGCTTCACACTTTTATTTATAAATGCTAAATGAGCAGGTCATATAATTATAAAAATGAAACAATTAATATTCAAGTTGACGTAATATATTCGTTGAGTATGACTCACCATCCTAAGTAACTCTTCGAAGTTAATTTACAATTTCGAAGTATAACTCCTAAGTATGAAGGTTAAGATTAAGAGCTCTGATATAAGTGGAGAAAAATATGGCTAAATCAGTTGTTACGATGAGATCCAAAGTTGTGGAGCAAAATTTCAAATATAATCCAACATATAAAAATCGAAATCTTCAACTAAACCTAATGGGTGTGAGTAAGTCTTTAACGAGAGATTTTTTAGGGTGGCGGAACTATGGTCGGTAAACCAAGTGTCATCGGACCGTATTTCGAGTATACTGAAAAATTTCTTTAAACGAGATGTCATTATACAAGTGAATGAACACTTGAAGAAGGAAAAAAAAAATTCCTCTATGTGTATAATAACAATAACATCATGCCGCTAGCGTTGCCGGCACATTTAAAATCTCTCCAAAGGCACACACCCTTGATGTTTTGAACCGAGTATTATACGTTTGTGTAATTTCTTATCTCCAACAACCAGCAACCAGCAACTTCCTTCCCACTTTTATATATTCATTTCACATTAACAACAAGAATAAAGAAAAAGATTACGTCTCCAAACGAATATTCCCAAAAATCATACATAGAATGACGATGATGATCCATCGATTTTTTGTCATGAAAAATCATCCACTAATCCATAAGACATCATACAAGAAATCCAAACAAATTAATAATATTTGAGGTCCCAACGAATTAGAAAAGAATCCAATGCCTCGCTCACAATTAATAAACTGAAATTAAGAAATCTATATCTACTTAATAATCTTCACAATTAATAAATCAAACCCTAAAACACCAGGCATAGTGGTGATGGTAGTGGTTGTGATGGTGATGGTGGTGGTGATGATGATGGCCGTGGAACGAAGTCTCCCTATCGATCATGCCTTGAACGGTGCGAAACTCCTCCACGTGGCAAGGAATAGTGATCGGACCCTTGTGATCGAATCCGTACTCCTTCTCCGCCTCCTTCAGCAGCTGCATGAAGAGCGGGTGGTTGATGTAGACCACCGGAATAACAAACCTCTGCTGGTCCTCCCCCTGGCCCACCATCACCGCCATACAGCCTTTCGGAATATCTTTGAGCTCCTTGC
The DNA here is from genome assembly GCF_041283825.1 of Pyrus communis. Lineage (NCBI taxonomy): Eukaryota > Viridiplantae > Streptophyta > Magnoliopsida > Rosales > Rosaceae > Pyrus > Pyrus communis. The sequence continues at coordinate 717,089 of NC_142565.1, forward strand.
TGTTCTTGTCGTGGTGGTGGTGGAGAAGGTGGGGGAAGTGGAGGTGGAAGTTCAGGTGGTTGTGCTTGCTGGGCCTGTCGGCGGCGATAAATCCCATCTTTTCGAAAACTCGAAAAACCCGAAAATCAGAAAACCCTAGAGAGCAAGAAAACAGTGGAGAAACTTGAAGTTGTTGAGTTAGGGTTATAAGAAGACGAAAGAAAACGGCCACGGATCGGAAGCGGAGATGGTGAGGTTGAACTGGGTTAGGGCGGAGTCGGTTAACGATCTCGGAATATTGCTCATGATATATGATCGGATTCAACAACCAACATAAATATCGATGGAGAAAAAGGAGAAGCTGAGAGAGGTTTTTGGAGAGGGAGGGGTTTGGTGTTTATATAGTAGCTGTCGTAGGAGCAGATAGGGTTTGCTTACCTTATACAGAAAGGAGAGGGTTAGAGGGTGGGAAAAGATATAAAATCAAAGTCGTAAACGCTGTAAAAGTCTGGAGGCTTACAACTTGCAGGAAGGTTTTACAAAACGCGCCTGATAATTACTATTTATTTCATTTTTAATGGTAATTACCAGAATTCTGTGTCGGTAAAAAGTCTCTGATATGCAATTAACTAATTTGCGTTCCAAATATTTGGAATATGTAATTAACAATTGCAAATTAGGGTCTTGTTAAGAATTACTTTTAAAATAATTAAAAAATTTAAAGAAAATATTTTTAGGTTCAAAAAATAAATAAATTGTTTATTGCAACAAACATCAGTTATGTGTTTTTTGCATAAAACAATAAAGTGTTTTTCTAGGATTCACTTGTCATTTTATTATTTTACTAAAAAATGGTTTCAGAAGCATTTTCAATAAAAATGCTTTCAGCCATTTTAAAAACATTTTCGAACGAGTCCTAGTTTTCTGGCAACCCCCCCTCCCTTTTAAACTTATTTTCAAAAAAAAAAAATTGCAAATTGGTTTCTTTCATTCCAAAACTAATAAGGTATGTAATTATTAATCCAACCAAAACAAATAAGGTAGAATTAATTAATTAATTAATACGTTAGCAAAATAGTATTGATAAGGGATAATTTTATAACGTTTAGAAGGAATATTTATGATATTAATTAATTATGGAAATGATGAATAATTTTTATACTTGAGTTTGAATTTACATTTAAAAATACAATCAAAGTCAAATCACAAGTTTATTAATAAAACAAATTCAATAAAGCAACAATTGGTACCATAGAAATCCAGCTATAAACGGGGGAAGAGGATCCTCTCCTGAGCTTAAGATGAGGATTCTCCTGATTATGAAATCCGGACCGTTCAAAATTAATTCAACGGTTTCAAATGAGAAGTCCTCTAAAAATTATAATAATTGTAACAGTTGAATTAAATTTAAACGGTCTGGATTTCGTGATCAGGAGGATCCTCATTCTAAACCCAGGAAAGGATCCTCTTCCATAAACGGGATAGTCTTATCACACATTTTATTTTATTTTATTTTTTGGGTGTCAATTCACACATTTGAGATTCCACGTCAACAAATAAAGCAAGGGAATTCGCCTCTCATAAAAAGTAAAAATAGAGGGAAGAATTGAAATCTTGCAAAGCAGCTTTAGCTATCAAACCCACATGGACAACAAGTGGCCGACGCTTCTCGTCCTCGTCAGCAGTTTTATGGGGTCCATATGATTGGAAAATGCGACCCGACAATGAGGTGTCACGCGCTTCACACACCATATGAAGCCGTCCAGTAACATGCTTCGAACATGTCCAAGTCCAACTGGATTGGACCAATACTATAGATGAGGGAGCATCACGTCATCATCTTAATTTTATTTAATTTTTCGGTTTAAATATTTGTTTCTTTACCTGTTAGGAACTTTAACGAAAAATTCATAGTACTGTTTACTTTAACGAAAAATCACATTTTTACTCTAAAGTCAATCATGATACTATTCATTTACAACTCAATTTTGTTATTTTTGTTAAAACTCAAAGTTTTCAAACATTTTTCATTAATTTTCCTTAGCTATTACTTGTGCTGCAGTTCTTTGGAAATAATTATCAACTAACATTTTGTTTATCTTAATAAAATATTGTTAATTACCTATTATTTTTACTATAAAACAATGATTAAGTGCAATTGCTGGTATACTAGGAGCGCTTAAAAAGTCGTGGCATTTTGGATAGCATGCGGGAAATCTTTGAATATGGCAACCAGATCACATCAACTGTCCCCTGTATTCTCTTCCAATTTTTCAATTTTGCTACCTACAACTTTATTTGAATTTAATCGAGACTATCTTAAAATATTATTGTAGTAAATTGTTTGCGATATAGAAGTTCTTCTCCTTGCTCTTTACGAGATGCCGCACGCAAATTGCTCATAATCTGCAGCCCTAGGGCCACTTTGTTTTGGTATGCGTTAAGTAGTACAAGGTCGGATAGTTGACGTGATCTGGTTGCCAAATTCAAGGGTTTCAAGCATGCTACCCAAAATTTCCTTGACTTTTTACGTGCTTCTACTAAACCCCACTTGGGAGCCATGCCTTGCTCGGCTCAAATTTAGGGCCGGATTCTGTGGCAGATATTACTGCAAAATCCTTGTGACGTAACAGGTATCATGCATGCCCATTTTCTACCGTGTTACATTGCCCACAGAGATGCATGTGCTCCTCATATCTTGGTCCTCTTAAGTGCAAAGTTTAGTTTAATCACTTGAATTTAGGATTAATCAACCAAATCCTGCGGTTGATTGATGCACAAGTTTTGTGATGGGCATTCCTAGACCATTTGATCAAGAGATCTGGAGATACATGGGATTCTAAATTCTAGGAAGATCTTTCCAGATATAGCCGTTTGATCATGACCCACAAAAATGGGAACGGTTTAGCTGTTTTTTTAAGTCAAAAGACTCAACCAAAAGGGGAGGTGATTATTGATTATGTCGAGCATCTAATTTCCATTTTTTTTCCCTCCTTTTTCTTTTGATTTTTCTTTGGCTCTCCAACTTTCCACACAAGCATTTATCCTAATCCCTCCAATAATATGGCAAGTTTAATATTCAACAAATCGAGAACTTTTTTAGTGAGTCCAGAGCACGGTCACATACGCCATATGTTATATACAAGTGGAGGGAGAGCACGGTCACATACGCCATATGTTATATACAAGTGGAGGGACACTTGATGGGGAAAAAAAAACTTTCCTTCCACTTGTATAATAACATATGTCTTATCGTAGTGGCAAAGCCACTTGAGGACTAGGAGAGGTCATGGCCTACCTGGAATTTTTCATTTTGTACTTTTTGTTTATGTGCTTTTAGTTGGATATTCTGCATTCTTCGACTTATGTGTGTTTGCTCCCAGCTAACTTTATTGTGTTTTTCTAATTGATAAAATAAATATGTTTTCCAATAGTATAGTTATCAAACCAAAGGCATATATCAACTAGCCTTCCTTTAGTTAGTTCACTATTTTGCATGATAGAGTATTGTTTTATAGTGAAACCACATATATATGGAATAGAGGAAGAATTCATCTTCAAAGATAATTTTCAAATTTGTAGTTTTGAGCCATGATTATGAATTTTTGTTCAACTTCATTATAGGAACTTATAAAGAAGTTCAGTACTTACGATATAATTATCTCAAAAAAAAAAATTTGTGACTTTATTACTCTCTTTTTTATTAAAATTATTCATTTTACTACAAAAAAATGAACCTTTTTCTCCCATTAGTTATATTATTTTTTTCTTTGAATTTCTTTCTTATGGCTTAGTGGTCCCTCCTAGCTTCGATTTCTGGCTTTGCCACTGTGTTATGGTATGTATTCTGGGTATATTGAAAAATCTCTCAAGCAAATAATACCCCTTGTTCATTAATTCTATTTTATGACTGAGTTTACATTTTCTTATTTTGACCAAAAGAGGAGATGGATTCTCGAACTTACGACATCTTACAACATCAACAAGAAAAATACTGTTGAACAAATGGTTGGTTAGTCAATTTACAATTCCTAAATATATGTGGTTTGTGGAGAAAATAATCGCATCTTAGTGTTAATTGTCTTATTGGAATTTTAGGAATGAGAGGTAAATGAAACTTCTTCGTGGCTACGATCAATTTTAATTCATTTCATTTTCCACCAACGAGTACGTTTCAAAATTTAGTGCCATCTACCTTTGATTATAACAGCCAACCAATTTGGTTTTCGACTTTTTGTTCTTTAAGTGGGTGGTCCTTTGAAGTTACGCCGATGTGACCTAATTAAATGTTTGTTAGCTAAGAAGATGTAGGTTCGAATTTTCTCATGTGGCAACAAAATGTTGATTAACTGATATAATAGTTTGACATCCAAAATAAAATAGTGAACTGTCATGACTTCGCCAGCTGATTAATTGAAAAAATAAAAAAATTTATGTGGTATCAAAGTGTTGATTAATTGATTTATAACAAAAGACCTTGTATTATTGTTGTACAACACATTCTAATTGTCACTCAACATTTTTTTCTGGAGTCTCCTTCTCTCTCACTTTCTTTTTTAAAAATGTCAACACAAAATGTTGATCTGACTTAATCATGACCGTTCAAATAGGAATGGAAGAAAGAGAAGAAGAATTTGAAGGGAAGGTAATCGTACTCAGTTTTTTGCTTTTGCTGTGTGGTCTAAATCTGCACTTCAAGTTGAACATTAAACTCCAACAAAAAAAATTGTACACTAAATGTCTGACCATGATTTTCAGATTTGGTTCCAACACTATACAAAACCAAAATTGTCCCGGAAAAATAACATAAAACAAAAAGTATAATTTAGATTAAAAATATGAACATGGATCAAATGAAATTGTGCAATTTGCTGGTCACGAGACTCACGACGGTGGTTAAGATTTGGGTTTGGTAGTAAAAGACAGACATGGGGAAGTCCAATCCAAACGCATAACCAGGCCACCAGTCTAATGAAGAGCATTTCTATGGGCTTGAACTGGAATTCATGATACATGGAAAGCAATTAAGTACAATACTATTATAATTACACAGCAAAAAAAAATTTCGTTACAAGTAAAACATCTCGGGTTCATTAGAAAAAAAATTTCTCAGCCCCGTATTACATCATATGTTTGATTTCTATCGCTCTTGAATACATGATGGTGGCTAGGTGAGGGATGAAATGCTTCGTCATGGCAGTCTATCCTTTTTGGAGACTGGGAATGCTCATAGAGGTATTTCAGACTCTCATTCCACCACCGTGTGATTCACTAGCGCTAACAACATCAAATTAACTATTTAAATCCTTCCATCCAATCATCCCCATAACATGAACATGCAGTTGCTTGAATATATATTTTACATATGTAATAAACAAAATGTGTATAGTAGAACATTGGTATAGGAACAATAAACACTTGAAGACTTGAGAAGTAATGTGTGACAAGACATGATTTTTTTCTCATTTCATCATCACAATTTGTAATTAATTTAGCCAAAATTAAAGAAAAAGTAAAAAAGAAAATTCTATACCAAATCTAGAAGGAGAAGAAAGGAAAACATCAAATATTCATGCGTACAAATAATATCCAGGTTCTCATTTTCCTCTTCTGAATTCTTCCATATCTGTGTACTTACCCAAAAAAGAAAACAAGATTTCTTGAATGGTGAAGTGACCGAAAGGGCCCTCATAATTCTAACTAGAACATCAAGTAATCTTCCTCATCGTCATCATCGAATGTATTGTGTTGTATTCACGTCCAGTAATTAATGGTTTTCCTAATCAGCCGACACAATTATCTGCACCCCCTCCGCCGGCTTCCGCTTCCGAACCAAGCGGCAGCGATCTGCTCCGGCAGCTAACGAGTCCGCGATGGGCTTAATGACCAAAATGCCCTGCCCCACGGCTGCACAAATTAGCGTCGACAAAAACGCAGCGAATGAGAGGGCAGTGAACGCCGGGTGGTCCGGCTTCCACAACACGGTCATCCCCATGAGAATAATCTGCAGCGGTAGTGGCACCAATACCGTGGCAGCAAGGGTGTAAATCCTCAACCTCAGCCCCTTGTTGATCACCAACGACAAAACCCTCCAGCACGAAAACAAGAACCACATCGAGTACGCGCCACCGAACGCGGCGAACATGATGGTGTTCAACAAAGGGTATGTGCATGAAACCATGCTGCTGCCGTACTCGACCTTCTGGACGACATAGTTCCGTACAAAAATCTCCGGCAGCGGCAGGTGGAGCTTGTGGAACGGGTGGAAGAACAGGAAGAGGACTTGCACCAGAAGCATGGGGAGACACGTGGCGAGGACGAATGCGATGGCCCAGGAGACATTGGGGGTCTTCTTTTCAATGGAGGCGTCGACAAGGAAGAGCAGGGTGACGAGGAAGGCAGGCTCGAATAACCCTAACGAGAGCGCCACGTGGATTTTGCAAAACTGGGGCTCCTCGAAGGAGGCGAGGACGGAGAGGAAAGGGTAAAGGTAGGTGCGGTGGAAGGTGGGGATTCGGAGGAGCTCGTTGAGGGACCAGAAGATGATGAATATGACGAGGAGGAATCGGACGGTCCAGAGGGAGTTGAAGTGCCGAAGGTGGAGGGCGGTGCGGGACTTTAAGCAGAGGTTGAAGATGAAGGAGATGGAGAGGAGGGAAAGGACGATGAGGGCGGAGATGAATAGTAAAGTGGCAACGTCGAAGGCGGAGTCGAGGAATGGCGTTGAAGGAATGAAGAACATCGAGCGAAATATCAATTGGATTGATTAACTAATTAATTAATTTGTTTACAAATTAATTAATTAGTTAATCAATGAATAATATTCTATCTCTCTCGATCGCTCTGATGATCTCGATGAAGGATGGATATATGGATTTGCTATATAGCTATGACAAACCCTCCTTTTGTTTGTTCTCCTTTTTGTATATATCGATATCGAATATACTGATGGTTATGAATATATGTACTTTTTTTTTTGTATCGATATCGATATATTGCTACCTAACCACGACTACGGTAAAACAAGAGGAGATGTGATCAATATCGTTGTACAAAAGTAAGGGCGGCAATAAAGCTGCTGGCCGTGGCGGTGAGAGACGCGGCGGAAGGTGATGGGACTGGAGATTATGCATGGAATGGAAATAGTGAACAGATATAGGATATAGTACTTGGGAACAATATTGGAGGAAGTAAAGGTGTAATATGTAAAAACTGAGGAGGAAGAGGGCATTGGGGGGTGGGTGCGGGTTACGTCGGAGGAGTATTTGGGGAGAGAAGGGTTGAGACTTATTTCTCTCCCCGATTTCCCTACCGGCGGGAAACAGGCTTGACAGCCTGCAACGAAGGAAGAGCGATCGATGATTTGGGGTCTAGAAACTTTAGTTAGAGAGAGGAGGGAGAATCAAGGGAGGAGGAGAAATGTGGTGCAATGGGATGTCTCCTTCCATTTCGGCCTTTTACGGTTAGAATTTAGGAGTTTTGGAATTTAATTTGCACCTTTATTATTTTGTGTTTGCATAATAAGACTTAGATATGAGCTGTACATCTTTATTTTTTATTTTTTTGGAGTTTATTATAGACATTGTTTTTATTATTTATTTTAAAAATGTTTTGAGATTAAATTCTATTTTTAAGAATTTAAAAATTGTTAATTAAGAAGATACAGCTCAAAACCAGATATTCTAGGATTTTTATCTGTTTTTTGCCGATTGTAATTGGATTAACACAGTTGAGTATGATCTGCATGACAACTTAGATGGATTGTCTTAAGCATATACCACTCCACCATTGGGTAATTTCATGCCAAATAAGATTTATATGCACAAAAAGATAAATGATGCTTGCAATTAAATAAGTACAGCTATCAGCTAATTTTGTACATTTGTAGGACTAGAAGTCTAGATGTAAAATAATCGCAACCATACATCAATAATTGGAAACTCCTCCGTTAAATGGTCACGTCCTTATTATTGTATATATTTTTTTAGTAAATTGTGAATTCTGTTCCAATATTTACAAGTATTTTGTATAATCACAATTGAACACTTTTTTTTTTTTTTTTAATTTTCTGATCACAATTTAAGGGTTAAATTTGCTGTAATGATATTTAAGGAGTATATATGGTGATATTACTAAGTACTTGTAATGTAGCAAGTCCTGAGAGTAAAGCAACTAGTGCACTGCAGAAATAAAACCCAAAAATTTTCTTTTGGCGATCCAAAATTAGTGCAATATATTAATTGAGTTATGTTCATCGATTACATTTGGCCGAATAATGGAAATAAAAAGTGCATTAAGGCATGATGCTTCATCGACTCATCACTTGACTGCAGTCTGTAGGTGTGGCAATATATATAAAACCTACATTTCCAGCAATCGCTTTCTGTAACTTATGACAATATGACAATATGAAGTCTTTTTTTTTAATTGCTTTGTTTCGCACATTGCGCACCTGCAAGTGCCACCCACTACTCACCCTATTATGTATATGGGCAATTTCCTATCCAAGAATACGATGTTGTTTCTATGTCATTATCTTCCCTTCCTCGAAGACAAAGGAGTCACCAGGAAACTGACTAACTAGAGTCTATAGCTCCTCTAGGCCCCAATAGACTGAATTAGTCCTTCTACCAGCACGAAACGCTAGTTGAGCTAGGAGTTTCAAGCGCTAAGTCCTCTTTCCATCCGAAAGTCATTTCAGGCAAGAAAGCCAATCTGGGAGGAAAGAAAGTCAGTTGCTCCGTGGCGATACGGACTCGATCTGCTCCTACCCACTGGGAGGCACTATGGCATGTTGGGAAAAGCTACTTTACTAACCGGTACCAGTGGTGGTGTCATAGACGTAAGTGCTGTTGTCTTAGTAAGGACTAAATGCCTAGAGTCAACCGCTGGTGGTTCAGGAAGTGAATTAGATTCATATGTACATTTTACTATAATCATGCGGTTGTGGCCCAGACGTTACATATACATTCTCAGTATGTATACATTTTGTGTTTCACATGCAGTACATGCTTGATCAATGCAAAAACTAATCCCAGCTCCCAATAAAAGAGAGAGCAACTACTGCACTGCAGAATTTGGTCGGTTGGTGCATACAACCCACAGCTAGTGCAGGCATTCTTAAAGAATCGCTATTGAGATTTATATATCTTTGCACAACTAAAACCAGAAAAAGTTGCTTTTGGCGATCCCAAAAACTAAATAAAAAGTGCATTAAGGCATGATGCCTCATCGACTTGACTGCAGGCGGCACTATAAAAAACCTACACTTCCAGTGATCATCAGTACCTTCCTTTCCACCCAGAAGATATAAAGTCTTTTTCTTTTTAACTTTGTCTCGCACATTGCACACACCTGCACCCCACTACTCACAATTGTCAAATATATATTTACTAGGTGCGCGGTTGTGGCCTGGCCCAGACCTTAGACAGTTCTACTAGCTAACGAGCTTACCAACCTTCTATATATGAGAAACTGAGAAATGTGCATGAAGTAGTTTATTAGAAGGGAAGAGGTAGTTTATTAGAAGAGAAGAGGCGAGTGTTAGTGCTCAATGCATGCTCATGCACACGTTATTGGAAACAATAAAACCATATATTTTTTGTCAAACAAAACATAAAACTATTGAAATACAAATAATTGATACATTTGACAACACTTTCTTCAGTTTCCGATAGAGGTGAACTTTATTATTATAAGTACTACTTGCTCTAAGAAGTGTGTCAGTTTCATGTGTGTCCAAATAACATCACCTTGTTTTAAATAGTCACAATCCTAGGAATAAAAACACGTAAACCGACTTGGTATATTCTGAAAAATTGAAGGGAATGAAATAGATTTTAGTGGCTACTTGCTAGTTGTTACAATAACTAACCTTCACTACAAGAAACTATACCATAGCAACTGACATTAGTTTCATAAAATGAGATGGTGAAAAGGTCTATCAATGGCCACTGATAGACTTTTTACCACCCCGATCATTCATTGATAAGCCTTTTGCCGAGCTTAAAACTAAGATCAATGGCCACATATTGTTAGCTTTTTGTTGTGATTAGTGCACAATATATAGTCTTGCCAACCTAACAATGAAGGTTCGAATTAAACAGGATGGGATATTGGAATATCAGTCAAACAGATCATAAGGAAAAAAACTTGCTACAATTTGAACTGCGGAAGACTATAAATGGTTGATTGGCGATCACCAATATAATTGTGCAATGAGGAGATCATGCTGTAAATAAGTTGAAGAAACTGAAATAAAAATAACGTAACGAAGCTATATTTTCTGGTAAAGAAATGTGTTTTCTCTTGCCTTCTTTCTAACTGAAATTATTTTTAGTTGATCTAACACAACCTCTCCCAGATTTCCATACACAGATACATGCGCGCACGCGCGCGCACACACAACTATATCAGGAAGATAGATGACACGCATTGTAAAGAAATATTTGTTCAAAAGATGAAAGAAATACCTCTTTTACAAAAGCAAACTGATCACAATAAAGAGGAATCAATACTACAGAATATATGTCCGCACTCTGATCGGTGCCGATATATCTTCACGGAAATGCCATATCTACGCAGAGGATTCGAAATTGGAATCCCTAAGTCTTCCACTAAGAGTATATATCAATACATTATTCAGTGGAATAAATAATATAATGAGATCAGTAAGTAAAGCTGCTGAGAAGGGTGAAGATCAATATTATCATATACTGATACCGTGAATACAGACAGCTCTGCAATTCCACCCGCCGTCCACTACCACTATACAACGAAAGCAATTATTCAGATATAACCGTTATTAATTTTGTAATTAGATAACGGATCCAGATTATCAAATAAATGAAAACCCTAATTTTGATTGGTCTTAAAAAAGAAAAGAAAAAACCTAGGGAGGTTTAACCCTAGCTAAGGCCAAAGAAAAGCACACAGATTGGAAACACTATTTAGGGTTGTGCCCATCATGAGAAAAGATCTATCCAATGATGAACAAAAAGGAAGGCTGACAGAAATTCACACACACAGTATTAATGTTGAAAAATTTGAATCATGAGTCAAACGCAAATGATAGATATTTTCTCTTCTTTCATACCTGTAGTCGTGAAGTACGATCAAACTAAGCCCGCATCATCATTAAATCAATCTGTTAGATGATCAATATAAAATAACCAGAAAAAATCTTGGGAGTAGTTAAAATTAACCTACCTGAAGATCCATCGATCATCTCTGCAGGGGATCGAGATCTTGACGATATTCGAGAACTAATAATTTACGAAGAGAGATGCTTGGCAAATTAGATGGAAGCATTAGTTGAGGGGAATGAAGCCTGGTCCGAGGAATTGCCGACTTAATTAACCTCGTACCAGACAACATTCCCCTCAAAAAGACAAGCTTCCTTTGTAATATATAAACTTCGACCGATCATCATCATCTCTTATACGGCCGGTGTTCTTCTTTCATTCGGATCGCGTTTTTCCAAATGAAACAAGAGGGGAGAGAGTACTTTTACTTCTTGAATGAAATGAAATCATAATAAATACATGATTATTAACAAGTATAATCATTTGGTTTACTTTACGAGAAGGAAAAGAAAAAGAAACGAAGGGCTGCACATCGAGAGAGTAGGTGCATGGGCCCGATACTAGTCAACTGTGTTGGTTTCTGGAACCAGCTGTAAGGTTGGGCAATTGGGGTAACACCATGTGTTCATAGCTAGGCACACACTCACATGTAACGAATACTGTAATACATGTATATGAATTGGGTGGGCACACTTCTGTTTATTTTATAAGTGAGAGATATTAAATGTTATTCTTCGTCAAGCGGATTTGAACTAAATTATCATAGTTTATTCTAAATTTCTTCTTTTTAATATAAATATATTATTTGTATTAAAAAAATTGAGTCAACCATTAAAATTAAATCTTCATCTTATTACGACTATATCATCTTTAAATTCTTTAGTTATTATATTTTTTTACCTAGAGTGATGAATTACACAGGAAAACTAACCAAAATACTTGAAGCCAACTCCAATAGTAATATGGAATTTGTTGATGCACAAAATCAGTGAAGACTTTGGAACAACGTAAAGTGTCAAGTTTGTGACCTTCGTTCGGTTTCTTCGAGTCACTAGTGAGGATAAATATGTAAAGAGATAGAGATACAGAAGCAAACACAAGATGTACGTGGTTCACCCTAAGTCTGGCTACATCCACTGGGTAGATGAGTTCTCATTAATAGTAGAGGGTTTACACAAATTCATAAGTTTAAGTATAATCATCATCAGTGGGTTCTAATGATTAGTTTAAGTACAATAATGACATTAGGGATTAATTGTAGGAGAATGATCTTCTTTTATAGTTGAGGAGAGTCTCTAGCTTTTGTCCGCGGTTGATGTGGGACTCTGTGAACTTTATTTTGACGTTGACATGTGTCGTGCTATGATTGGCCTCCTGGTTGGAGGGAAACTCTTGTGCTTCAGTAGGGGTGCCTCAGTATGAACCCCTCAGTGGGTCCTTGAAGGTATGACGTTGGCTGGTGCTTGGTAGTTTCGGGATTGGTCAAGTATGGTACAAACATAATTCACCATTAAGAAAACCTCAACCGTCTTAACAGATGTGTTTATCGTCTACCACAACTCCAATATATGGTAAATATGGAATTCACCATCAAGGAATTTTAGTATAAACGATGATAAGGCCCGTGTATCTCCCTGTTTCTTGTCACAATTAAAGGTGGTCGAAGTTAATTTTTATGGAGATTATGGGATGGATTTCGTCATATCCATAACTGTGCATATGAGATGCTTGAAGCTCAAAAGTTTGTACTCAGTTTTCTTGTGATTATGGTATCATTGGTGATCGAACAAATTAAATAGTTTTTTAGAAGTTGAAAGTTCTTCAACTTGTCCAAACGGTGTGAAAAAGTGAATGCCAGACTCCAATTTGCGTCTTGATTAAAGGTAAAATGGGTTTGCTTCTGCTTCTAAGAGAAGCGTTTTTATTAGAGACACTTATGAACGAAAAAGCAACTTAAAAAATAATTTTTGAACGGATTCTAAAATTGATTATTGAGTCGTATATCCAACTCGTCATTCATAGAAGTCGAATTAAATAAAAATTTTGACTTAGATAGAAATGCAGATTTACAAATAAGAGAATCTCATTAAATCGTAATATTAATTGGGAAAATAGAACAAAAAAGGACCGAGAAATCTAACAAAAATGCCAGATTTAAAATGCCCATATGGAAAGCCCGTGAAAAATGTAGAAAAAGGTATGTAGGCTAAAAAATATATTTGTTATTGATACGTGAATGTGGAAAAATGGAAGAGAATGCTTATGGAAGAGAATGCAAATGGAAGAGAATGCTTAATTTTTTCATTATATTTCTCTACAAGATTACAAGGATATATATACATGATACAAATGTGTAGGTAGGACAAGGTAGCCGTCCTAGTGTGTAGGTAGGACAAGGTAGGACGGCTGTAGGACAGCTTGACGGCTGTAGGACGGCTAGTGTGTAGGTAGGACAAGGTAGGACGGCTGTAGGACGGCTTGACGGCTGTAGGACGGCTTATTCTTCCAATAATAATATTATATACAATTACACAAGGACTCTAACCATATTCCTTATTTGTCTAACACTCCCCCTCAAGTTGGAGAGTGGATGTCAAGAACTCCCAACTTGCGTAACATACCCGAAAACTTTTCTTTCCCAAGAGGTTTGGTAAACAAGTCTGCCAACTGTTGTGTCGTACCCACATGCTTGGTCTCTATTGTGTCATCTACAATCTTATCTCGTATAAAGTGACAATCCATCTCAATGTGACGAGTTCGTTCATGAAAAACAGGATTGGCAGCTATATGTAACGCTGCTTGATTATCACAAAATAAAATGGAAGGACCATCCAAAGGAATGTTCAAATCCTTCAACAAAAAACGAAGCCAAACTATCTCGCAACAAGCACCTGCCATGGCCCTATATTCCGCCTCTGCTGAAGAGAGCGAAACGGTTTTCTGTCGTTTCGTCCGCCAAGAAATCAAAGAACCGCCCAAGAATACACAATACCCAGTAGTCGAACGGCGAGTGATAGGGCAACCTGCCCAATCAGAATCACAAAACGCAGTTAACTTGGTCTGGTTATCAGAACGAAATAATAAACCTTGACCTAGAGTAGCCTTCAAATAACGAACAATACGAAGCGCAGCATCCATATGAGATATCCTTGGCTCGTGCATAAAACGGCTTAGAACATGCACAGAATAGGTGATATCCGACCGAGTGATAGTGAGATATCTTAACCGACCTACTAATCGTCGATACTTTTCAGGATCCTTGAGAAGTTCTCCTTTATCAGATAATTTTGTGTCATCCATAGGAAAAACAATGGGTCGTGCTCCCAAAAAACCATAGTCCTTGAGAATCTCTAATGCATACTTGCGTTGAGAAATATAAATCCCTTGTTTGGAACGAGAAACCTCAATACCCAAAAAATATTTTAAATCACCAAGGTCTTTTATTCGAAAATGATCACGGAGAAAAGACTTCAGAGAATTAATGGCACTAGCATCATTGCCTGTAATCACAATATCATCCACATAAATGAGCAAAGCTGTGAAAGAAATACCAGACTTTTTAGTGAACAATGAATAGTCAGCTTTGGATTGTTGAAAACCGGCAGAAATGATGGCACTAGTGAATTTGGCAAACCATTGGCGAGAAGCCTGCTTAAGACCATAAAGTGACTTGTGAAGGCGACACACAAGATTCTCCCCCTGTCGCCGAAGACCAGGAGGAGGAGACATATAGATTTCTTCATGTAAGTCACCATGTAAGAAAGCATTATTAACATCAAGCTGATGAAGAGACCAAGACTGACTAGCAGCAAGAGCAAGAAGACAACGCACCGTAATCATCTTAGCAGTAGGAGAAAAAGTGTCATGATAATCAATACCTTCAGCCTGAGTGAAGCCTTTAGCAACCAAACGAGCTTTGTAGCGGTCAATAGAGCCGTCGGAATTGTGCTTGAGTTTGTACACCCACTTACAACCAATGGGAATTTTGCCAGGGGGCAAGGAAGTTAAAGTCCAAGTACCATTAGCATGTAAAGCTTGAAGCTCCTCAGTCATAGCACGTTGCCAATTGGGGTCAGTGGCAGCCTCGGCAAAGGAGGAAGGCTCCACAGTCCGACTGACAGAGTTAATGTAAGAAAAATGCCTGGGAGAGTAACGGTGATAAGAGAGAAAATTACAAAGTGGATATCGCGTACCTTGTGTAGAACCGGGTTGCGAAGTCGAAGATGGGTGGGATGGCAGAATCACCTGCGAGCAAACGTAGTCTTTTAAATAGGATGGAGGTTTATGGGCACGGGAAGAGGTGCGGGGAAGGGGAGGATTGGTAGGTAGTGGGGGGGGTAGGGATGTCTGTGGGTAAAAGGGTGAAAGGTAAGGAAGTAGCGCGGGGGGGGGGGGGGGGGAAGGAGGGGATGCCGAGAGGGCAGGGGCATGGGGAGGAACGGGTAATGGGGCAGCAAGGGAATCTGTGGGAGGCGTGGAAGGGGAGGAAGGTGGAGGAGGGTGAGGCGTTGGGGCAGGAAGGGGTGGGTTATATGTAAAGTCCAGAGGGGGTGGGTTGGGTAGGGTAGGCGAAGAGGATGGGATAGGAGGGTGAGAAACGACATAAGGGAAAGTACTTTCGTGAAAGATGACGTCTCGACTAGTGAAAATGCGGTGATTGTCGAGATCGTAAAGGGTATAGGCCTTTTGTCCATGAGGATAACCGAGAAAAATGCAACGATGAGCCCGAGGGGAAAATTTGGTGGTGGGAGTGACAGAGGTGGCATATGCCAGACAACCAAAGACGCGGAAGTGGTCATAGGATGGGGTTTTCGAAAAGAGAACCTCAAATGGGGATTTATGATGGAGAAGACGGGTAGGGAGACGATTGATGAGATAAGTAGCGGTAAGAACACATTCCCCCCAAAACTTGATAGGAAGATGGGATTGAAAACGAAGGGCGCGGGCGGTTTCAAGAAGATGACGATGTTTTCGTTCAACAACGCCATTTTGTTGGGGGGTATAAACACAAGAAGTTTGTAAAAGCACCCCATGATCAGAGAAAAAACTACGAAGAGATAAAAATTCACCACCATTGTCAGTACGAATGCATTGGATGGTAGTGCGGAATTGGGTAGTGACATAAGCAAAAAAATCCTTAATTAATTGTTGAGTGTCGGATTTATGTTTCATGAGGAAGACCCACGTAAAGCGAGAAAAATCATCCACAATGGTTAAGAAATAATGAGCACCAGAAAGAGAAGATTGACGATTCGGGCCCCAAATATCACAATGAATTAAAGCAAAAGGGAAAGTTGATGAAATTGAACTCAAAAGAAAAGGTTGACGAGTTTGTTTTGCCAACGGACAAACATCACAAATATGACTAGAATCAAAAGTGCAATTAAGAGAGCTAGATGCTAAAGCTTGCAAACGAGTGGAGGAGGGGTGACCAAGACGCCTATGCCAGAGGGAGGAGGGGATGGTAATGATGTTGCAGAGAGGTTGACGGGTGGGGAGAGAAGAGGTAAGGGCCACAAGGTAATACAGATCGCCACGTCGCTTACCCACACCAATCATCGCATTCGAAACCAAGTCCTGCAAAACACACCAAGAAGGAAAGAAGGTTATGGAACACGATAATCCATCTGTAAGTTTACCAACCGATAAAAGGTCCACTTGGAAATTAGGGACATATAAAACATCCTTCAAAGTAACTGAGGAATTTAAAGGAAGAGTGCCGGTAAAAGTAATGGGAGCGGAAGCACCACTAGGCAAAGAAACAGGCGGCAAATGTGAAGGAGAACGATTAACCAAACATGAAGCGGAAGAAGTAATATGATCTGTAGCACCACTGTCAAGAATCCATTGACCATGACGAGAGGTGACAGGTAACAAACCTTGGGCAAAATCAGTAGTGAGCACGGCATTGGCCTGAGGAGGGGTGGTGGTGTCACGTAGAGCAGCTAGAACACGGGAGTGCTGCTCGGCAGAGAGGTCAGGCATGGCAAGCTGCAAGTCATGCAAAGTGGGCTGGGTCCCGTGCACTTGGTGGGTCGCTGGAGTAGAAGAGGAGGCGGGGGCCTGGGTGCCTTGCACGTGATGGGCCTGGGTGAAATTATGGGGCCGGGAAGCAGAAAACCGTGGCTGCCGGGGAGGACTGGAAGGTGCATGGCTGCGGGAAGAACTGGAAGCAGTGGCACGACGCGGTGGTCGCCACGGTTGGCCATGGAGGGGATGGCCAACGGGATAGCCATGAAGTTTATGGCAGGTGTTTCGGGTATGATAATCAAAATTGCAGTAGGTGCAGTGGAGGGGAGGACGAGCAGAGGAGGGACGGGACGGGCCACGAACAGCCATGGGAACGGCAGAGAAAGCTGTCGAAAAAAAAAAATTAGGGTTAGAGTTATAAACCTGCTCTGATACCATATAGAAAAATGTATGTAGGCTAAAAAATATATTTGTTATTGATACGTGAATGTGGAAAAATGAAAGAGAATGCTTATGGAAGAGAATGCAAATGGAAAAGAATGCTTAATTTTTTCATTATATTTCTCTACAAGATTACAAGGATATATATACATGATACAAATGTGTAGGTAGGACAAGGTAGCCGTCCTAGTGTGTAGGTAGGACAAGGTAGAACGGCTGTAGAGGACAAGGTAGCCGTCCTAGTGTGTAGGTAGGATAAGGTAGGACGGCTGTAGGACGGCTTAACGGCTGTAAGACGGCTAGTGTGTAGGTAGGACAAGGTAGGACGGCTGTAGGACGGCTTATTCTTCCAATAATAATATTATATACAATTACACAAGGACTCCAACCATATTCCTTATTTGTCTAACAAAAAAGGCGCATATATAATTGTAGAACCACCTCCCTCTCTGCTCTCATTTCTGTTTCCTGGAGACCGGAGAGACTGGAGACATTGGAGCCACAGGAGAGTGGAGTGTCCTGCTGGCTGCTTGTTCACTATTTCTAAATTAATAATTTGGAATTCTTCAGCTGCGTCTTCGACTTGAAATTTCTAAACTGTAAGCTCTTTCTGGGTTAAATTCTAAATTGTAAGTTCCTCTCTCCTGCTAGGGTTTCACTTTCTGGGTTAATTTCTATATCGTAAGTGACTCAATTTTGTTCTTTTTTTTTTTTTTTTTTTTTTTTTTGAAAAAAATTAGGTGAGCTAATATTGTTGAATAACCGAAGATGAATAATCTGGAAACAGGAAAGCTTAGCAGCAGCAACAGAAGCTTGAGTGATTTACCTGACGACATTCTTCAACTCATCATATCCTACTTCAACCCTAAAGAAGCAGTTAGAACGAGCATATTATCTAAAAGGTGGAGATACGTCAACCCCATCATGGACTTGCGTAAATTCCCCTTTGTAACGATCCATTTCGAAAATTTCGTTTTAATTAATTGAAATTACTAAAATACTCATAATGATGGAAAGGTTGACCTTCGCTTGTGGACATGTTAGAAATTTTCTTATATTTTATTCCCATAGCATTCGTCGATACGGACGTGTAGGCATGATTTGAATCGAATTCAGAGTTATTACAAAGCTTTTATGAATTTTTGAATGTAAGAGCGTTGTGGTAATTTCACAAGTGGAGATTTTTATCCCACCCTTGGACCACTCACGGGTTACCACGTGGCAGACCTCTCATTCCCTCAACCCAGCTCTCATTCCTCCTTCTCTGTGCAGCCAAAACAAACACATAAAACCACCCTCTCAGCTCTCATTTCTCTCTCCCCGTGCAACCATTAACCACCACCACAACCACCTTATAACTCCGGCGAGCACACCCTCAAGCAACCATCATTCTAGGTCCTCAAGCAACCACCTTATAAGTTTCACCTTCAGGTGATGGATAGGTATTGCCTTTGGGCAACTATGATAACCCTAGTTGAGTACATCACGGTCATGATTTATAGATGTTTTATGAATGTTTTACATTGCATGCTAGAGTTTTTATAAAACTTATACGTAGTATTATACATGTGTTTTCAAAACAAGGGGTTACTATGTTCAGAAATAAAATGTTTTCCTATTATTAGTATTATTATTATAAACTTTGGTCTACACACCTTTTCTGTTTTTGCGCCCCCTCAAGAGTTAGGATCAAGGTACATGATCTCGGTGTCAGGACTCTACAACATAGGTATTCTCAAGTCTTCTCAGTATAGGTATCATTTCTTTGTTCTTACCTTTTCATAATAATTCTTTCCTATTATTCTTGAGTAGTTGTATGCTCTGCACATGATTCTGCTTTGGTTTAATCCGTTTTAATTACGTATTCTTAATGGTAATTAGCATGTTTCTAATGGCTTCGTCATCCTCGGGTGTCGGCCAGCACGTGTCTACCCTGATATTCGGGGATATCGGGATTGGGGCGTGTCACCCTTCAACCGGGATCGGAAGATAGAACAGTTTTCAGATTATGTGGATGGGGCAATTTTTCTTCGATATTTCGTAAAAAGCTTCCATGTTATAATTATATATCAACACTACGATTAAGAAGCTATGGCCTCTGTCATTATGCGTTGGATCAAAGGTGTAGTGATGCGGAATGTGCAGGATTTATCTATCTACATTGATGAAAACATTTACGGAAAGGAAACAAAATACTGGATGCAGAATTGCTTGCGTTGCTTTGCTGCTTGTTTTCTTGCGAATCACTTGTGCATTTAGATCTATGCATGCCTAGTGTCTTCCAACGTCCCCTACAATATGTTTTTCCAGCCTCAACCTTGGTGCTCAAGCTTGTTAAATTCTCGGATGAACACTCGACCAATCAATTATTTTCTAGCTGTCCAGTCCTTGAAGATTTATGCTTGTCAAAATGCCTGTTCTTGCCGAACATCAGGATTGTCAATATTCGTGCACCAAAACTTTTTGAGATCGACCATACACTAAGATTATTTTGGAAAGAGGTGTGATATCCACACATTCTTTTTACTTCTCACACACCCTTCTTATTTTCGGCCGTCGGATTAGAGGAATTGAAGATGATCAAAGGACAGAAATTAATAAGGGGTGTGTGAGAAGTAAAAATGGGTGTGTGGATAGCACATCCCTTTTGGAAACTCCAATCATGGTTGTCGGGTCATGGTTCAAATATTATACATGCTCTGGTAGATTCAAAAATGAGCATTACTTGTACAATCAATCATCACTTGAGGAGGCATGCATTGAGTGTTATGTAATAGGTGATAAAGTTGCTACCTATCGAATTTATATGCTTCTTGGATGTCTCTCTAATGTAAAAAAAAACTCGATCTTAAGGTATGCAATCTTCTACAGTAGTTTCTTTTGAAATTCGTTGCTTCATATGTTGTCGATCGAAGATGCATGTTTGAAATATTCTGTTTCTCAATATTAATATGTATCACCGATGTTTTATGTCAAATTTACATTTTAAGGTCCCAGGAGATATTGAAGAAAACCTTTTGGATGCGATTCCCGTGTTCCAATTCCTAAACCATATGTGCCTTCAGAGTTTTATCAATTCTAATGGAGTCCGGAAAATACTATAAAACTCTCCTTGTCTTAAATATCTTCAATTGAGCTCGGTAATTACATGCAATATAATTGCATTTTTCGTTCTACTACTATTATTTAGTCCTTATACTGTTGCTAATTAAGATTCCTTCGTTGATTTTATTCTTGATTAATAAACCTTTGCAGGAAGCAATAGATCGAAATGTTGATGATATGCCAATGTTTGAGAAGCTGACCTGTTTGAAAGTGGGATACATGTGGGGAAGAGGAAGACGAAATTGTAACGAAGTGCTGAAAGCACTACAAAGCTCTCCTCGTCTTCAAGTTCTGAAAATTCAGGGGGTACATACACACACACACTTTGGTTATTCTCACGTTGTGCAATAGCTAGGTTTTCTTTTAGAAACAGACAAATTACAATCAACATCATCTACAAATCTTTAACCATATATAGCAAATTGTATTATGGAAATAAGAGGAAAATTAGTGAACCATACACACATGAATGGTAGTAATAACGTCGTAATATAGCAAAACCATTTGCAATCATGTTCGTTTGTCTCTATGGTTTAAAATGTCTTGTAGAACCGACTGATGGAACACGCCATGGAACTTGAGCTTTATTATTCAAAATATCGATTAAAATATTTGAATCTCTTTCCATGACGACCTCTTATCGCATGTTGTTACGGGAACCTAAAAATATCTGATCTATCAATCGGGAATGTTGATCTATCAATCAGGAATTTGATCTATCAATAGGGAATGTTGAGCATGTTGTTAAGATAGACGTATTTTATCGCATCTAAAGATGGTCGAAGTTATTTGTTTTACGAAACATGAGGACAGTAAAGTTGAAATTACCCTACGTTGTTCTACTAAATTTTGGAGGTTCCATATGGTGAAGAAAACTCTTTGATTCGATTCCTGTGTTCAAGAACCTAATCAAGTTCGATACGATTTTTGAAAATCTGGGTTTCTTTCCTAACAAAATGAAGAAAGTACTACAAAACTCTCCTCCTGTCTTCAAAATCTTATATTTTCCGGGGTAATTATATGTCATTACATTTTTGTTTTTGTTCTAGTATCCTATATCTTTGTCGCTAAAGTGTCAGAGATTACCTAATTTTTTATTTTATATATATATATATATATATATATTTTTTAGTACAACGATATATTTACAAATAGGAGAAGGGGGGTTCGGTTAAGCCCTACTATGGACAACCTAAATTGGTATCGAATTCATCATCCACGAGATTTGAATTTAAGATCTTTCACTTACAAGTAAAGAGGAATACTACTAGACCATAATACTGAGTGGTGTCAGATGACCCAATCTTAATTATTGAAAATATTATGTGACCTTAAGCAAATTACTCCTAAAAAATATTAATTATTCGAACAAATAACCTGTGCAGAATCCATATGTTGGAGTTGCAGCTGTTATGCCAGTGTCGAAATGCCTAACCTGTTTGGAAATAGGTTGCTCATGGGGGATCCTCCAGTATGATGGATTGCTGGAAGTACTAGAAAATTGTCATCATCTTCAAGTTCTGAAAATCCATCCGGTTTATAGATGCTAATGCTTTGTATATGTACTATATTTGAGATAACATGCTTATAATATTTAGGTTAGAGAAATATTAACAAAGATGTCTAATAAGTTTATTTTCTTATGGTGATCAATTAGGAACTTCGCCTACCGTTGGATCAAGATGATATACACGTGCCTCCATGTTTCTTGTTAAGGTAATTAAAGTAATTGTTTTTTCTTCTTCATTCATTTGGTGAAATAGAACAAATGGTTTACAAACCCTAAGGCTATTTTTAACTTGAGGGACAAGGTAATGGATCAAATTAGTTAATCGTCAATCGGAAAAAAGTTGAGACTCCACTATACAACTAATTGGTAATATAGGGAGTAACCCAACCTCTTATAAGTCTGTGCAAAATCTCTCATTTCACCAATGTGGTGGTCTTTTACCTTCACATTCTTACACAATCTACATTTAATTAAGGAAAGGTGAACTATTGATGTTGAAATCATGCAACAACGACAGCAATCCAATCCCTTCTTCTTAATGGTTCGAGAACCACACAAGTCATCACTTACAGATTTTTTGGCCCCCAAAGTTTTGCCTGCTTGTTGTCGACGGCAGAGAGACTGACATTTGGCGCGAATCACTTGCTGAAACGTGTCCTCATAAAGCACCTAAACACCAAAGACCAATTAACGATATTTGAAAAACAGTATGAATTTGGTCAGGTTACCCACATGACATGTACACCAGACTTACCTGGACGACAAGAAATGCTAATCCATGTTATGCTTATCCTGAGTTCTCCAGTCCTGGCATGAAATGCAGCCAAGTATCCTGGACTTGGACAACAATGTTTTTGTCCCAGCTTGCTCAATACTCAGACGACATAAATGAAGCCACCAGTCAGGCCAAGATGGAGGACAGTTTTGGTTTCTGCTGAGTTTTTGATTAGTTATTGATCAATGGGTTCTTTTCATCGAAACCAGAATTTTGCTTAAGAATCAATAAATAAGTTCTATCATGATCGAGCTAATCCATTTTTACTTTGGTTCCAAACTGGAAACCTAGTGAAAACGGAAGTTCACTTTAGGCCGTTTATGAAGTTACTAGAAAACACTTGCTTGTAACCGCTTTTATGAGTAACTTTCTTGAATCATAACGCTTTTTATTAAATGAGACCCTTCTAAGAGCTGATATGAGATTGCTTATATTTAAAACACTTTGCTAGAAGTGTTTTTATTAGAAACATGTTGAAATTTTATTAAATTCAAATGCTTTATGAAATAGGATCTAATAGGTGATTCTCCAGTTGTGCTTCTATATTTCAAAAGTATTTTAAATATTTTCCGCCAAGCTAAGTCAAAAGAAATTTCAATTATCAGATAAAACTTTTAATCCTTTAAAAAGTAGTCTCAAACATGGCGTAAAAGTATTGTTGAACATCATGTCCATAAAAACTTTGCCAGTACACTTCCCAAATCATTCCGAAAATGCTTAACCATTCTAACATGACTCTTTTATTTCTTGCCACATTGTAAACGATAAAGTGCTCCCGTGGCGTGCAAGTGTGACCTAATCCCAAAAGGCATGCATGAATTTGAGAGGAGTGAGCACGTCTCACCTCATGGGAGTCTAAGAGGACACCACACCAACCATGGAAGCCTGAAAGACACTGGACCTAGCCATATAGAAAATGGACGCATCGATTGAGTAGGATAAAACTAAGCACTAGAAACCAAACAAAATGGAGGAGTGAGAGACATCAGTGCAGAAAGCCCCACTGATATGATTGGCTTTTATTGAAAAAGCATTGGCCTTTGCTTTCTCCTTTTGATTTAACTTGACAAGTGAATTGAAATCGATCGTTTCGTTTGTCGGTACTAGGCGACGCAATTTTATCTTCATCTAAAGTTGCCATCAACCTATCTTACACGACCATATACAACTCATGACACAATTGAATATTAACCAAAACTTGCCATATGTGCGACCATCAATTTTCTAGAGACATGTTAGATATTTTTGAAAGTGAAGTATTTGTATAGTATGTTTCATCATGCAAGTCATAGTTAGTCACATTACTTTTAGTTTTTTAATATGAATAATATGCGAGTTAATAAATTTTTATGGTCGAGAGGTTTTGCCATGTCATTAGTTGTACACATGACGATAAGATTTTACCAAGTTGTAAATATATGTTGCACTCAAGAGTCAAGAAAAAAGGCATGAGTATTTGAATTGTTGGGTGTTTCTCATTGTCAAAAAGTATATAAAAAAATAATGAAAGATGAAATATGCACCGTTAAATTACAAATCTTCTATATATTAGTCTTTTGATGTATGTTTTTGCTGAGTGTCAACTTTTTTATTCCTAAGATTTAGATAAATTAAATAATATCGCAGTCGAAAGAATATGCAGTTTCATCCGTTGTAAATAGTATCCCAAATGACGGACAAGATTTTATCATAATTGAATTGAAAAATTAATCGAACACTAGTGTTTGTATTATTGGGTGTTCATTGTCAAAAAGCAAAAAGTATATGTGGTACGTGAATGGTAATTGGGACATGCATCAACGGACTACAAATCGACACCTAAACAAGCAACCCAAGTTCAAGTTTCTTCTTTTCAAACCCTGTAGATTGTGTAATGCATCTACTTTTTCTCATTATTTCCACCCAAAAAAAGCACAAAACACAAGCCAAGATTGTGTGCTTTGCAAGAAACATACATACACCGGTATTTCTAGAGACGGGAAAGAAAGAAAGATAAGAGTGAACAGGAGAAAATTTTCAATTTTCCGAAAACACAGTCTGATACACCAAGTGATTGGATACTTAAAAAAAAAAAAATCTAATCACTTGTATTATGATACTTTGTATATCAAACTATGTTCTCGGCATACTGAAAAATTTCTCGAATTAGAGAGGTCCACAAGGCAAGAAATTATGAAATGAAGGGTGGCTTACGCTAGCTAACACCATTGGTTTAGCCTACGATAACCTATCAATCAACAGCTTCCAATTATCAGAAAGCAACCGCGTGAGTGAGCAGATAGACTCTTCAACCCTTACTATATATGCTAGAAGCTCACATCGTTACCAAGATTCCTAAGCCACATCCACATAAATTTAACGTTACTTAATACTTCAACAATTGTCGAGAACATTTCAAGTCGATATCAATCAAGTCCAAGATCGGACTGAAAAACGAGAACCAGTGTCATGGAAAGGAGGAAAGAGGAGTGCTATGAAGAAGAAAACTTGGATTATGTGAGCGGCCTAGAGCCGCAGTTCGCGACGAAAAGGAAGAAGAACAAGGGCACAAACACGAGGCGGTTTAGCGACGAACAAATCAGTTTATTGGAGTCTATATTCGAAGCAGACTCGAAGCTCGAGCCGAGGAGGAAGGTGCAATTGGCAAGAGAGCTTGGGCTGCAGCCTCGCCAGGTTGCCATATGGTTTCAGAACAGAAGAGCTAGATGGAAGTCGAAACAGATGGAGCGGGACTTGAGAAGTCTCAGAGAAGATTATGACATGTTAGCATCTCGGTTTGAATCTTTGAAGGAGGAGAAGCAGTCCTTGCTTATGCAGGTAAAGTAAATAAACTTATTCAGTTTCTCATAATTCGAAAATCAGGAAAATACTTGGCTCCTCTCATGTGAGAACGATCATGTTTATACATAAAATCACGGTTTGACATGCATGCATAAGTTGTTCTGTCAGATTGTGATTTGCATTTATGTGTAAAGAGCCAGACGTTGTTCATGAAATTGCATTCTAAATTTCTATCTTGGTCGTCAACGTTAAACATTTTTTTTGGTTATTTTGAGCAGTTGCAGAAGTTGAATGATCTTGTGGGAACATCTCGAGATGGCGCCCCTACCGAAGATTCTCTCGTGAATCAGACGGTGGATGGATCGAGTTACAAAGATGGGAATTGTGAGACGACTGCTCAAGTAAGACTAGAAGAGGAATTGGAGCAGAGAGGAGTCATAGATTCACATACAAGCAATGATTTTGGTGGGGAGTATGGAGATGAAAGACATGATGAGCTTCCGAAGATAGGTCCATTGGATGCCTCTGCGACACCTCAAGAATTGCATAGGCTGGATTCAGGCAGCATTCTGTTTGATCCATCACGTTGTAATTTACACTGGTTAAATTTCTGGGCTTGAAATTTTCAACACCCCCCTTCCCCCAACACCCTGCAGATAAAAGTTTGGTGTGATATTTAGTGTGAAGATTTTTACTATAATCAATGTATTGATCCTTCTAAACTAAAGCATAAGTGAGGTGTGGACAGCTTCAACTTACATCTTCTGCTGAGTTTGATGTAGAACAGTAAGCAGACCGGATTATTCAGCAGCTTGATAAGCGTCAGCCAGTTAACATCGTTCTTGAGCTTACATCTGTAGAGCTATTGCATAATCCGATCCACTAATTGTTCTGCTGAGACTAGTATTGTTTGCTCTCGCATTCCTTGAGAGCAAAGAATATGACAGCAGGCAGTTGTTTGGAGAGCATAACTGGGAAGAAGCAAAATTTAAGCGATCGATGGATGTCTTTGTGCCCTCCATGCATTAGTGTATGTGTGTTTGTGTGCGTTGCAGGGTCATGACTCATGAGAGATTGCATGAAAAAAGTAACAAATCAGTGAGAATCTAATTCATTGTTTGTATGATTCAGGTTGCACCAAAACTAATCAGTTACTTATCCATTATCACCATGCTTCGTTTACTTCTCAGTAATAATAATGAGGAATCGAAGAACTTCGGAATGGAAAAAAGTAAGGAAAGGGAATTGGATTAACACCTCCCCTAGTTAATCAAATTCCTAAAACTGGGTTATTCCATTACGGATCAGGCTTTTTAGCCAAAATGGTCATTGAGATTTGCATAACACATCATTTTGGTCCATGAGATTAAAAATCAATAGAAATGGTCCCTGCGATTGTCCCCCATCCATTATTTTGATTCTTCCGTTAAAAACTCCGTTAAGCGTCCTGAAGCTCTTAGCCGAAAGTTTGGGCAATTTTCAAAGTTTCGTAACTCAATCGTTTCTTAACCAAATTTGACATATAATATATCAAAATGAAGATAGGAAAAGTATAGAACAAGATTATACATATTTGGAAGCCCAATGGTTGCCGTAGATGGCCGGAAAATAACATGAAAGGTGACTGGTCCATGGGAAAACTGGAAAACTCGCCGGAAATTGGGTAAACTTTAAACGTTCATAACTTCTTTAATGCTCACCAAAATCGAGTGATTTAAAAAATGAAAATCATACTTCTTGACGAAACGAAGATAATGGTACCTTTCTCAACGGTTAAATCATCGTGGTTTTGCCGGAAAATGGCTCGAAAATGGATGTCTTGGTCTCGAGTTAGCCACTTTCAAGCCGTATTTCAGCCAAACCACAACGAATTAGCCATCAATAAAGTTACCATTCTCTTCTTCTCATCGAGAAGTATGATTTTTATTCTTGAATCACCCGATTTCGTTGAGTATTGAAGTAGTTATGAACATTTAAATTTTACCCAGTTTCCAGCAAGTTTTCCAATTTTCCCTCGGACCAGTTACCTTTCAGGCTATTTTCGGGCCATCTCCGGCAACCATTCAGCTTCCAAATAGGTATAATCTTGTTCTACACTTTCCTATCTTCATTTTGATATATTATGGGTTCAATTTGGTTAAGAAACGATTGAGTTATCAAGCTTTGAAAATTGCCCAAACTTTCGTCCAAGATAACACTTAACGGAGTTTTTAACGGAATAACCAGAATAATGGATGGTGGACAATCTTAGAGACCATTTATATTGATTTTCAATCTCAGGGACCAAAGTGATGTGCTATGCAAATCTCAATGACCATTTTGACTATTTAGCCTTACGGATCACATGCAAGTGAATGCGTAGAAAGTTATGAAGGGAACTATCGGAAATCTAAAACGAATATAACATGTGGAGGATAAGGCCAACAAAACAACCTAAAGAACAAAAAATTATATTGGTGAATAGTAATTGACTTGCCCTTGCCTAACGGATTGAAGCGCACAAAGGCAAGTACTATTTATAGTGAATGGTAAGGCCAACTTAACTACCTTGCCCTATGTCCTTCTTAACGGATGGAACTGCTCTCAGTATTAAAGAATAAAAGAAAAGAAATCGATGAATTAGAATTGGTTTTTGTTAACATTAGTTTGATGTGACAATGAGAAAACATGACAGTTTGGCTGAGTGGTCTAAGAGCAGTTCCACTGGGAGTCAATTGCTCGACACCCAACACCCAAAATAGGCCGGCCCCTAGCCAAATCACTCCACCCCAACCTAATAAGCTTACACCCAGCCCAAGCCAGGCAAGAGACCAGCCTAGAATCGACAGACCCAAAAGCCGAGCCATTTGACATGAGCAATCCTATGCTCGGCGACCGTAACGGTGTTGGTCGTGAGGGCATTCACCACCAAGCACCCGAACTCAGTCGCCGCAACCAGACCCACGTTGTCAATGCTGACGCCAGCTCTTCCCACAACCTTCAACGCAATTGGTCTATGATCGTCCTCATTTAGATCTGCACAACCTCCTTTGCCCACAATTTCTGAGCTTTCAATAATCTAGGGTTTCGACAATAATCAAGAAAGAAAAAAAGAAGTTGAGAAATTGAAATTGGGACAGATGTTCTTTTATAGGTTTTGATGGAAGAAATTAGAGAGAGATGGGGGTGAGGGGGGGGTGTTTATCTCAGCGAAGGAAACTAAGCTCTCTTCTCATTTTATAAAATAAAATTGACTAGGCTATTTTTTGTTAAGGATGGAGATGCATTTGGCCTATTACTATTCATTGAGGTCTATCACTGTTCACTGAGTAAATTAAATAGGTTGAGTGTTGACACATTTTTTTAAGGATGGACTTGCTCTAAGACGCCAGAATTAGGCTTTGGTCCAAAGGGCGTGGGTTCAAATCCCACAGCTATCAATTCAGGCTCATAATTTTAATTTTGGCCTTCCCCTATTGTGCTTTCAGTGCCTCGATCGATCGGATGCAGATTGAACAAACTGGAATAGGACAGTTACATTGGGCAACGGCAAATTACAATGTTTTTAAAACGTAGCGTTTTGGGCGTGCGTTCAAATATGAATTTACGAGACCTAAATGATCGGAAGAAAATCTGAGTGCTCTCGGTTGGCGCCTGAGTTGATGACCGGAGTTACTTCAGTTAGAAGATGCTGCGTCGGAAGATGATCCAAAACATTTTCCAGACAAGGTGATGCAAATTCTGATTGAACAGAAGAAACGAACCCATCAAATCATCGCACGACTTGTAAATTTGGTTTATCCGTTTCAGAATGTGGTAATGAAGAAATGGAAGAAAAGCGATTGCCTTTGAATGCCATTTCTCATAGTAAGAAGCTTAAACGACGCCAAGATTACGCAACATCACAGAAAAATTCCAAAGCAAGTTGAAAAATGTTGATGCCAAACTTTATAACAATACCCTGCTTGACGCTAACAAAGTTTTAAAATAAAATGTCCAAGACCTAAATGATCCAAAAAGATGCCACATTCCGCTGTCTCGATTCCCAGTTTACTTGATCTTCTTCTTTGGCCTCAGCTGCATTAATAAAAGATGACACGAATAAAGAACAAAACCTTAAAAAGTAACGGTTGGTAGTAGGATCAAACAGACATCACTCAGCTACATGAAATACCTGGTTGCTGTGTCCACACTTCTTCTTCCTGCAGTTAACGGCACGGGGGTGCAGGCGTGCATAACACCTGCTCACAAGCATTTATATACTTGAGATACAATGAGAGTCAAAGAAAAGTAAAATAGCTCTCAAACTAAAGAATGTTAGACGCCAATCATAGTCGGATTGAATGGCTTGGGCTTAAGAATAAATTAAATACTCATCCGCATTCTCTTTTTTAGAATACAAACCCTTATCCAAATGAACACATCGATTATGTCTCGAAAGAAATAAGAAAAGCTTAATCAGTTGGAACTTACTTGCGGCAGATCATCTTTTCCTGGTTGTACTTCCTAGCTAATGCCATGAGAGACGGCTCAATAATCCCACCACGAAGCCTCAGAACCAAATGCAGAGTTGATTCTGAGAAAAATAATCAAAATAAACTTTCAATCAGCGAAACATAAACAAACAGAAGGCACCTATACACAAGTATAAAGACACAACAAATCGCCAGCAACATGAGTAAACCAGGCCATCAGCAGGTCCAAACCCAGCCCCGAGCCCTTCAACTAAAGCTACTATAAATTGGGTAACAAACTTCTGACGGTGAAATATCTCCAAACATAATCACAAAGAAAGAGGAAAATATAAACAACAACAACAACAACCAAGCCTTATCCCACTAAGTGGGATCGGCTGTAAAATCCTAAAACGCTTTGCGTCAAGTCTTCCGTTAGCTCATTTCGCTTCGACTAAAGCTAATACAAATTGGATACTAAACTTCTCAAGGTAAAATGATCCAAACATAATCACATAGGAACCGGAAACATATATTGAAAACTCATTTTCCAAATTTATAGTGTATATATCAATAAATTTACATTCTAAGATTAAATTCAATTCTTCATAACCAAACATATCCTAAAATTTTCTGAGCAACCAAACAAGGGATAAGGCAATGCTAACCTTTCTGGATGTTGTAGTCGGCGAGAGTACGGCCATCCTCGAGCTGCTTCCCTGCAAAAATGAGCCTCTGCTGGTCCGGCGGAATACCTAAACAAAAACAAAACAATTACCGGAAAAATCATCACCGTTGAATCGTACTACCTTGAATTCGAGCACGAAACTTGATCGTCAGAAAAATGCGAGAGATTAGATAACGGGTGGATGATGTTACCTTCCTTGTCCTGAATCTTGGCCTTGACGTTGTCGATGGTGTCGCTAGACTCCACCTCGAGGGTGATAGTCTTCCCTGTTAGGGTTTTCACGAAGATCTGCATCTTCTCCGGCTCTCTTTCTTCCTCTCCCTCTGTCTCTCTGTGTGTGTCTCGCTCTCGGCGGCAGCAAAGCTGTTTGGCTCTACGGTTGTTTATCTAGGGTTTTGCTCGTTGATGGGCTTCCCACCAAAAAATGAAGATAGAAATGGGCTTGTGTTTTTTAATGCAAAATGAGTGGGCCTAAGCCCAAACAGAGTAAAAGCATGTTTGTAAAACCTGTTTGATACTGCTTAGGAGAAATTTTTCATTATGACTAGAATATGAGTGGTACATCACATGTTTTTATATAAGTGGTGAAATTTTTTTTTTAATTATTAACTTTTTAACACACATATCCCACCATTTGTATAGTGACACGTGATGTACCATCCTGTATACCGGTCACACTGAAAAATCTCTCATTGCTTAGACTGAAAGCCGCATATGCTTTTATGAGAGAGTTCATATATTAGTCAAGTGCTGTTTTTAGTCTTAAAATCAATATAATCTAAGCAACAATTTAGCCTAACTTTGAGAAGTGAATCACTTAAATCTTTGAGTCAATTTCCTTTCAATCTATATCTTAACCCACTAAAAGTTTAGTATTTTAATTTGTTAACTTGCAAATCTTGAGCATTAACAGGTTTGAAGCTCCAGTCACCCTGAATGCGACATTGAGAGAAGCACAAGCTTGCTGCCAGCGGTTGTTCCTTTTAGGAAAAGGATCCAGTCCTAAGAATCCTACGGATTTCGTGATCGTGATCATTCATCGTACATCATTTGGTCAGAAATCATTTTAAAATTTAAAAATTAAAATTAAATACAAATAGTACCTAACGAAAACTGACTGCACGATGTACGATAAATGATCACGATCACAGGATTCCCCAGAAAAAGGATCATCGCAGGATCTTTTTCCATATCTCCTTATCGGCAGTGAACACCACCCCCGACAACATGTCGTACAGTCCCTGTTGCCACTTGAACACATCATCGACGTCGACATCGATGTTGCGGTGTAGGGAGCTAGGTGGGTGGTTATTGTGATGAGCTTTGTGGGGCGCAATGCAGGCTGGAAACTATGACTTTCTCCACCGCTAGAGAGCTGCGCTACGAAGTGGTAAATGTTCAGTTGACGACCAAAAACGACTGTAGAAGTGGTTGTCCTTATTTGAGAAGGATTTGTACCCGGTTTCAGAGATGAGTCAGGTCGAGGTTCGAGACCCATTAGCATTCGTATTTGAGGTCGGACAAGAGTAGATATCAAGTGGTCATTTCATTGCGGTAAGCTCCCGTAGTGATGTAAATGTGTTGTCATCGTATAGTTTGCCTTTCACCGGTGATCACGTAGATATCAAGTGTGACATTAAATGGCAGATTGGATGGAATTATGAAAATTTAAACGATAAGGTGGAATGTGGCTAATTATTAGAGTTCATAGGGGAAATTAACCAAAATTAAAGTTCAGAGAGTGATTTGACAGTGTCTTGCAAATTCAGAGACGAATCGATGAATACCTCTTTATATTAAGCTCAATGGCGACAAGAGGAGACATGTGAACTGATATCACTTGAGCCTATTTTGATATAGTTACAAACCAAAAATAACTAGCCTAACTCTCTAGATACCTGCCACACACCAAATAAAAAGCCACCTCCATCTTAATATTAGGACACCTATTTCTAACTCCAACTTAACTCAAAGTAAGCAGTGCTAGTAGATGGCATTCAGACTAATGATTCAGCACTTGTTTGGATGTGCTTTTAAAATAACTGAAAGCACTTTTGATGAAAATATTTTTGGAAACAATCCTTAATAAAAATTCTAGTAAATTCTAGAAAAACACTTAAAGTACTTCCTGAAAGAAGCACATAATTAGTGCTTCTTGTAGAAAGCACTTAAAGTGCTTTTGAAAATCAAAAATATTTTTTTTAAAGTGCTTTCAGTCATTTTAAAAGCACGTCCAAACGAGCTCTCAATCTCTAAAATTGAACTGTTTACTTGCGAAACACTTAAAAATTCCAGGGTTTCATCATATATCTGAAGATTATTCTTCTTCAAACTCTCAGTCACTTCCACTTTTCATCCGTGACATACAATCCATGCATGCAAGTAATTTATGTAAGAATAAACTAGACTTAAAAGATTAATACACTAGCCAAGAACACAAAGATTAATTAACTAAATCACAATCCTTAAATTATGTATGTAATATAAGTGTAAGAATTGCAGCAATTATACCAACACATACCTGCAGACATGTTCATATAACAATAAGCCATGAAAACTTGCACACAACCTTCTGCAAAACTCAATGCTCTCAAAGTTATAGGTAATTGGAACAATAAGAGTGTGCTTTGTGAGAGCAGAGGCTTGTGGTTTTATACTACAGGACCTGGATCTCTTGTATCGCCCTATAACAATCCCACAAGGAATACAATGCTGCATTCCTTATATCAGTATGAGTCTTATAAACGAGCAAACACAAGAGTCCTCAATATACCAATATGATTGGATTAACTCTTGTCAACATGATTTAGACTTCTTTATAATATCAATTATCCCAAGACTTGTAAGAATCATACTCATACTCTTACAATTTATGTACATTTCCAGTATATGTAGTTGCTACAAGTACAAACCCACGTAAGTAGATCGATCAAGAAATTAGGGTTTTGAATTGCTACAAGTCCATGGTTTACTGCCCAAGTCAGTTAACACTACTGATCAGTTCCCACCGGGCGACTGCACAGTCTACCGTAACCGACTGCACAGTACTGATCAATTCCCACAGATTGCACTGTCTTCACTCACTGTTCGACTCTTGGGTTCCTGTCGGTCATGGCCTCCATATATCACCCGACTGTATTTCCCTCTCACTCCGCACAACTCTATTCTCATCGCATACATCTCGCGCGCTGGGAATAATTTCACTCCGATAAGCACCAAGATCTTCATCCCTTTCGATTAAACCCATTCGCTTGAGTTTCAAGAACCCGATTTCCGCATCATCGGAGTCAGGCGGTTCAATTTCAGAAGAAGGTGGAGATTTTTGAGACGGATGAGGAAGTGGCGGTGCGTCTGGTGCAGTACACCGCCGACCTGTTGGCCAAGTTTGTGAAGGAGAGGGGAGCTTTCACAGTCGTTTTGTCCGGCTGCATTCTCATTGACACGCTCATGTCAGAAACAAACCCCGCGAAGGGCTCATGTCAGAAACAAAACCCCTGGAGGGTGCCGAGCATTTTTTTATTTTATTTTATTTAATAATTTCGGATGGGTTTGTGTCTGCTTACCTATAAGAACTTCTGCTATGAGTGATTTTATCGTATACATGCAGAAATGTTCATTAATTCACGTGGTTACTCGAAAAGTAAGTATTTGTCACTTATGATATATTTGTATTTTCATTTATATAATTTTTTTACTAAATATAAGATCTACCAATGCATATAGATTTCATCTCTACTAGAGTAACATTTTTTATCTTCTAAGCACTTCTCTAAAAGAGATTTTATCATTAACATGCAAAAAAATTATTAATTCAAGTGCTTACTAGAGAAATATGTGCTTTTAATCAATTTGTATGTTTAGATTTACAGGAAATTAGCGGAATCGTCGTATAAGAATACGGTGGAATGGGGGAAATGGCATGTGTTCTGGGTGGATGAAAGAGTGATGAAAAAGACTCACCCCATCAGTAACTATAAACTTGCTTTTGATGGTTTCCTCTCTAAGGTACAAGTTTTATGCTTTCTTCTGAATGTTGTGTCAAAGCACTAAATTTTGCTACGTTGTGTGTCAACTTACTCTTGCTAAATTTTGGACTTTGGCAGGTAGTGAGGATTGTAACATCCCACATCGCCAAGGGGAGTGATCATTAAATGTATATTCTCATCCCTACCTAGCACGAGGCCTTTTAGGAGCTCACTGGCTTCGGGTTCCGTAGGAACTCCGAAGTTAAGCGAGTAGCGCACGAGAGCACTCCCATGATGGGTGACCCACTGGGAAGTTTTCGTGTGAGTTCCCAGAAACAAAACCGTGAGGGTGTGTTCGAGACCCAAAGCGGACAATATCGTGCTACGGTGGTGGAGCGGGCCCGGGAAGTGATCCGCCCCGGGCCGGGATGCGACAATTTGGTATCAGAGCCTAACCCTGGTCGCGTGTGTGCCGACGATGACGTCGGGCCCCTAAGGGAGGTGGATTGTAACATCCCACATCGCCCAGGGGAGTGATCCTTAAATGTATATTCTCATCCCTACCTAGCACGAGGCCTTTTGGGAGCTCACTGGCTTCGAGTTCCGTAGGAACTCCGAAGTTAAGCGAGTAGCGCACGAGAGCACTCCCATGATGGGTGACCCACTGGGAAGTTCTCGTGTGAGTTCCCAGAAACAAAACCGTGAGGGTGTGGTCGGGGCCCAAAGCGAACAATATCGTGCTACGGTGGTGGAGCGGGCCCGGGAAGTGATTCGCCCCGGGCGGGGATGTGACAGGATCCTCCTGACCAAGTCAATCGGGCATTTGAAATTTTATCCAACGGCTACAATCATTATAACTTTTAGAATGACCCCTTGTTTGTAGTCGTTGGATAAAATTTCAACGGCCCGATGAGCTTGGTTAGGAGGATCCTCACCCTTTGCTCAGGAGAGGATCCTGATCCGTATGTTTTGATATGTGTCTAATGTATTGCACAGTCATAGGTAGGGTCTAATAAATAGAGCAATTAAAGTGCCCATAATTTGAAAACAAAATTGCACTGACTGCCGTTGAATGTTTTAGGGTAAAGTACAAAAAACTACCTCAACTATTGGTGTTACAACACTTTCATACCTCATCTTTTAAAATTGACAATGTCATGCCTCATCTTACGAATTTGTGCCAATGTTATACCTTCCGTTAGCCTGCCGTTAATTTGTCAGTTAAATGTTGACGTGGCTTGATCTAGACCCCACTTTCTATTAAAAAATATTAGAAAAACTAATAAAAAATCATTTAATATTTTTAAATATTAAAATAATAAAAAAAAGTTAAAAAACAAAAAAAACATAAAAAAAAAACAAAAAACAAAACCTTTCGTCCCTTCCACCCCCCTCCTCCCTTCTCTCTCTCCCCATCTTAATCTTCTTCCCTGCTTAATCTTCAACCAAAACAAAACAAAACAAAAAAAAAAAAATTTGAAAACCCATCAACCCCCAACCCTTCAAAGAAGAAGAAAAAAAAAAACCCAACCCAATTTGTCCCCCCCCCCCCCCAAAAAAAAAAAACAAATCCAACCCCCTGCAACCCAAAAAGAAAAAGAAGGAGGAGGAAGAAGAAAAAGAAGAAAACAAAAAAAAACAAAAAACCCAGATCCCGTTCGCCAGGCCAATTCCGCGGGGGGTGGGTGCGAAGGGTAGATGCAAGGGGAAGACGAACTGGAATATTTTTATTTTTTTTTTGGGTTACAGGTCGGGGCTCGGGTGGGGGAGATTAGGGGGTGAGGAGGGGAATAGGGAGAAGAGAGAAAGACGCAGGGGGGAGGGGGGAGGGGGAAGGGATGAAGTTTTGTTTTTTTTTTTATTTTCTTGTTTATTTTTCTAGGTTGCAGCAGGTAGATTGGGGGGGGGGGGGGGAAGGAACGAAAGGCTTTGTTTTTTATTTTATTTTTTACTTTTCTTTATTATTTTAATATTTAAAAAATATTAAATGATTTTTTTTAGTTTTTAATAATATTTTATTAATTTTTTTAATAGAAAGTGGGCCCTGAATCAAGTCACGTCAGCAATTAACTGAGAAATTCACGCCAAGCTAACGGAAGGTATAACATTGGCACAAATTCGTAAAATGAGGTATGACATTGTCAATTTTAAAAGATGAGGTATGAAAGTGTCGTGACACCAATATTTGAGGTAGTTTTTTGTACGTTACCCAATGTTTTATCATGACTCTTCCAGAATTAGCATGGAACTTTAAGTTACACATCAAATCTCATCATTTCATAAAAAAACTCTCATATTTTTTAGTGTAAAATATATCATTGTATTAAAAAAAAAAAAAATTACTCATCAAATCTCGTCGTTTCATCAAAAACTCTATTTGACTCCTGTTTTGAATTTTCCTCGCGATTCCTGCAAATTAGTATCCAAATTTGAATTTGAATTCGCATGAAGCTATGAGAACTACAAGTAATTTTACAAGTTTTCGTTGAGTTGTTTACAACAATAAGCTTCATTTTTACTGGTATTTGTTACATGATTTTAGTCTACATGATTCGCGAGCATTATACATTGATTGTCTTAAGTAAGTAATTGCTCAAGAGGCTTTTGACATTGATTGTGTTAGCTTCGGGGGCTTTTAACTTTACCAAGATGGAAGACTACATCTTACCGTTAGAATCATGTAAAATTACTTATTCCACTATGATAGGTAGTTCAATACGATATGTAGTTTAGCTTGTACAAGTACTTATATGGCAAGTAGTTCAGACTGTATAAGTACTTATATAATAGGTAGTTTAGATTATAAAAGATCAGTTGAAATTTAAGTTTATGCCAACTAATATTATAATATGATAGGTAGTTTAGCTTATACAAGTACTCATATGACATGTAGTTTAGACTCTAAAAGTACTTATATGATAGGTAGTTTAGATTGTAAAAAATCAGCTGAAATATGGGTTATGCCGACTAATAGGGTACCTGAGTTGAAAAAAAAATAGAAAAATAATATAACTAATAGCGAGGCCCCCCAAGAGATTTATAGGTGTCCGAAATTTTGGAAATGTTCTAAATTAATTTTAGGAAATATGTGGTGCGAATAGAATGACTCTAATTTTGGATTATAGCACACAATTTTTTTGTGAAAAAAAAAATTGAAATTTTTAGGTTTAAGAAATATTTTGCGCTGGAGTTAAGGAAAATATTGTAAAACCTTTGGATGTGATCCTCCGGATTATTAGATCTTGAAACTATTTGTTATTGATTCTTAAAGTGATAAAATAGAAAAATATCTTTAAATTTAGGTCTTAACTCATTGATTACAAATGTTTAAAAATGAATTATAATATATTTTGCACAAAAAAAATATATTTTGAAAAACACGAATATGATAGTTTGTTGTTATGGTAAGAGAAATAAAAGAAACATTAACAAAATAAAATAAAATAAAAAATTGAAAAGGGATGGATCGGTATGAAGATAGCGATCAGTCGCTATTTTTTAGCGATTATCCTTAAGGAGAATAGTTATCAAAGTACCGATCGTATAAATTTTTTTTTTTTCTTTTTCAATTTAGGTCTTAAATCATTGATTACAAATTTTTAAAAATGAATTATAATATATTTTGCACAAAAAAAATATATTTTGAAAAACACGAATATGATAGTTTGTTGTTATGGTAAGAGAAATAAAAGAAACATTAACAAAATAAAAAAATAAAAAAATTGAAAAGGGAGGGATCGGTATGAAGATAGCGACTTTTTGCGATATCAGTCTCTTTAGCGATTATCCTTAAGGAGAATAGTTATCAAACTACCGATCGTATCATTTTCTTTTTTTTTTCTTTTTCAATTTAGGTCTTAAATCATTGATTACAAATTTTTAAAAATGAATTATAATATATTTTGCACAAAAAAAAATATATTTTGAAAAACACGAATATGATAGTTTGTTGTTATGGTAAGAGAAATAAAAGAAACATTAACAAAATAAAAAAATTGAAAAGGAAGGGATCGGTATGAAAATAGCGACTGTTTGGGATATCAGTCGCTACACTTTTAGCAATTATCTTTAAAGAGAATAGTTATCAAAGTACCGATCATATCATTTTCTTTCTTTTTTTTTCTTTTTCAATTTAGATCTTAAATCATTGATTACAAATTTTTAAAAATGAATTATAATATATTTTGCACAAAAAAAATATATTTTGAAAAACACGAATATGATAGTTTATTGTTATGGTAAGAGAAATAAAAGAAACATTAACAAAATAAAAAAATTGAAAAGGGAGGGATCGGTATGAAGATAGCGACTGTTTGGGATATCAGTCGCTACATTTTTAGCAATTATCCTTAAGGAGAATAGTTATCAAAGTACCGATCGTATCATTTTCTTTTTTTGTCTTTTTTAATTTAGGTCTTAAATCATTGATTACAAATTTTTAAAAATGAATTATAATATATTTTGCACAAAAAAAATATATTTTGAAAAACACGAATATGATAGTTTGTTGTTATGGTAAGAGAAATAAAAGAAACATTAACAAAATAAAAAAATTGAAAAGGAAGGGATCGGTATGCCGAAAGCGACTGTTTGGGATTCCAGTCGCTACATTCTTAGCGATTCTCTCTAAGGAGAATAGTTATCAAAGTACCGATCGTATCATTTTCTTTCTTTTTTTTTCTTTTTCAATTTAGATCTTAAATCATTGATTACAAATTTTTAAAAATGAATTATAATATATTTTGCACAAAAAAAAAAATATTTTGAAAAACACGAATATGATAGTTTGTTGGTATGGTAAGAGAAATAAAAGAAACATTAACAAAATAAAAAAATTGAAAAGGAAGGGATCGGTATGAAGATAGCGACTGTTTGGGATATCATTCGCTACATTCTTAGCGATTCTCTCTGAGGAGAATAGTTATCAAAGTACCGATCGTATCATTTTCTTTCTTTTTTTTTCTTTTTCAATTTAGATCTTAAATCATTGATTACAAAATTTTAAAAATGAATTATAATATATTTTGCACAAAAAAAATATATTTTGAAAAACACGAATATGATAGTTTATTGTTCTGGTAAGAGAAATAAAAGAAACATTAACAAAATAAAAAAATAAAAAAATTGAAAAGGGAGGGATCGGTATGAAGGTGGCGACTGTTTGGGATATCAGTCGCTTCATTTTTAGCGATTATGTTTAAGGAGAATAGCTATCAAAATACCGATCGTATCATTTTCTTTTTTTTTTCTTTTTCAATTTAGGTCTTAAATCATTGATTACAAATTTTTAAAAATGAATTATAATATATTTTGGACAAAAAAAATATATTTTGAAAAACACGAATATGATAGTTTGTTGTTATGGTAAGAGAAATAAAAGAAACATTAACAAAATAAAAAAATAAAAAAATTGAAAAGGGAGGATCGGTATGGAGATAGCGAGTCTTTGGGAAATCAGTCGCTTCCTTTATAGCGATTATCCTTGTGGAGAATAGTTATCAAAGTACCGATCGTATCATTTTCTTTTTTTTTTCTTTTTCAATTTAGGTCTTAAATCATTGATTACAAATTTTTATAAATGAATTATAATATATTTTGCACAAAAAAAATATATTTTGAATAGTTTGCTGTTATGGTAAGAGAAATAAAAGAAACATTAACAAAATTAAATTAAAAAAAATTGAAAAGGGAGGGATCGGTATGAAGATAGCAACTTTTTGGGATATTAGTCGCTATTTTTTAGCGATTATCCTTAAGAAGAATAGTTATCAAAGTACCGATCGTATCATTTTCTTTTTTTTTTCTTTTTTTTTCTTTTTCCATTGAATAGCTATAGTAGAGTAAAATAGTAATCACAATGCAAAGTATCAACCTAACAACAAAAAGTGCTGACACATGGAGTCCTATTTATGGACCTAAATAAAAAAATAACTAAAAATTGGACTAATCTAATTGTTAGGCCATAAAATTGGGAAATGGATCATTTCTGGATCTTTTCTAGTCCAACGGCTAAAGTTATTATAATTTTTAAAATGGCCCCCTATTTGTAACCGTTGGATTAAATTTCAAGGGCCTGGATTGATTGATTGAGTGAATTTGGTGGAAGGGATCCGGAGAGGATCTCTTTCCATAAAATTGGATCTATTTCAAGCTAGTTTATTTACGCATAACATATTTGTAAGGAAGAAGTTAATTTAAACCACATATTAATGAAACTCTTTTTATCAACTATAAGAGGGTGAAAAAACATTTTTGTCTTCTATCACAAAATAAAATTATGGACAATAAAGTAATTTGCACAAACTAAATTTTACAGTTGTTTTTTAAAACATCATCTACATGTAATCCTAACAAATCACCTACAAGAACTCCGGATTTTTATGGGTGTATTGTTTTATGAAACTTCAAATTTCTATAGCACTTATTTTCAAAACTTTAAGTTCGAATTTAAGTACAAACTCTAGGTTCATGATACCTGCAAACAAACACAATATACATATGTAGTGAACGGGAATAGCTTCGGGACCTGTGTGTGAAAAGAATGAGTGACGACCCAAAATATGGGCTTGTTGTGGCTTGCAGGCCAAAAATAGTGGTTGTTGGGTTGCTGGGTAACAAATGAGAAGTAAATGGGTTAACAGATTATATACCCAATTATTGGGCTAAGAGTGAAAAATGAAAAACAAGGCCTAACCCATGGGCTTGTTATTTCATGCGAGTCAAAAAAAAAAAAAAAAAGGCCCAAAAAGAAAAAAAAAAAAAACAAGTGGGACGGTTTGTTGCATATGCCCAATTGGGTTGCGGGTTGACTGCAGACAGCCCAAGTCCGTAAGAAAGGTGATACAAAACAGCTTTGTTTTGGACCTTAGAGTTTTGGAGCAGGAACGACTTGGTGGCTCAGGTTGCGCGACTTTAGGCTGCGACTCCCAAGCGTGTAGGGTTTGAAAAATCTCTTTTTTTTTTTCTTCTCTTATTCACGCATATTCAATTCACCATAATTATAAGAGATGTTTGTTTATATTGTATACGTAGTACAAAAAGATGAAAAGTAAAAAGTAATAATCATGTTTTCCTCATTTGTCCATTTCTACTTCATTTCTCTTATCTGATACTAATGAAGAAACTAAACAAAATAATACATGGCTCCCGTTTCATTTCAATCGCTAACAACTCTAATAATATATATAGGTACGTATCATTTAATAATAACATGTTTCTAAATACTCAAGGTAATCATTATCTTGAATTGGTCAAAGCTCCAAAAGACTCTAAAACAAAACTGTCGAACACTCTAATGTTTTAGCACATTCAATCATATATATTAAATATAAACCCGTTCTATCAACTATATTTTTCTCTCAAATGAGGCATAATATATATTATGGCCCTTTGTAACCAAATATATCTCGGGATACTAAACCTAGTTAGAAACTTTTATTTTTATTTTTAGTTTTACATATATTAAAATAAACGATTAAATGGGTACCCGTTTATAACTGCAGGTATTACCCATAACCACCCATTTAAATTTCACGGTTAAATGGTTATACCCATAACCGTTTATTTATCTAAACGGTTACCCATAATCATAACCTTCCATAATCATAACCTTCAAATTTAAATGGACGAATAACCCCGGTTACCTATAACCAATGAGTATTTACCCATCCCTAGCAGGTACCGATTCCCCCTGGCCAGGTTTATGATATTAACGATGCACTTCCAGCTGAGGGAGCCGCAGAAGATTACGAAGCCCGTCTTAAACATTTGGTTCAGCGCAATGTGATTGCCACCTCAAAAACTACTGGATTTCCAAGGTTTGATCTCATGCTTCTCGGCATGGGTCCATGTGGACATCTTGCTTCTCTGTTCCCTGCTCACCCGCTTTGCAAGGAGAAGACGAAATGGGTGACTTACATTAAGGACTCGCCAAGGCCACCTCCACAGAGGATTACTTTTACCTTCCCAGTGATCAACTCTGCTGCAAATAATGCAATGGTGGTGACGGATGATGATCTAGCGGATGCCGTGCAAATAGCGCTTGGAAATAGTTTGCCTCCTTACACTTTGCCAGCTCGGTTGCTTGCAGCTGAAGAGGAGGTAACTTGGTTCCTGGACCAAGCAGCAGCTTCGAAGCTGCAGGAGCAGAATGTCGATGGCTTTGCAACTAGTTGCACTTGCGTCCAATGTATTTACTATGTACATGTCGATGTTAACGTGTTTGTGTTCAATAATTTAGGCAGAAATCAATGTGATTCACTGCTTGCTTTTCTTGCTATGCTAGTAATTAAGAAGAAGTGACCATTTTGGTCCTCTGTCATGTATTTTTCAGTATTTCTTGCTAGTAAATAAGAAGTGGTGACCTTTTTGGTCGATGTATTTTTCAGTAATGGGTACGATTTTCGTACCCTAAATCCTGGATCTTGGCCTTTGACGTTGTCGATGGTGTCGCTAGACTCCACCTCGAGGGTGATAGTCTTCCCTGTTAGGGTTCACAAAGATCTGCATATTCTCCGGCTCTCTTTCTTCTCTCCCCCGTCTCCGTGTGTGTCTCGCTCCTGGCAGCAGCAAAACTGGTTTGCTCTACTGTTGCTTATACTAGGAGTTTGTTCCCGTCCATCTCTAACACTTGGACATAATGTTATAAAGTGCGAGAAATTTTTGATAGTTATCAACGTGCGACAATGAGTTAAAATGAGATTTCTATCAAAAACTCCAACACACAGTACTGATCAATTCCAACCGACTACACATCCTTCACTCTCCTTTTGTTGTTTGGGTTCCTGTTGTTGAAATATCCTATATCCACCATGTTTGTGATAAAAGAAGAGTTTAAATATTCAACACTACTCCAACTAATATTGAGGATTTTTGTGGTGAAGCCCCCACACCTGTTGGATTGTGCAAGTGGTAATTAACAAGTTCGGTACAATATATTGTTGGAAGTGGACTTTTGACCTGTCTCTCTGATGATTTCGACATGGTATCAAAGTCATAGAGCGGGTGCCGTACTACCACGTGATGGATGGGTCTTTGGCCCTGCATGTAGGGTGTCTCATTGGCTCTACATGGCTTTCAATGTGTGGACCTTCCACATGTAACCTACTAATTGGGTCTCAAGCGTGATGAGATATCCCAATCTTTAGCTCATGAGGGATGTGTTGAAATATCTCATTACGCCTGGAACCCAATTAGTGGGTCACATATCCCAATCTATAACTCGTGAGGGATGTGTTGAAATATCCCAATCTATAGCCCATGAGGGATATGTTGAAATATCTCATCACGCCTGGAACCTAATTAGTGGGTCACATATCTCAATCTATAGCCCCATGACAGACGCGTTGAAATATCTCACAGCTACCGTACGTATCTATGAAAAAAAAGTTTAAATATTCTAACCACACTCCAACCAATACTAAGATATTTTATGATAAAATCCCAAACTTATCAGCAGGTAATAATTAACAAATTGAGAATAATATCGATGTTGTTGTCTCTCATAATTTCAACACCTGTGGGCCATTTTCTAAGCCACTACCTAAAGTAAGCCTGGCTGCGCACTTATTATGGCCTCCATATATTCCCGCAGACCCGGCTTTCCCTCTCACTCTCACTCCGCACAACTCTGTCTTCATCGCAGACATCTCGAGCGCCGGGAATAATCTCAATCCGATCGGCACCAAGATCTCTATCCCCTCGATCAAACCCGTTCGCTCGAATTTCAAGAACCCAATT
The DNA here is from genome assembly GCF_041283825.1 of Pyrus communis. Classification (NCBI taxonomy): domain Eukaryota; kingdom Viridiplantae; phylum Streptophyta; class Magnoliopsida; order Rosales; family Rosaceae; genus Pyrus; species Pyrus communis. The sequence continues at coordinate 761,558 of NC_142565.1, forward strand.
TCCGCATCATCGGCGTAAGCAGAGATGGCGGACCAGTGTGAGAAGAAGGTGGAGAAGTTTCAGACGGAGGAGGAAGTGGCGGTGCGTCTGGCGAAGTACACCGCCGACCTGTCGGCCAAGTTTGTGAAGGAGAGGGGAGTTTTCACCGTCGTCTTGTCCGGCGGCTCTCTCATTTACTCGCTCAGGTCAGAAACATACCCCCTCAAGCATTTTCTTTTTAATAATTTCGGTTTGGTTTGGGTCTTCTTAGGTTAGGTATAGTCACTTCTGTTAGAAATGTATCATGAGCATGTAGAAATGCTTAGTAATTCAAATTTTTACTCGAAAGTATGTGCTGGTGGGTCTGCTTATGTTGTAAGCACTTCTGCTAGAAGTGATTTTATCATAAACAATTTTGTTAATTCAAGTGCTTACTGGAAAAGTACGTGCTTTTGGGTCTGCTTCTGCTGTAAACACTTCTGCTAGGAGTGATTTTATCGTATACATGTAGAAATGTTTATTAATTCACGTGCTTACTCGAAAAGTATGTGCTTTTGGGTCTGCTTATGTTCTAAGCACTTCTGCTAGAAGAAATTTTTTATCATAAACATGCTATTAATTCAAGTACTTACTCGAGAAGTTGCGTATGCTTATATTGTAAGCATTCCTGCCACGACCCATAAGCGCCATTCATTTTTTTGCCTGTTTAGAAGCGTTTTTTGGTTGTCCGATAGCAAGTTTGATTGTTTGTTTACTGCTTTTTTCTTTTCTTGTATTGTTGTGGGTATTTTGTATGTTTGGATTTACAGGAAATTAGCGGAAGAGCCGTATAAGGATACGGTGGAGTGGGGGAAATGGCATGTGTTCTGGCTGGACGAGAGAGTGGTGAAGAAGGATCACCCCGACAGTAACTATAAACTTGCTTATGATGGTTTACTCTGTAAGGTACAATTTTTTATACTTTCTTCTGAACGCTGTGTCAAAGCACTAAATTTTGCAATGTTGTGTGTCAAAGCTGTGATTTTTATGTGATCGATTTTTAATTTTAGTTGCTCTTATTGTTTTGCTTGCTCCTTGTGAAGATTCATAGTAATTTGATTTATATGTGAATGAGGTTGGTGAGTGATATGGCTCTTTGTATCACTGTAATTAATGGACAATCTGAAATTTGGGAATTTCGGGCCGTGCTTCTATTTTTAGGGTTCAATATGGCAATGATGATGGTTATGAGATGAAGAAAGAAATGTACTCTTTTAACTCTGTGTAGAGTAAACATTTGATGCGTGACTATGATCTAAAGCATTCTAAGCCCTCCAAGGGCCTAATGGCACAAGGTCGTTAATTCATCAGCTTAATCTTACTAAATTTTGGATTTTGGCAGGTACCGATTCCCCCTGATCAGGTTTATGCCATTAATGATGCACTTTCGGCTGAGGCAGCAGCAGAAGATTATGAAACCTGTCTTAAACATTTGGTTCAGCGCAATGTGATTGCCACTTCAAAAGCTACTGGATTTCCAAAGTTTGATCTCATACTTCTGGGTATGGGTCCAGATGGACATCTTGCTTCTCTATTCCCTGGTCATGCGCTTTGCAACGAGAAGACGAAATGGGTGACTCACATTATGGACTCCCCAAAGCCACCTCCACAGAGAATTACTTTTACTTTTCCGGTGATCAACTCTGCTGCATACAATGCAATGGTGGTGACAGGCAATGACACAGCCGATGCCGTGCAGAAAGCACTTGGAAATATTCAGCATCCTGATACTTTGCCTGCTCAGTTGCTTGCAGCTGAAGACGAGGTAACTTGGTTTTTAGATCAGGATGCAGCTTCCAAGCTCTAGGAGCAGAATGTCGATACGTTGCACTTGCATCCAATGTATTTCCTATTTACATGTCGATGTTAATGTGTTTGTGTTTAATAATGTAGGCAGAAATCACTGTGATTTGCTGCTTGCTTTTCTTGCTAGTAGTAAGAACTCGTGACCTTTTTGGTCCTCTGTGGTGGCAATAAGAACTGGTGACCCTTTAGGTCCTAAGTGATGTATTTTTCAGTAGTGGTAAAGCAACTATATATTCTAATGCTCTCCGTTCCCTCGTACCACTGCGGTTGTTTAACCGTCGGCGTCGGAAAAGCAACTTGCCGCAGACAGTCTGGTTGTCTGGTTTAGCATGTTTACGAAACTTGTTTGATATTGCTGAGACTAAAAAACGCTTATGCTTTTACGACTCAAAAATGCTTTTAAGTTTTTTCTACCAAATGTAATTAGGAGTGATATTTTTTTGTCATAAAGCACTCTTCGCTGTCCAAAAGTTGTCTCAAACATAACTTTTAATCGACCAAAAAAAGCTTTTCTTTCAATTTGGCGAAAAGTGATCATGAGCTCAAAAATGTGTTTACCTCACAATTCAGGATAAAGTATTTTTGCTACCAAAAGCGCTTCTGAGTTTATCAAAATGTGTTTATTTGTTAAAGAAAGTATTGTTGACACAGTTTAAGTATTTGTATTTGACACTGTTTAATAGACATTGTTTTTCAAACTAAAAAACGCTTCTTAGATGAAGTTGTGTCATACTCGACATGCTTATAAGTGCTTCTAAATTGTATGAAAATTGAAGAGCTTTCTACCAATGCAATTTTAAAATTTTAAGTAGACGTTAACTCATATCCACGTAAATAGTAAATTGTGTGTTTTTTAAACTAAAATTTTTATCAAGTTTTAAATGAAGGAATCAACACATAACCAACTGAATTACAAATGTCCTGCACCGCACGAGTTGGTTAATATTACAAAAATATCGACGTAATTTAAAAAAAAAATAGTTATCAAACGGGCCTAGTTCATATCTACAAGTCCATTGGGTTCTCCGCCCAAGTCAGTTAACAGTCACTGACCAACTCCCTCCAACTGCGGTCCACCGTAACCGAACTTCACTGACCGTTTGACTTTTGTGGCCCGGTCGGTTTTTTCCGCAGCCAATACCTAAAGTAAGCCCGGGTGCGCACTGCGCATGGCCTCCGTACGCTCCCCGACCCGTCTTTCCCTCTCACTCGGCACGACTCTCTCCTCATCGCGTACATCTCGCGCGCCGGCGATAATCTCACTCCGATCGGCACCAAGATCTCTATCCCTCTCGGTTAAACCCGTTCGCTCGAATTTCAAGAACCCAATTTCCGCATCATCGGCATCATCGGCGGCAGCAGAGATGGCGGGTCAGTGTCAGAAGAAGGTGGAGAAGTTCCAGACGGCGGAGGAAGTGGCGGTGCGTCTGGCGAAGTACACCGCCGACCTGTCGGCCAAGTTTGTGAAGGAGAGGGGAGCTTTCACCGTCGCTTTGTCCGGCGGCTCTCTCATTTACGCGCTCAGGTCAGAAACAATCCCCCTCAAGCATTTTGTTTTTGAATAATTTCGGATTGGTTTGGGTCTGCTTAGGTATAATCAATCACTTCTGCTAGAAGTGCTTTTATCATGAACATGTAGAAATGTTTAATAATTCAAGTGTTTACTCGAAAAGTATGTGCTGTTGGATCTGCTTCTGCTAGAAGTACTTATGCTGGAAGTGATTTTATCATAAACATGCGCAATTTTTTGTTATTTCAAGTGCTTACTGGAAAAAGTACGTGCTTTTGGGTCTGCTTTGGCTGTAAGCACCTCTGCTAGGAGTGATTCATGTAGAAATGGTTATAAATTCACGTGCTTACTCGAAAAGTATGCTTTTGGGCCTGCTTATGTTCTAAGCACTTCTGCTAGACGTGATTCTATCATAAATATGCAGAATTTTTTGTTAATTCAAGTGCTTACTCGAGAAGTTTGTGCTTTGGGTCTGCTTATATTGTAAGCATTTCTGCCACGCCCCATAAGCGCTATTAATTTTTTTGCCTGTTTTAGAAGCATTTTTGGTTGTTCAATAGCAAGTTTGATTGTTTTCTTTACTGCTTTTTTATTGTATTGTATTTTTATGAGTATTTTGTATGTTTGGACTTACAGGAAATTAACGGAAGCTCCATATAAGGATACAGTGGAGTGGGGGAGATGGCATGTGTTCTGGGTGGATGAGAGAGTGGTGAAAAAGGATCACCCCGACAGTAACTATAAACTTGCCCTTGATGTTTTACTCTCTAAGGTACAATTTTTATGAATATTTTTTATGCTTTCTCTTGATGTTTTACCGAATCGTAGTTGGATTTGAGGGCACGATATTGTGCATAGTTTGTATCAAAAATGATATGAGTTAATGAGTGAGTACGTCAGTTAATTGAAGCGAATAAGTTGCTGGTTATGGGAAGAAGAAATAAATTTGTCAACCAAACAAAGAAAGAATGTATGTGAACGAAAGATCAGAAGACTGATGTTTGTAATTCAGTTTATATATGATTGAGATATTGGTGAGTGGTATGGCTTCTTTGTCACAGTATGTATCAATTAACAAATCAAGATATGAAAGTTGGAAATTGGTCTCGCTTTTGTCTGTAAGGGTTCGATCATGAGATGATGGTTCTGGTTGGGAAAAAAAAGCGTTGATGTTACCAAATAGTGGTTGGATTTAAGGAGATGATATTGTGCATGTTCTGTGGAAAACATGATTCGGTTTTAGTTAGTACATCAGGAAATTGAAACTAATAACTAGTTGGTCATGGGATGAAGAAAGAAATGTACTCTTTTAACGGTGTCTAGAGTAAATATTTGATGTGTGATTATGATCTAAGCAATCTAAGCCCTCCAATGGCACAAAATCGTTAATTTGTCAACTTAATCTTGCTAAAATTTGGATTTTGGCAGGTACCGATTCCCCCTGGCCAGGTTTATGCCATTAATGATGCACTTTCGGCTGAGGGAGCAGCAGAAGATTACGAAACCTGTCTTAAACATTTGGTTCAGCGCAATGTGATTGCCACTTCAAAAGTGACTGGATTTCCGAAGTTTGATCTCATACTTCTGGGTATGGGTCCAGATGGACATCTTGCTTCTCTATTCCCTGGTCATCCGCGTTGCAACGAGAAGACAAAATGGGTGACTCACATTGAGGACTCACCAAAACCACCTCCAGAGAGGATTACATTTACCTTCCCAGTGATCAACTCTGCTGCATATAATGCAATGGTGGTGGCAGGCGATAATAAAGCTGATGCCGTGCAGAGAGCACTGGGAAACAGTGAGCATCCTGATACTTTGCCTGTTCAGTTGCTTGCGGCTGAAGACGAGTTAACTTGGTTCTTAGACCAGGGTGCGGCTTCCAAGCTGTAGGAGCAGAATGTCGTTGGCTTTGCAATTCGTTGCACTTGCATCTGATGTATTTGCTATTTACATGTTGTTGTCGATGTTAACGTGTTTTGTGTTCAATAATTTAGACAGAAATCACTCGGATTCGCTGCTTAGCAAGAACTGGTGACCTTTTAGGTCCTCTTTGATGCATTTTTCAGTAACGGATACAATTTTCTTACCAACCTTTTGTCATGCAATCTGTGTCCAAGCAGCTTATCACAATGTGCAACTATATATTCTGCTCTGCGATTGTTTTACCGACGGCATCGGTAAAGCAACTTGCCTCAGACACCATTTGGTTTGTGTTCTTGGCTTCCGCCAAGCGACTGCATGGTCGAATAAGTTTGGTCTCTCGTTTTGTTTTAATCTCACTCGTTGTGAAAGCTCCTGTAATCAAACAATCTTATTAAAATTCCTCTCATGAAAATGAGCTATAACGTTTTTATTTTTGAGCTAATAAAAATTTTATTCTCGTTGCGCTTAAATGAAAGTTTCTCTGAATCTCAAGAATGAAGACTATTAACAAGAACCACACCCTTATGAAAGAAAGAATCTTTTATCAATGAAAGTATTAGCGGGTTATTTACTTGCTTAATAACATTTGAAGTCGACTGTATGAATGATAAAATGTCACTGAGTTGAGATTTACGTCAAATATTTCATTATCTTTGAGCAAATCTGTAAAAATTATGAAACCAATGACTAACTTTGAGCACGTGACCTTGTTCTTGCAGACAATCATCCACTTGCTTAATTAGTTTAATCGATTACATACATTGTATGGTGTTCATTTAGATAAGTGACATAATTAATAACATCGATGAAGTTGTAAACTTTTATATCTTTCCACTTCCATCCAACCAAAAAGTGACTTGGGTTTCTAAACTTTGCATTCAAGTCCTCAAAGATTTCGTCTTTATCTACTCCCAAATTCCCAATCAATCTCTCAAGCAACGGAGAGATGTATTTGGCCCAAGAAGATAATTATATTTTATTAAACAAGAAGCACATCATCTGCTCATGTTCATGTTAATGTGGCCAAATGAAATGAACCTCACTTCGTATGGCTTTGGGATTGGGATCTACTAACACAAAACAAGTTCATTGACCCCCAAACCAAGAAGACCACAATTTCAAATATAAACCATTGTGATTATGTATATTAGTTGTTGAAGGGGTTGTAAAGGAGGAGAAAAAAATCTTCAGACACAAAGTCTGACCAGCTGGATAGTCAGTCACTTTTATAAGAAAAAACGAGTCACTATATTTGGATATCATGTAATTCTATGTAGGTACGACTTTTAATGAAATTCTGTACATCGCCTATGAAAACGGCATGATCAACTAACTGGTGACGCTATCCTATCGAAGTTTTTCTCTTTGAAAATGATACGTAATACCGACTACCAATGATAGTGCTAAGATGTTATTGATAATAAAATTTGAGATGATTTAGTTTATGAGTTCAAATCTCATGGACAAACTTCATTAAGCAAAAAGAAAAAGGGGAAAAGGTCAGTGATAGTGGAGAGGAAAATGAATGATAGCGGAACCATTGTGCTTAATGAATTGGGTAATGACCTCATTAGGTTTGCTTATTAAGTTTATGCCAAAACAACTTTTGAGAATGGGTCATCATAGTTCATCTCACGCTCTTTAATTAAATGTGTTAAAGGAGGATGCATGCTTTAAGAACAGCAGATTGATGAAACCTGCATATTCTACATCAGCAGGCATGAATTGGTTGTCCCATGGCCTCACTTTGAAGGGTGTACTGTGATTCGGATATCTCTTTATATTATTATCTTTCTCATCAAACGACACGTCGATTGCAGCTAAAAAAACTTCATCGCTTCGCGGCTCGACATCATTGTCTACAATCTCTTTCATAATAATGATAGGTGATAGAAGTGTAAACATACAAGGGGCCCTGTCCCCCTGCATAAGATCATCATTTTGCATATGTTTTTCGAGAAATGTTACAAAACTTGTGAGATTCTCTATAAATTCCTTATATCTCACAGTTTAATATTAATTTTTGTGTGAATATTATAAAACATTAAATTAATTACATAAAGTGATAGAGAGTCACATTTCTGAAAAAAAATATCCGGTTAACATTTCTCTTTACTTCTTATGTAACTTGTATATGATCACAACAGAAAAGTAAAAAGAAAAAGAACAACTGTGGTAAAAAAAGTAAAAGAAAAAGAAAAATAGCAATAATAATATAAAGGGTAGAAAAAGAAAAAGGAGAGATTTTATTTTCATTACCATGTCAAAAGCACTTCGCCCGATTTTGTTGACTATAAGCACTTTTCTTGTTGGTTTAACAATTTGTCAAAGTTTGCACAAACAACAAAATTAATAGGGCAGATTTTGAGCACTCTCTATCTAAGTGTGCATGACATGATGGCTCATTAAGTAAAGTGTCACACCACTATATCTTTATCGTTAATTTAAGCAAATTAATCATGCGTAATCGACCTAGTCAAACTGGGTTTGATCCTTTTTTTAATATGTTTAACTAAAACAGTTCATTGAAAAAGCAATTGTGCTGAAGTTAGTGAAAATTCTACGATGCTCTTGAATAGGATATGTTGCCGATTACAGTCTGTGGATCCAATTCAACGAATATTTAATTTTCTTCGACAATCATTTGATTGGATATAAAAACTTTAAATGACAGAATTTTCAATACTCTGAAATATGATAACCTTATTAACATCTCACGAAGTTAGTTAATTAATTATTTATTTGTTTTAGCATGGGAGTGGTAATAATAAGTTAAGCATGCTGATTGCTGAGGAGGTCAAGTAATTAAAGGGAGTAGTTGTATTAGTATAATTATGGAGGAGGAGAAGGTAAGAAGCAAGCACTCAATGAGAAATAACAGGGGAGTTGGTGAACTTGCCATCTAAGGGAAAGAGATCATCTCCATATTTCTTTCATCAAAGTTACCGAATCAAGTGATCAGATCTTTGAAATTTTATCTAACGGCCCGTTTGTTTTAATTCCTTAAAAATTATAATATTTTTTTATTGTTAGATAAAATTTTAAATACTCAAATTACTTAATTCGGTGATCTTGATGAAAAAGATCGGGAAAGAATATCTTCCCCTAACTAAAATCAAGCATGCGGCTGTGGTTATAAACCTACCAAACTTCACAGATCCCTAAAATTTGACCAAAATTTTTTTTTTGCTTCTCTTGATTGTGACTCTACATAAAAGCTCTGGTTTTCAATTTTCTTTCATCCGAAGAGGGAAATAGATCATCTCTGGATATCTTCCATCAAAATCATTGGATCAATTGATTCGAACTTTTGAAATTTTATCTAACGACATACTTGTTTTGATCTTTTAAAAACTATAATAATTTTTGACCGTTTGATGAAATTTCAAATACTTAAATTACTTGATCTGGTGACATTGAAGAAAGAGATGTGGGGAGGCTATTTTCCCCAACTAAAATCAGGCATGCGGCTGTGGTTATAAACCTACCAAACTTCACCGATCCCTAAAATTTGACCCAAAAAAAATATTTTGCTTCTCTTGATTGTGACTCTACATAAAAGCTCTGGTTTTCAATTTTCTTTCATCCGAAGAGGGAAAGATTTTTAAGGTCGGTCTGGTAACGTTTCATAAAACGATTTTAAAAAATTGTTTCGTAAAATGAAAAGGACAAATAGGATTTTATATTTTTTGTGATTTGAGAATGTTTTTAGAGAATTAAAACATTGAAAATGCGTATGGTACTAAATGTAAAAAAAAAGTATATACGTATATAAATTTTATGTTTGGTAGTAATGGTGGCATTGGTGGTAAGGATAGTGTGGTTGAGACAAGAGTGGTATTGGTAGAAATGGTAGTTGAAGTAGTGGTAGTAGTGGTGAGAATAAAGGTGTTAGTAGTGGTGGGATATAGGTGGTGGCAGTAGTGGGGTAGAGGGCAATGGTGGTGGTGCTGACGACAACGGCTATGATGGTGGTAGAGGATGATTGTGTGAACAATGGTTATGAGGGATGGTTTTGAAAATGGTGGTTGAGAGGTAGGGATGATGGAGGTGGTGGTGGTGGCTATGGTGAGGGTAATGGAATGGAGAATGTGGTTGTGATGGTGGTGGCGGCAATAGTTGTGTGAGATGATGGTAATGGTGGCAATGGTGATGGCCGCAATGGTGGGACGGTGGAGGTGGTGATGACCATGGTGGCAGGGTTATGGCGATGCATAATATGATGGCGTCGGAGGTACAAGTTGTGGTGGTCGTGCTGATACGGTGGAGGTTATGGCAGTGTACTTACAAAGAATATTTTCTTCTTGATAATTCTCTCATAAGCATTTTTGTTATAGGTGTTTTTATTAGAAACACGCTAAAATTCATAAATAAAAAAAAAAAATCAAAGCACTTCTACTAAAAATGCTTTTATAAATTAGAAACATTTGTACATAACGCAGTTACAAGTGTTTTTACTGGTCATGAAAACACTTATAATCATTAAAGAAGTAGTCCAAACAAACAATTAATACAGGAAATGATATTCTTAATGTACTCATATCATTTAGTTATTAAATTAAATAAGTCAAATGAGAATGAGAAAATAGACAAGTGTAAAAGAAGATAACCGAGACGCATATATCATTTCCTCTTAATTAACAAAGGAGTAATATCATATCATGCATCCAATTGCCTAATTCTCCATCTCACATGATTAGGTTAATTAGTCATATAATCCCTAAATATAATAAAGTGACAAGAGACCTAATACAATTAACAAATAGAAATGCTTGATTAGTATACAATACCTAATGTTGAACACAAATTAGGAAACGCTTGACCTACCCTCAGAAAAAAACAAAAGGAAATGCTTGACCTAGAATTTGTAAGCTAATCGAAAATGAGAAATGCTAACAGACTTATTTAAAGTAAAACTCTTCACACTCTCTCGATTAATTCACAGTTTAAAGTTATTTTTCGTGTCAATATTATAAAATATTATATCAAAATATACATCAGAGAGAATTTACGAAAAATCATATTTTTGAAAGAGGCGATTGGCATTTCTCACAAAAAAAATTAGGGATTGTGGTTAGGATTTTCACACACTTTGTTTTTTCTCAACTCTTCCACTTAACCCTCTCTCACTCTTATAAAAATGGTGTCTACTCTCCTACTCTCTAGACTCTAGAGAGAGATAGACTCACACTCTAGAGAGAGAGAGAGAGAGAGAGAGAGAGAAAAAGACTTCCAAAGTAAAACAAAGCAAAAATCCAAACCAAAGCAGTTGCCTTTCCCAATTCAATATTTCATTCATTCATCCACACTTGCAGTTTTTCAGTTGGGGGTAAAATTATTAAATTTAAAATCCCCAATTCATCCCAACCTCCTCCTGTCCTTGCTCTCCCACAAGAAGCAGCAGCTGCGGCAGATCACAAGGGCATTTCTGTCATTTACGACCCTACTCACATGATCGCCTCCGGCTCCGGAAACGCCTTAATCTCCGGCGGAGGCGGGTTATGGTCGGCGGCGCCGTCGTACGTGACTGTCGGCGTCACGGCCTTGGCTGGGCTCGCGGTGGTCGTGGCCGTGTTCTGCACTGCCACTAGGTAAAGAAATAAAAAAAAAAAAGGCTCTGAAATTTCTCAAAAAAGCTCTGGAATTTCTGAAAAACGCAAACCCTAGGACAAAAATTCACTGATAGATGAGAGCTCTACGACGAACTCACACTTCGTCGTCGCCTTCGAGTTCGAATTCATCTCCTTCGTCTTCGTCGTCGTCTTCGTGGATTTATTTGCGTTCGGTTCTGTTAGTCGTGTCATCTTCTTCACCAGCTCATTGTTCTTCCTCTGATCGGTGAGTCTCTCTATTCTTTCTCCAAAGCTTTTCTTTTTAGTTTCCGCTCTTAGATCCCGATCTCGGGGAGCTTCAAGTTCATGTTTAGTACCAATTTTAGCTCAGTTCCACTGCTTTAATGGCGTTTTCTCGTCAATTCGTTCTTTCGGGTCACCTTCTTCATTCGCATTTTGGTCCTCCTTGGAAATTGTTACTCTTTCAGTTGCTTAAAAAATTGTGGGTTCGATGTGTTGGGCAAGCCACATTGGTGGTTTCATTTGCGTATCGATTTGCTTCTAGAAGATTTGTGTTGTTTTTGTCTCATGGGTCCAGTCAAATTAGGATTTTTATGTTTTAATATGATAAGTGTTTGAAGTTTGTATTTTAAGCTGCAACTGAGCAACAATGCAGTGGTTTAATAAGTCATAAACCCGAATCGAGTTAGGTTTTACTAATCTTCTCAACAGATAGATGGAATGAAATGTTTTGGATATTCAAAGTCAATTGTTTAAGCTGCCAAGCTATTGCATTGATCGGCATTTTAATCCCTGTCGATAATTTTCGCTAGCAAGTTGATTTGCTTAGACTTGGCCCTTCGAGGCAGCGTCCATAGATTATCCAGACTTTTGAAATGATCCATTATTCTGCTCACTTATGGCAAGACTGTTTCTTTTATATGAAAGGTTCAACTTTTAGGATGTTTTTATTGGCCTAACATTTTCGTTCATTTAGGCATTAATATTTTTCATACAGCTGATGCTTCCTTAATCTTACCATTACTAATTGCGCATATTGTTTTATTTTCAGGGTTCGTCTTAAGTCGCCTTGGTCCCGCAGGAAAAGAAAACATGCCCTTTCACCTCAGCAATGGAGGCTTTTCTTTACGCCTGATGGAAAGCTTCGAGATGGTGGAGTTAAGTTGGTGAAGAAAGTTCGCAGTGGGGTGAGTCGCCGTCACATTTGTATTATACTTTTTGTGTTCAGAATGGTCTAACGTCTAATTTTTTTATGTATTCATTTCATGCTTCCATCATTGACGTTATTCATCTTAAATTTTTTTGAATGCAGGGTGTTGATCCAAGTATTAGGGCAGAAGTTTGGCCATTCCTCCTTGGAGTGTAAGCATGTCCAACACCTATTTTAAGTTTTTAACTAAAATATTGCTGCATTAATACCTTGCATCTCTGAGATAGACCTCGCTATGTGATATTTTGGCTTCACCATCAGGTGTTTTGGTGTATCTTTACTAGCAGAGGATTGTATGCTCTTTCCCTCCTATTTGTCTAGATTATTGCTTCTAGATGTCTCATTCCAAATCAAACATAATGACTGCTAGATACATGAGCTTTTATTTAGGTCTGGTTCTGGGTTAGGAGCAGCTCATTTTAGGCTTAGACCTGACATTTTGTGCTTTCGAACACTTCGTTGTGTAGTCAATGTGGAGTCAAAGTTTCAAGAAAGTATTTTTTTTTCCCTCCGCATAAGAAGTGTAATGCGATTCCTTCTGAGTTGATGGCATGAGTTTTTGAAATAAAATCTGACCACTATACTGATTCCTGTTCTGCATATACATTAAAATGTTGTTTTCGGGAAGTGATGAAACCATACGTACATATGTTGACTGGATTTCTCTGTCTCAACAGCTATGAATTAAACAGTTCAAAAGAAGAAAGAGATGTAGTAAGATCTCAGAAAAGGTACTAATGCCAAGTCCATATAGTTTCTTTTGTAGCTTTATGTTGCATAAGTTGAATAAATTCTATCCAGTTTAGTAATTCTCTGTTTCTTATCCATTGGCCTTGCTAAATTTATGGTATATTGTTTGAATATTTTGTTGCAGAAAGGAATATGAGAAACTCCGCAGACAGTGCCGCCGACTCACAAAGCGCGAAAATGATAGCTCTAAGTTGAATGGGGACGGTTGTAGATTCACCCATGATACAGATTCTCCCAGCTCTGAGGATGTGGTTAGCGCCAGGGAATCCCTTTCTAGTGAAGATAAGATACCAGATGCTGAATACTCAGATGACCCTTCCAGTACGTTGTTGGATGGAGATGATGATGGTTCAAGAGAAAACACAAATGCGGATGCCAAAGACTCTGACTCATTTGACTCGGACTCCTCTGAAGAACCTGAGGTGATTCAGGCTTTCCCCTCATGTGAAGGGAGGGAAGAAAATGATCCTGATGTGACTTCCAAGGATGAATCTTCTCCCTTGAGGACGGAAGTCCAATCAAAACTAAACAGAGAGGATTTTGCCACATGGCAGCGGATCATACGCCTTGATGCAATACGAACTAATTCAGATTGGATTCCGCACTCCCCATCTCAAGCTGAAGTGTCACACGATAGGGCATCACGTTCTGCTGAGGCTGTTGGGTTGAAAGATTACAGTCACTTGGAGCCTTGCAGAATTTTCCATGCTGCTAGACTAGTTGCTATTCTTGAAGCATATGCACTCTATGATCCCGAAATTGGTTACTGCCAGGGTATGAGTGACCTGCTTTCTCCTATAGCTGCTGTAATAACAGAGGATCATGAGGCTTTCTGGTGTTTTGTCGGTTTCATGAAGAAGGCTCGACATAATTTTAGGCTTGATGAGGTAGGGATCCGAAAGCAGTTGAGTATCGTTTCTAAGATTATCAAATGTAAGGACTCCCACCTATACAGGCATTTGGAGAAGCTCCAGGCGGAGGATTGCTTTTTTGTTTATCGGATGGTGGTTGTGCTATTTAGGAGAGAGTTAACATTCGAACAGACAGTATGCCTATGGGAGGTAATGTGGGCGGATCAAGCAGCCATTAGGGCAGGGATCGGAAAATCTGCGTGGAGCAGGATAAGGCAACGAGCCCCACCAACAGATGATTTGTTACTTTTTGCAATCGCAGCTTCCGTATTGCAGAAGAGGAAACTGATAATCGAAAAGTATAGCAGCATGGATGAGATTATCCGGGAGTGCAACAGCATGTCCGGGCAACTTGATATATGGAAGCTCCTCGACGATGCACATGACTTGGTGGTAAACCTCCATGACAAGATAGAGACATCTTTCTCATGACTGCATGTATCGGTAGCATAGTTCGTTATCATGGTTGTTTCCCGGAATTCGGTTATTCGGAGCATTCAAAATAAGCACGTCGGGAGCTCACTCCAATCAGACCATCGGAGTCAGTGCTGATGAATTTTACCACTTTCTTCAAGCTTGCGTAAAAGTGGTGGTGTCAAACGTTGAAAAGATTAATTATTTAGATTTATCTGCGTTGTATTCTTCTCTGTTTTACCGCGTGATTCCATGGTTTGCAGGTAAAACTCCTGTATGAGTATTCCATGTGTTCCCAAATCGTCCAATTTAGAAATAACACTGTTTGTTGCTTATCAAAAAAAAAAAAAAAAATTTTGTTTCTTTTTGGAAAAATATAACCACGCCCACGAGTTATAGGCCTTCTTGTTCCTCCTAAACTGCCCTTCGAAGTTTATGAGCCTTGCTAAAGTTTATCCCTGTTTATTTATGTCTTTTGGTGAAAGATGGAGATAATTCCACCCTGCCAACATGGGTTGGTTGAATTGGTAAGAATTGGTCTTTTCGCTAGACCAAGGTATAGGTTCGAGTTGAGGAGGAGGTGAAGGTTTGGGGGGAAAATTGGGGGACGGGGTTGGTGACGGGAGAAGGGGTGCCTCGGGTGGGCAAGGGGTAGGTGATGGGGGATGGGAGAAGGGGGTGCTCGGGTGGGGAGGGTTTTCTGTGTTTTTTTTTTTTTTTTAAACTTTTCTTTAATTAATTATTTTAATATTTTAAAATTTTTATTAAGTGTTTAGCCATGTGGCACAAATTTGGCAGCCACGTAATCATTTAATGGTTAACTTAACAATTTTTTTAACAATTGTATGAAATTGAAATAAAATAATAAGTAAATGTATGAAATTGAAATGTTTTAAAGATATACGAGGTTGCAATCGACCTTAAACCTGATGGGTAAAATGTAATTTACCCTGTATTTAAATATAACCTAGTTTTTTTAATTCTTACAAAACTAACCAAAATTTATGTTCACTTAATTACCCTTGGACTAAAACTCTTTCTCCCAACGTTGTGAATTTTTTACCATGAACCTCATCTCCATTGTTGAACCACTAGGGTCCAAGCACCGCCACATTACTCTGTTATCTCTACTCAAAAGCAATTAAACCAAAGGATTAGCACACCAATCACTTGGCCAAACGAGCGCCACTTTTTTCTTACCACAACCCTGCACGGAACGCCCTTCACCACACGAGTTTCACGATTGCCCTACGGATTGCCCTCCGAACCGTAATAGAGTAGTCATTAAGCGGTGTGCAAGTGTGAAAGAGGTATTCAAGACCTCGAGCGTAAAATTCAATAATTGAAATGGAGATGAGGGGTTTAGAGAGGAGAAAAACCGGAGTTTTTCTGTGGATTCGTTTTATCATGTGGTCCTGGAGTTTTATCAACACGCGGTCTCTAAAATGGCTAATATTCCCACAATTTCCCGCAGCATCCAGGACCACATGATAGAACGAATCCACAGAAGGTAAAACGTCATAAACAAAACCTGCGACATTGACACCAGCACACACTGGTCTCAAATGCAACACACAACAATTGCCTTTGTGAAATCAGCAACAAATAATGAACAGGAATTCATATGGAAATAATAACAAGAAGAACAATCCTTTAATTTAAGATCAACCATTGTACAATCTGTCAATCACCTTATAACCAAAAAGACGCTAGAAACCAACCGACGGACCGACCCTCGGATGAACAATGACGGAAACCAAGAACAACATAACTGAAACGAGCAATTGCAAAATCTTGATGAATAACTAATCCTTACAAGCGGATATACTTAAATAGAAAGACTCTAATCTTTCTTGGTATAGTGACGGACAACGAAGGCCAACCCCAAGATTAAAAGCGGAACCAGAAACTGTAAAATCTTGATAACAAATTCGGATGTCTTGTCAGGATTGTATCGACCTTGTGGTGGTGGAATGTAAGTCCGTTTCAATGGGACAGTTGACTGATCAACCTCACCAATGTAGTACTTCTCCATCATCTCCCTGGCTGAATCACTGTGACCAACATCTTCGAAATCATTTGTTGCATCTTTCCCTACAGTTTTCAAACAAAATTAGTCTCATAAACCCTACTGCCTTGCAGGTTGAGAAAAAGGATATTAGTATTAAACGAATGCCTTACCAGTTGCAGATAGAAGAACTTCATCGCCTCCGGGATGATCATCCATGAATGGTGTCACATCATACACCTGAAAATTGATATTCCAAACCATCGGTAAATCAGCCTATTCTAACTATCAGAGTTTTTGCCGCAGCTAGCAGATTTAGTTTTAAGCATGAGATCTAAACTCCATACAATCTTGGTTTATGTTTTGTACAAATGACGCATTGAAACACAGGGAAGCGATTTTGCTCTTCCCTACGCATTTGCCTTTTTCTAGTCATCGGATTGAATAAACCAAAATCATATCAAGGAACTGAAACAAGGCGACCACTGAGGAGTGGGACCGTGACGAACACGACCACATTGACATGCAAAAATCTAATAGTCAAATTCTGGGTAGGGGGCAATTTTCTCATATTCCTAGATTTTCTCAGCAACCAAACAAAGGATAAATCAATCAATCAATCAACTAGGAACCGAATTTTACAGTACAAGAAGCAAATATCCAATCAAGATAAAGATCTGACCTTCCCGGCAACAATCAGCCAGCAATCTTTGGTTTTGTTGTGCTTCGCTACCTCTTCAAATACGTGAACTTTTGGATCTGAAGCCATCTTTCACTGCCACCATGGTCCATGCACAAATCACCAAAAACGTTAAAACCCACATAAATTGTGCACCAAATCCTCGAAATTTCATCAAAAAACAGCTTCTACCAATCCCAAAAACTAAAATTTTGAAAAACCAATTAAAACCCACAAAAATTTATGCACCAAAGCCTCGAAATTTCAACAAAAACAGCTTCCACCAATCACAGAAAACAAAATTCTGAAATACCGATCAAAACCCATGAAGGATTGAACACAAATTCAAAAACAAATACGAAAAATTAACAAGAGAGAGACCGTGAATTGAAGAACAAAGATTGATGAAGAATTGGGACTCACCTGCGAGAGAGAGTAGGCTCTGCGACTGCGAGATGAAGAATTGCTGCCTTGTTTTCTCAGAGTAGGAAGTCAGCAATTTGATTTACGGAGCCGTATACGGACGAGATCTTCTGGATTCCCAAAACGCCCTTCGAATTCAGGACAATTACGCACTTGTTATCAAGAACTTATATAATTTTTAAAAGGGTAAACATGTCTCGTCGCGAACGGCACCGAAAAACCCGCGCCCACCGGTTTCCGCCTACCAACGAAAACTAAAAATCACACGGAAGCAAATTCCCAAACGTTTTTAATTTTTGAATTTTTGGTATGAACATTTCTAATACTTATGTCCACGTGACAACTTTTAATTAATGTGTGATATTATTAAATGAAAAGTTTAATGAAAGGGGTTTTTCGAAACTTTAAACTAATCAAAAGTTATCAACTAACTTTATTTAATACAAAGGGTTTAAACTTTAATAAAACAAATACTGACGTGCGAAATCATGCATCACATTACACACATACACACACTCTCTCACTCAACCGTTGAACCTCTTTATCTCTTTCCCTCTTTCGCATATTCCCATCAAATTTTTTCTATCCTTTCACCTCATCCATCCACATCAACTTTTTTTTTTTTTTTCACCTCACTCCATAAACAATTTTTTTTTAATTTTTTTATTTTTTTATTTGACTATCCTTTCAATTTTTTTTAGAACAAATTAAGTAATAATATTATAAGATCAAAAATAAAGAAAATTTTCAGTATTCAGTTTTTTGAACATTAATATTGTCACTATTTCTTAAACAGAACATTGATTACTTCTTAAATTTGAACACTATTTCTTAAACTGAACATTGACTACTTCTTAAACTGAACACTATTTCTTATATTAAACATTGACAACTTCTTAAACTAAACAATATGTCTTAAACTAACCATTGACTATTTCTGAAACGGGACACTAATACTATCACTACTTCTTAAACTGAACATTGACTATTTCGTAAACTGAACACTAACTATTTCTTAAACTGAACGCTAGTACTATTACTATTTCGTAAACTAAACACTAACTATTTCTTAAACCGAACACCTTGTAAACTAAACACTAATTATTTCTTAAACCTAACACTAGTATTATCACTATTTATTAACACCAAGTAATAGTACTATCACTATTTCATAAATTAAGCACTGACTATTTCTTAAATCAAACACTAGAATTATCACTATTTTGTAAACTAGTACTGTCATTATTTCGTAAACTAAACATTGACTATTTCTTAAACCAAAAACTAACTATTTCGTAAACTAAACACTGACCATTTCTTAAATTCGAACACTAGCACTATCACTGTTTTTTAAACTGAACATTGACTATTTTATAAACTGAACACTAAAAGGTTCAAAATTTGAAGCTCTCTTCTCATTATCATATGGATCACTGGCAATAATATTTACATTCTGACAGAGTTAGAATAATGAATTTCACATTCCTATTTGTTCTTTAACATTTCTTCGAACAATTTATTTGACTTTCCTTTAATTTATTCAATACAAAATTAACAACAAAAACATAAATGAAAGATTAGAAAAGGTAATGTGCTTTCATTGAGGATCATAATCTAATATTTTTTTTATTTTTAGGTTTTAGCTGGTTAGGGTTAAAATTAATAAAGAATTCCATAATTTGAACATGGTGTGATGATGAGATGCTACCACGTGTAGGGCTAAGTGGTAGTCATGTATTGATGTCAGCAATATTTTTTTTTTTTTCCTCAAATTTCTCTCTTCCTCTAAAAATTTTTGGGGTTTATTGATGTCAGTTTGAATGGATTTGGTTGGCATTATCTTCTCTCTACCCTCACAGCCTCTCTCTCTCTCTCTCTAAATTTTTTTTGGGGTTTGTTGATGTTAATTTGAATGGATTTGGTTGGCATTCTCTTCTCTCTACCCTCACAATCTCTCTTTCTTTGAACCTTTTCCTTCCCAATGAAATATTTAAAAAGTAATGTGTGTTGCTTTTGCGTTGTTGGTTTTTTATTGAATTGGTAGATGCTTGCTTTCGCACTGCTCGCGTGCACACGCGCTTTGGGTTGAATAAGTTTTTGTTTTTTTTATTTTTTTATCTCTTATCCTTATCATTAAATAAAAGTTATTATGTGACTTTTGGTTAAAACTTAAAGTTATGAAACAATTTTTATTAGTTTTCCTTATTTAAATACACGATTTTTTATGCTAGAAAACACACGATGGTGGCCAAAGAAGGTTGAAATTAGCTCCCGACTTGGAGTTGGCTCACAGCCACCATGCATCAAAGGCCTAGTCTTCAGCCTGTTTGGATATGGTTTTGTAGGATATAATTTTACTTATTCACTTTTGTTGAAAGCGCTTCTGTTAAAAGTGTCTTTAAAATGATTGAAATCGCTTTTGGTGCAAAAGTTTTTAGAATTAATTCTTAGTAAAAAGACAAATGAATCTTGGAACTGAGTAAGTATGAAGCAGCTTTTTTAGAAGATCTCTGGTTGTTCAAAAAGTTATGTTAAACAAGTATGAATAAAAAACACTTCAAGTGTTTTTGGAACCTAAAAATATTTTCTCTAAAAATGCTTTCGGTCATTTTAAAAGTACTTCCAAACCAGCCATATAATGCTTATCTAGAAAGCACTAAAATTTGCTTAGTGCTTCTGCCAACCGTGCCAAAACCGAGCCTTATAATTGCTTACAGAAAGCACTAAAAAGTCGAAAAGTTGAACTTAAGTTTTCACCTTTGGGGGTGCTGGCAAACCAAGCAGAAAACAATATCAGCTCTATCAGTCATTGACACACATCGGTGGTGGTGGTCCAAGAATGGATATGTCTTGTATCTGATGTGTGAATTTCTTAAACCATGCATCTTTCACCGGCTCCAACCTTATCGTCACAATCGGCACAAAGACAAAAGAAAACCGTAAGCGATACAATAAACGTGGGTTAAGCTAGTTGACCAATACAGTGTTATCAACCCTTGCTTTCGACGAGTCATGGTAAAGTTATAAGACGAAGACTCAATATATAGGATCATTCGGACCAAGGTATAAAAGAGATAAATATGAAGAAGATAACCCCGTATATATCTAGGTAGATACTGTAGCAGTCTACGACGTAAGGATGAAGAAGAAGGTGCAATCTCATAAGGGAAAATGCAGATACAATATGGCAAATGCGGGTTAAGCCAGCTGATCAAGATAGTGTTCCGTCATCTACTATGCTAATGCTACATTACTTTATGTATTACCTGAAATTACATATCAGGGAACTAAACTCTTATCATTAATTCCCCTATACTGTGCTGAACCTGCACCTGCAGAAATTACCTACTGCTACTGTACTTGAAAAACACAACTACGAGTCTACGGTGCAAACTCAGCTCTACTTATTTGCCAAGAAGTTCATGCAGATGGGAGGTTGAACCTTGGCCAATGCAAGAATCGACGAAGGGAGAATCCACAACCCGTCTCCACATATCAAACCGGAAGCGACTGCCGGAACCATTAAACTTGCCTTGTTGTTTTTCAGCTTGTGCCAGACGAACACAACCAAACTCCCCATGCACATATCAATTGCAAAGTACGCTCCAACGAGGAATGGGACAGCCATTGCCATTGGAAGCGGAACGTATTTCCCGATTTTCGTAGGAGCAAGATCTCTCAGCAGATTAGTTGCTATGGCAAATGAGAAAAAACCATAACACAGCTGCAAGCAATGCTGGGGCAGGGCAGAGAAGCCTTCAACGCCGAGAATTGCCATGTTTCTGTATATGATGGCGTAAGGGGCTTTGTATTCACCGTCTGGATCCCCAATGTTAAAGGCCTTGTAGAAGAGAAAAAATGTAAGAGGAGCTACCACACAGCCTATGGCCGTTCCAATAGCCTGGCTTAAAATCATTGATCGAGGAGACGTGAGAGTGAGATGAGCAGTCTTTAAGTCGTGCATCAGATCGGAGGAGATAGAAACTATTGATTTGATCAGACCACAGCCTACAAGTCCAGCAACAACACCATCGTTTTTCCCAGCTACGGCAGCAAGCACAAAGAGAGCCACTTTCCCGTAGTTATAAGCCATGTTCATGTCAGTTAGACCCGCACCATAAGCATTGCAGAAGCTTAGAGAGGGTGCAATTAGGTAGGCTACGACTACATAATACCATTTCAGTTGAGGAAACATAAGCGGGATAATAATGATGGAGATGACAGAGAACAAGGTGTACCCTACGCAAGCTACCCAAACGGGAATGTTATCTCTTATGAAGACTTCATTTCGTCGAAGATCATCAACAGTCACATTCTTGTCATTTGAAGCTGCATGAGAGAGATAGTTTAATGATGTTACTCAAATTGTTTCAGTTCACACACGAAGCATAAACCATGCAAGATGTTACTCAAATTGTTTCATTTTGAGTACGAAGCATAAACCATGCAAAGTCGTGCACTACCTGTTTTAAGGTTCTTGTTCATCATTTTCATGTGGATGTTTGAGCCAGTAAAATATAGTATCTTGAGAAAATTGTACAGCCCGTCTCCTAGTATCAGGGAAATGGAAATGAAAACCTGTAGCAAAACGAAGATACACGAAACTCAATTGCCTAATACTTGAATCCAAAAATCTCTATGACAAAATCAGTAAGAATCTGGTTAAGAAATGGAATTGAATGTCTAGTCCACACCTTGTAACCGTTTAGACTCTTCATACTACTTTCTGATAAAGTTGCAGGAAACCACTCTCCCTTAAGACCCCTTATCAATGGCCACATTACTCCCCAAGAGAGTATGGCGCCGAGAAGCAAAGATAAGTTCACGAGATGAGAACAGATCATTCCTGCTCCTATATAAGTCATACTGAAATCAAAGTAAAATCTGCAAAATTCAATTTATGCAATCAATGACGAGAGAAGGATCAATCATGACAAGCAGAAGGAAAATGAAAGACACAAAGCACGCACGAATTTCTCCAAGCGGTCAATCCAAATGTTGGAAACTGAGCGAATCCGCATTGCTCCCCTCCAGAATAAAACCACTGAAAGAAACCCCACAAGAAACTAACTGAAAAGAATTTCATGAACCCGTGAACCTGCTGTCTGCGAGAAGAACCTCAACATGTTAAGAGTTCTTTCAAACTCAAGTCCTATTTAGTCTTAAACCGAAGATTAAGTCATATAAACGGATGCCTACTTAGCCATCTTGTCACCCTTTGGAGTATGGAACCCGTTAATAAGGACAGCAGTAGCAGTTCCGCTCGGGTATGCTAATTTATAGTCTATTATCATGATCTGCAAAACAACCCAAACTGCATTTCTAAACCCCTTTCGGAATCAATAACTTTGTCAATTTCAAACACACAAGCAATTTCAACCTCTTTCTCAATAATTTAGCAGTTCAGAAACATAACCCAATTTACTTTTTCATTCCCTCAAACAAACCTTTTTCTGCTATCGAAAGTTAGACAGGACGAAAGAACTTACCTTTCTGAGAGGAACCAAAGCCAGCAGCCCAACAAAACTACTAACAAATAGAAAACCAGTCATCCAACCAATCGCTGGTTCCTTGGTGCTCCCGGGAGTGTTCCCCTCAGTATCAACCCCAACTTGCTCGTAAGTCTTTCGGTTTAGACCCAACAGATACGAACCAAAACCACCTGCAATGCCACATATTTCAGCAAAACCCCATATGAATATTATGAAACCGAATCATCAACATGAAAAAAATAACAAAAGCAGAAATTTTTCTGACCTCCAACAGCAATGCTATAACACGCAACTGCACAAGTTTGAATTATTGTATTCTCCTGCCTGGTGAAGGGAGTTGATACAACTCCAGCCTTTTGAAGCAGCTTAGTCCATGACCGGATGAACACGAAAGCGAGAAGTGCAGCCGAAACATTGAGATTGGGAACCAAACCAGTGGTGAGGTTCAACTTCATCACTATAACACTGTAAATTACCCCAATAACTACGCTGGCTACGAGTCCCCGGACTGTAATCTGCCTTCTCCATGGGACTATTCTGTTCAAATCCTCCTGTGGCTCACATCCATTATCTTCAATCCCATGTCCATTCAATGTCTCAAACGTCTCAATCTCTCCGTTTTCGCCATTTGTGTTCCCCATTTGGTCTAAAAACCCTTCGCTGATCAGATAGAGTCAAATGAAAGAGAGAGAGAGAAAGAGAGAGAGAGTAGAATTTAGAAAATTTGATGATACGAACATGTTTTCTCAAGACCATTTCAGTCAAAAAATCAAAGAACTAATCTGATAGCTGAAATGAAATAAACACAGAAGAACACAAAAGCCCATCAACGATATTACCTCAACTTTCTCTTCTTGTTCTTCGATCGAGAGCTGGAAATTTCAGAAATTTACAAATGGCGTATCCGCAGACGAACCCTTTTCTCAATCTGCAATCTGATATCGTCCAGATTGCTTATTGCATTGAGAGAGAGGGTTGACTCGCAAGAACCCACCAAAAAGATCAAAACTTTACAGAGAAAACGGAAAGAAAGAAAAAGCCCCACGAATCCACTGCCAGTTGTTTGTGCCGAGAATTTGAGGAGTGGCTAGTGGCTACCACACGCCAAAAATATTTATAATTCGATTGGAAAAAGCAGAAGCAGAAACTCAGAGGAAAAGTCGTCGTCTCTGCATGTACTGCAATGAAGTACTAAACATGCTTTTGTAGTACATGACATCAACTTTCGATCCACCCCACTCAAACCGAAAAACAAAGAAGAAGCTGTTTTTCCTTAACGACTGCTTTTATGAGTGTGACTCAAACACGGCACACTCGGTTGGGAAAAGACTGAGCTTTTCTTATACTCCCCACAAATTAATAAATAAAAAGAGAAATGAAATGCCAACGATATCGGCTCGTTTGCTAAGATTTCTGTCTTGTGCGTTTAGCATTTATGTGAACGGAAGGAGATTCTCTTCATATCTTTTTCATTAAGCTCATTGGATTAAGTGATTCGGATCTTTGAAATTTCATTCAACGATATACCTATTTTGATCTCTTAATAACTATAATAATTTTGGACCGTTCGATGAAATTTCAAAAATCTGAATCACTTAATCTGATGACGTTGATGAAAGTGATCCGAAGAACGAAAGGCCGTAATTCGAGATAAGGGAATATTGATTTCTTGTCTCAGCGCAATTCTTCGCACTCAAATCAAATGTCATAGTATGAAAAAATACAAAACAAAAAGACTTAAAAGGTGAGGTCAACAACTACATGATGCAGAGGACCACAAAACCCGATAGCGGGCGGGTGCAGCTCCTTGGACGGGGTGGGTTGTCATTTACCAAAAGTAGTTTATTATTTTCAATCAATTTACAACCATTAGTCTAGTCAATTTATCTGCATTGATTAAAAACTCGTTTGAATATACTTTTAAAATGATTGAAAATAAAAATATTTTTTGAATTAATTCTTAGTAAAAATATAAGTAAATTCTGAAAAAGCACTTAAAGTGTTTCTTGAAAGAAATACATAATTGATGCTTATTGCAGAAATCACTTTAAGTCCTTTTGTAACCAAAAAAATTCAGCCATTGAAAAGTTGCTTAGAGATTCAACTAATATTGGTAAACAACTTGTAAACCTACGGGGTAACACCATATAATATTATGATTGTTAATGGCGCAAAGAGCATGGCTAACGAGGCATATTCTTTCTTTTTCTTTGATTTTTAACTTACTAATTTGATTATAAATTTATTTCACTCATCTATCGACAATCAACTACGATTGATAAAAATACAATTTTTTAAATTGTATGATCCTGAAATTTGACGTTGTTTTTCAATGGAGATGTAATACATGACGTGGTAGTTGAGTCATTTGACTCCTTATTCTCTACCTTACTTTAATTTAACATCCATATTCAATTTGTCATATCATCAATCAAATAAATTTTGACATGTTATATTTGACATCTCTTTTTTTTTTTTTTTTTTTTTTTGTGGTAAAGACCACAAAGTGTCCCCAAACTCGAAGGGTGGGACTAATCTCCGCTCGAGATTCGGCTTGCCTCTGGTAAGTGCTCTCAGTTGGTTTTGAACCCCTGCTGGAAAGGCATCAGGGAATCTCCCAACATAAGGTGGCATTTGCCAACCGCACTGCACCTTGTGGTTATTTTGACGTCTCCTTTGGAAATGCTTGATAGATGATAGTTTGGATTCTTTGGAATTGGATCTATTTTTTTAGCAACCATTCAAATTTTTACCAAATACTTAATGAAATTCCGTTTTGTTTCGTCTGCTACTTGAATTCTACTTGGAATTTTGGAAAGCAGGAATCTTCATGTTCAAGTTATTTATTTATGTACGTTCATTTTCGCAAAATCTAGCAGTGTCACATTCCCATTTTGTTCTTCCTATTTATAAAAAGAGAAAAGAAACTAAGAAACAAATTAGTCTAGCTTTAGCGACTTCAGAGCAGTTATAATAAAGAGTTTGTACTAACATGAGGCTCCGTAAGCTATTGAACATCTATCTCGCTATTTAAATCCAACTTGACTAACACGTTAGCTGTAAAATTGCGCCCTTTATGAACATGCTGCAAATTGCATCTCCAAATCTCTTGATCAAATTTACAAGCCTTTTACACAACTTATTATACGTAAAGTACCTCTCGATTTTATTTGACTTAACAAAGAGAGTCCGTAAATATTGGTTAGATCAGTTAATCAAGTCAGTGCACCCAAATTCACACTCACCTCCTCCAACATAATATAGTTTAAAACATCGTCTTGTCCAAAAAATACGAAGAGTCATGGGCCAACCCATAAGACATTTACACCTCCAGAACGGGAGCCCAAATCTCATCGGCCCGTACTTGAAACTCCCACGAAAAGCCAACGGCCACAAACGATATTCCCAGCTTGTTTGCCAAGCAGAGCAAGAAATACCCAAATAAAAAGTAGAAACCTTTCTTCCAATCCACACCCCTGTTCCTTAAATCCAATTCCTAATTTGCTATAATTTGCAAAGGGGCTCTGGAAATTGGGAATTAATTCGACTTTGTGAATTCTGCAGTACACTTTCAAATGGGGGGTTCACGGGAGAGGGAGACCAAGTTCCTGCAGGAACTGGTACTGTACGCGGCGAGCGCGGCGTTGAGTAGCTTGGTTTTGTTCGTGGGACTCCGGTATCTTGATCCGAACCGGGAAACGTCTAAGAAGGCGATGGAGAACAAGAAGGAAATCGCCAAGCGACTCGGCCGACCGCTTATTAACACCAACACTTACGAGGTAAAGAGACGCCATTTCCGGCTTCTGGGTTGTCCTTAACTTGCTGTTTCGTGGATTTTATTTCATTTTTGGAAATAATCAATATTTTTTTTGGATAATAGTGATCTGGGTTTTTGTAATATGTGGATTTTGAGGTGGTACTTTGAGAGATGATGAATTTTGATGTTTATTTTGTTGGGTTTTAGAGGGTTTTTGGTGCAGTTTCCTTGAAATATAGGCGTTTTTGCTGTTTTCCTTCCTGCATTATGGTGCAATCGGTTTTATTTTTTGTTAATACTTCGTATGTGAGTGAAATTATTTGAATTACTACAGGGACATCCAATAAAATTGGAATGATACTTTTTGATTTCGTGACTTATCCAATAAAATTGGATAGAGTAATGCTGATATAGTATTCGTAATCAGGATGTTATAGCCGGCGATGTTATAAACCCCGACCACATTGAAGTAGAATTTGGATCTATTGGAGGATTAGATGCTATAAAGGAAGCCTTGTATGAACTAGTGATCCTTCCACTACGGAGGCCTGATTTATTTTCCCACGGGAAGCTCCTTGGTCCACAAAAAGGTGTCTTGCTGTATGGACCGCCGGGTACTGGAAAGACTATGCTTGCCAAAGCTATTGCAAAGGAGTCTGGAGCTGTTTTCATCAATCTCAGGATATCAAATCTGATGAGCAAATGGTTTGGTGATGCACAAAAGCTCGGTGAGTGATATCAAATCTGATGTGCAAATATTCAAATAGGATCTTCTACTGTCTCTTCTCAAGTAGATTATGCATGTTTTATAACCAGTATCTTTCCTCTCTGATTCTTTTTCTATGGTTCTGGATCATACAATATCTTTTACTTCTCTATTTTGGCGATATATTTGTCAGCACTGTACGATTGTGAAGTATAGGAAGGGAAGGGAGTGTGCTAGATGAATATAGGCCCTTTTTTATACGAGAGATAAGTTCATGTAAGCTTTGATGTGATAGCTTTCATACTTTTATGCGTCTCACGACTTACTCAACTACCCATGAAACAACTATATCCATGCCTTTAGGAGTTAGGACTTTTATAGGTCTTGTTCCTAATAAGTCAAGTAAGCAAACTAATTCGATACTTATGCCACTGGGAATCAAAATGGCCTGGTGTATAAAAGCAATTATTTCGCGATCTTACTAGTTGATTGAGAAGGGTGAACTCTTATTTTTCTTTCAAGGAAAAGGTCATGCATATTTGTTGCTTTTACCTCAAGAGTTGCAATTATGCTAGTGTCCTACAAGGATTTTGAAGTTTTTGTAGTTTTCATATCAACTGTGCTTAGCATGTTAATTTGTCTTCTGCAGTTGCTGCTGTGTTTAGCTTGGCTTATAAACTCCAGCCTGCTATCATCTTTATTGATGAGGTTGATAGTTTCTTGGGTCAGCGCCGAACTACAGATCACGAGGCATTGACAAACATGAAAACTGAGTTCATGGCTTTATGGGATGGCTTTACTACAGATCGTAAGTTTTTTTTCTCCTCTCTAAATAGGAATTTTCTTCTTCTTTTCCTTAGGAAAAGAAAGCATTTGTGGTCAGTCATCAGTGAAATGCTAGACAATTATTCCTTGGATAAGGCATTTGGTTTGATATTTTATGTTGTTCATGCAGAGAACGCTCGAGTTATGGTTCTTGCTGCTACTAATCGTCCGTCAGAACTTGATGAAGCAATACTTCGGCGTCTTTCTCAGGCCTTTGAGATTGGGATGCCCGATGAAAGGGAGAGGGCTCAGATACTAAAGGTGATTTTGAAGGGTGAGAGGGTTGAAGACAATATTGATTATGATCGTTTAGCCGTCTTGTCTGAGGGTTACACAGGTTCAGATCTACTTGAGCTTTGCAAGAAAGCAGCATATGTTCCTATCAGAGACCTACTAAATGAAGAAAAGACCGGAAAGAAATCTTCTGTGAGTATATGTGGCATTTTCATTGTTTATCTTTGCAGTTTCAGCTCTAGTTAATAGGCTTGCAGGTTTTGTTTGTACTGACAGTGTTGGTCTCTGCTGCTTTCTTCAGGCACCAAGGCCATTAACCCAGTTAGATTTGGAGACTGTTCTCGCAACTTCCAAACATACAAAGGTTGCTGCAAATGACTATACTGGGTTGTTCTCATCACAATCATCACCAGGGTGGTCGAGGGATAGCGAGACTGGTGATTATCCAGTTCAAGCTGCAATTACTGAGCTTACAAAAAACGTGGTTTCCAAAATCTTGAATATTCAACCCGATGCACAGGACCCTTGAAATCCCTACCTCCACTCCAGCCAAAAGTCTCCACAGGTGGGGGGAATCTTGGGTTTCAACGGGTATATCCCCATGTGTCTATACAACTCTTGTACGTAACGGGATGAGTGCTAATATTCACACAGGGTATTCCCCCGGCAACGCCCCGGTGTTTCTCCTGCCGGTGACATATTATATTCAACGCCGTCAGACTCGTGGCAGTAGGAGCCTCCTCGATTATCTTCGATTAGGTTTACAATACATATGTTCTTAGTATTCACGTAGTTCCATCTTTTTGAATGGTGCCTAAGATCATATTGTGATTTAGCAAGCGACGTAGATTATTGGATATGAAGGAGCTGTTTTGTATCGACGTTCGGACCATTGTCTTGTTATAAACCTTTCTGACTCTGTAAACGTTGTTGAGAGTGGGTGGTTTTGTTTGACATTCAACATTTGCCTTCCAAATTTTGGTTTGCTCTTGTTCCAACTTCTCTCAAGCTATACGTGCTCAACTGTTCAGCAAGGGTACCTTCAACCCTAAACTAACTCTTGTAGGGAAATGCTAGTTTTAGTCGTGTGCTCGGTGGATGCTGACCATTCATGCTGATGGGATCCATAAACAAAACAACGATATACTACTTTGTGCACCATCATTGGATATGTGAGGTCGCTTGAGCTTCAAGTTACTCGGACTAGTAGGGCGCCCTATCCACTATCAGGATTAACGGGAGGGCAACTATACTTACAATAATGATATACTAAGGGGAGGGATTTAACTTATATATGAGGAGATATACTACTAAACTCGTGTTAGTGGCCCTGCGTGGCGATTAACAGTGTATTTCTCACATGGTGAGCAAGTTGCATGAGCTACCAGAATGATTAGGACCATCACCTAGCTGGAAGTAGGGCAGTTGGTTTCATATAAGGGCGAATCATTACCCCTTTCAAGTTTGTGTGCGTCCCTGAGAGTCCCTCTCATGCTTTTACTCTAAATCCAAGGCCCACAATTTTTCCGCCAGAAAGCTGCAACAGCTTGATAAGGTGGTATAATAAAGGAAGAACGCGGTTTTAGTCGTTTTTGACAATCATAAGCGTTTCTGATTATATGTGACGGAATAATTTAGAAGTAACTGTGGTTCGTCAAAATGTCTTTTAAAAACACAACGTATTTTTATTAGAAGCACCTTAAGGTATTTATATTCTATCTAGCGAAATAATTTATAAGTCCTGCGTCCGTTATAAATGGTGGAAAATTATTTTAAGGAAATTGACTGAGGATATCTAAGGAAAACCGCCCTACGAAACGAGCCACAAATGTCAGCAAAGTGAGACGTCCGAATCAATTATTTGTTAATCTCCTTTGGATTCCAATAATTTTGTGATACTCGTTTAAGTACATTAGCGTCCACAAAACAAACATGACAAACATGACATTAGCTCGTGGTTTTGGCTCTCCTAATTATTGTACAACACAATTTGTTAAAGAATGCAATCTCGCGTCAAAGGTTTGACACAATATATTACTTATATACAATTTGTCAACGAATGTAATCTCACGTCAGATATTTGACAAAATATATAACAACTTGTATTAAATGGTTTCACTTAAATTGTACTGATGCATTTTGATAGAAACTAAGCATCTAGTGTGTTGTGCATGTGGTTAAGTTGAGACAGTTTCGATATAATTAGTGGTAATCTGATAATTAAATAAATAAACCCATTGCATTATTGCATAATTGCATTAGTTATTTCCCTGCACTCACGTAAGTAAGCACCGTATGTTTGACAACTAATTTATTAATTAACATTACATGTTGAAAGTGAATATCCTGTTTGAAGCTAGATAAATGAAGATTAAACAATAATTAACAGGTCGCAGTTGGTGAGCAAAACCACTCTTTGACTACGTGCTCTGCTCAATGTGGGACATAGAAAACATAGCTCACACACGAGGAACGATACTTGACAACTCAAGAATGAGCTTGAATTTCTATACTCAAATTTTTTTTTATGTTTGAATCACATAGTTTTGTATTTATGAATAGAAACATTCATATTATGAATCACTTATATCTCTGCAAAAATGAAGATTATCTAGTTAATCTATTGTAACAAATACATAGACAGTTCATAATGTTGTTGCCAAATTCATTCATCTTTTTTTATGCAATTTTATGACTAAATGATCTTAGTTTTAGTCGATTTTTTTTGTAGAGGTGATCTTTGTAAAGTGATTTATATTATGAATGGTTTTGATCATAAACATAAAATTATATGAATCAGCAACAAATAACTTTAGGTAGGAACGCGTACTTATAGTCTCATTCTTTAAGTAGTCAAGTATTATTTACACGCGAGAGGAATAAGTATTTATATTAAACAACTTCATTGTCATTACGGAGTCCCGCTCAAAAATGACATATAAGTTTTTCTATACATAACAGTGCATTATTAAACTAAAACATTATAGTAACGGTGAATACACATTTCACGCAAGTCGCCCTACGAAAAAGGAAGCCATGAAAGGTCAGTTTTACATCAGCATGCAGCAGCTGGTTCAAGTAAAGTCATATATATACTAATCAAGCTTGCAATAATGTGTGTGTTTTCTTTTCCGATGGTTTCCTTTTTCATTTATATAAAGTCACGACTATAACGAGCAGATTCATCAAAGGCTGCACAGCATCCCACCGTGTGCCTGCTCGCTCTGACTATTCCCCCGTTTAATAGCTACGCAGCACAGCACCCCACCACGGCCCGAAACCATTAATTGATTAGACTTCTTCACTAGTTCTAATCCATGAACGGAGAGAATACATATTGTTGCGGTATTTCAAGTTAATTACTTATGTTATGTGTTTTAACTATGCCTTGATTATGACTTGCAGTGTTAGCAGCACTAATTGAGCGGATTAGTTCAATATATTTTGTCACTATCTATACCTAATGCACGACCCGCGAGCATAATCTTGTAGATTTGTCAGAATGACAATGCATTGTCATGTGTTTTAAATGTGTCTCGGAGTCTTGACCATTTCTAAGGTCATTAGCAACACCACCCAAGCCCATAATACTTAATTTGCGTCGTTGTAACATTATTTCAAACCAATTAAAAATGGTCACATATTTTAAAATCGTTCTCACTTCTCAGTGTAAGGGTGTAATAAAAAAAAAATCCGACATAGTATGAAAGCGATAAATCTAAAAAGCTAAGGGCTCGTCTAGAAATATTTTTGAAATGACTGAAAACGTCTTTGTCAAAAATGATTTTGAAACGAATCTTTAATAAAATCACAAGTGAATTATGAACAAATATTTTATTACTTCATACTCGTGGAAAAGTGCTTTCAATCAATTTTATAAAAAAAAAACAAAAAGATTCCATTAAAATTCAGCGCCGTTGGTCAAAAATCAAGTGCCAATAAATTGGTTGGGTTTGGTCAATTTAATGAAATTGAATAAAATGGGGGCACATGTGAGAGAAATTTTTAGTTGTGAAGGGAACACGGATGGTACACCACGTGTTTTTATGTAAGTGGTGGAAATTTTTAATTTTTAAGTTATTAATCTTTTAACATACATATCCCACCATTTATATAGGAACATATGATGTACCATCTTGTGTGACGATCATACTGAAAAATCTCTCAACATGTGAATAGTCTTTCAAAATAATTAAATAAAATATTATTTAAGAAACTTACGAAAAAAACGCTTCCAATCAATTTTAAAACGAAGAAAAAGATTTCATTAAAATCCAGCGCGATTTGTCAAAAATCAAGGGGCAATAAATTGGTTGGGTTTGGTCAATTTAATGAAATTGAATAAAATGGGGGCACATGTGAATAGTCCTCTAAAATAATTAAATAAAATATTAGAGAGAATGAGCCCTTAGTCGTTGGTCATCGTTTCACAGCCAAAGACAAACAATACAATCCACATTTCTTCTCCTTCTCTACGTACACGCCCGTTGTTGCTCTTTTTATTGACCCAACTCACCCAACTTTAATTTGCCGGCTCAAGCCGTCTCCATGCATTGTTCCCCCAACCCAAACCCATTAAGTTGCTCCTCCAAATATCATTCTCAATCTCCACCCATCACCTCCACTCCTCTCTCTCTTTGATTTCATCAAACCAAATTTTAGCCTCGCATTCAGCTGATTTGAGCATCGAAGGCTCTTTAGTTAGTAACTAAGCTAGAATCTCCGTCAATTTGTTTAATTACTCCATACGTAACTAACTTCAGCATCGGAGGCTCTTCAACGACTACTGCTAGCACGTTGGGTGCTACAATCCTTACCGTGGTGGGCTAGCTAGCTCGATTTCGGGTTAATTGTTCGTTTATCATGGGCGGATTCATGGCATTTTTCTATTTCTTGCTGTTTGCTGTTTCTTTGGTTCTGGTTCTCCGGTTCATGTCCAAAACATCTCTGGTTCACAAATTGACAAAATTATGGCAATCCTTGGCGGACCGGTTCAGAGTCTACCAGTTTTACAAAATCCCGCAGTTCAACGAGCACTTCCAAGAGAACCAGCTCTACGGCAAGATCTCCGTCTACCTCGACTCCCTCCCTTCCATCGAGGATTCCGACTTCACCAACCTCTTCACCGGCGCCAAATCCAACGACATCGTCTTCCGGCACGACGCCAACAACTCTGCCGTCCACGACACCTTCCTCAGCGCCAAGCTCTCTTGGAGTATTCAGAAATCCCAGTCCGACGGAATCCGGTCCTTCGTTTTGAAAATCAACCGGTCCGACAAGCGCCGCGTGTTCCGCCAGTACTTCCAACACATTCTTACCGTCGCCGATGAAATCGAGCAGCGGAACAGAGATATCAAGCTGTACATGAACCTCTCGCGTGAAAACGAACGGTGGCGATCGGTTCCGTTCACGCACCCTGCCACCTTCGACACCGTCGTGATGGACGCCGAGCTGAAGAATAAAGTCCGGTCCGATCTTGAGAATTTCTCGAAATCGAAGCAGTATTATCACCGACTAGGCCGAGTTTGGAAGCGGAGCTTTTTGCTCTACGGCCCCTCCGGCACCGGAAAAACCAGCTTCGTCGCCGCCATGGCGAGGTTCTTAGGCTACGACGTGTACGACGTCGACATGTCCAAAGTCGCCGATGACTCCGATTTGAAAATGCTTCTCCTCCAAACGACGCCGAAGTCGCTGATCGTGGTGGAGGATCTGGACCGTTTCTTGGCGGAGAAATCCACGGCTGTGAGCTTGTCCGGGCTGTTGAATTTTATGGACGGGATAGTGTCGTCGTGCGGTGAGGAGCGCGTCTTGGTTTTCACGATGAACGGTAAGGATCAGGTGGACCAGTTGGTTTTGAGGCCGGGTCGGGTCGATGTCCACATCCATTTTCCACTCTGCGATTTTTCCGCTTTCAAGAGCTTGGCCAGCACTTACCTCGGGCTAAAGGAACACAAGCTGTTCCCGCAGGTGGAGGAGATTTTCCACGGAGGAGCGAGTCTGAGCCCGGCGGCGATCGGCGAGATTATGATTTCGAATCGGAGCTCGCCGAGTCGGGCTTTGAAGTCGGTTATCTCGGCGTTGCAGACGAATGTGGATAGTATGAAGGGAGCGAACAAAGTCGGGCAAACGTTGTCAAATAGTTCGTCGGGTCGGTCCGTCGACGAGTCGGGCGAACCCAGCGCCGTTTTTTGCCATGAAAGTGTTCACACGGTGAGGGAGTTCAGGAAATTGTACGGTCTTTTGAAAATGGGGAGTCGGAGGAAGGAAGAGCCGCCGTTGGATTCAAGTTCCGCGGAGAAGTTGGATGGTTTAAGGCATGAAAGGTTGAATTTGTAATTTCATAGTGTTATATATTTTTTGAAATTCAATTATTTAGTCCCGTTGTAAAATGAACAAAGATTAGCTACTCAAGAATAAGTAAGAACTCTCAAAATTCATCGTGTTCGAATCACAGAATTTTGTGCTTACTGATAAGAGTCGTTTATATTATAAATCACATTGTAAAAGTCTGTAAAATGAATTAAAACTAAGTATGTTTATAGTCAATCTATTCTAAGCAGTATATCGACGGTTTATATTGCTTTTACTAATTTTGTTGATCTATTTTTTATATAATTTGATGACTAAACGACTTCAATTATAATTGATTTTTTGCAGAAACGATATTTGTAAAGTGATTTATACTACGAATGGTTTTAATATAAATACGAAATTCTATAAATTGACAACGAACAACTTTGAGTATGAACTCGTACTCATTATTTAAGTAGCCATATATAATTCTTGTAAAATAACATTAGGACGATGAATACAATATATATATATTTTTTTACTGTAATATTGTTTTCTTAATTCAAACAATGAGGAAACGTGAAAATTTCGATTTGACTTGGTTAAGCTCGTGTTGTCGACCCGTTTTATGGACAATGGCCCTTATTTTTTTATGCGCCTTACTATTTTTACAAATCAGAGTTATGACTTTTTGTTAAGTGAGGTTTTCCTTAAGAGCAAGTTCAGCAGGGAGAGTAGCCCGATGGACCAACACGAGAACAGGAGCAAATCGCCTCAGTAATCAAGTCCAGCCTATGGAGAGATTTTTCAGTGTGATTGTCACATAAGGTGGTACACTACCCATATAAATGGTGAGATATCTGCGTTAAAAGATTAATAACTTAAAAATTAAAAATTTCCACCATTTATATAAAAACACGTGGTGTAGCATCCGTGTTCCCGTCACAACTAAAAATTTCTCCAACCCATGCTGGCGATTGCCTAGGGGGGGCCCGAGGGAGAGGCCCAACATGAGTCAGTGCCCCGAGAGCCCGAGGGCCAAGTGATGCAAGGCTCACGTCTTGGGGACATCAGTCACGTTATAAAATTAATAAAAATATAAAATATTTAATAAAAATGTAAAAAAATCCGAAAAAAAAATTGAAAAAAAAAACTAATAAAAATTTTATAAAATTAAAAAAAAAAAATCAATTCGGCCGTTTCATTCCCCAGCTTCGTCTCCACTGCCACCGTGCTGCACTTGATCCTTGACCTTCAACCACTCCACCTCCCGTGCGCCTTCTTCTTCTTTCTCTCCGACTTTGAATTCAATGGTTTCTCATCGGAGTTTGTCCCCAAGATTGGGTTTGGAAGCTTGGATTGTCTGCTTTGACGACACTATGTCTCACAGTGCACCGATGGTGCATGCAAGACCACATTCACGTTCCACATGCTCCATAGATTCAACATATAAGGTTTTGAGGTTAAATTACTCAAGGAAATGGTGGTGATGGTGGCTAGTTTGCCACTGTGCTAGAGAGAGAGAGAGAGTTTGCGAAGTGAGGGAACTTCCTGGAACCAAATGCATGTTAGGTGGCTTATTCACAAGTATAGCCGTCTTGCATGTATGACAGGTGGAACTTGGAAATTTAATGACACACACACACACATATATATATATATATATATATATGTTTTCATTCCAACGAGTTCACCCAAGGAAAATGATAGGTGATATAAGCTCAACCTTTTGGGTACAAAGTCAATCTCAACTCCTATATTGTTTCTGTTTATTGAATTTCATAACCATCCATTAATCTATCTTTCAAATTTTGCTATATAAAAAAAAATTACATAACTAAATCATAGTCTAAAAAAATCGCATAACTAAATGACACGTGGTACAACTAGACCGATTAAAAATCATATCCAAAATTACAAATAAAATTATTTTTTATTATTTTATAAAATAAAAAATACTAATATTTTATTATCTATTGTCATGACTATTCAATTAGGGATGAAGATACAAAAGACAGTTACTGTTCACTGGAGGCTATTCAATAGTGAGTTGCCCTAGGGGGCCTTTGCAACGCTGGAATTGCTCTAAGGGTGAAGGCTAAAGTTTGGTAGTTGTATGTTTAGAATTTTTGTTACGGAACTAATCATATGACAAAAGAGATAAACATACATTGTATGTAACTGATAATAAGACGAATTTTTGATTTGCAATCGGCTATCTTCCAAGCAATTTGAAAGTTTCCACACGCTGTAAGATTTTTTTAATCAAATGAAAACTTATCCGAAAGTTAAAATAGATCACGAAGCCCTTGAATTCTTTTCCGTTACATCTATAAGTTATTATATTGAAATAATCGACAGGACATGAAGCTTCAGGCCTCTACTCATCTATCTTTTTTCTTCTAAGCAAAATTAGAGTTCTCAATATATTGGGAAAGCAAATATTTCATGGAGGCTTTCTAAGACGAGAGAGAAGGGAACTAGGGCTGCGTTTGGTTCAAATCGGTTTGATTTTTTGTCAAAATCGAAATTGAACCGAAATTTTAACATCTCCAACATAATCATAACATAAACATTTCAACTAGGGTGAAAGAAAAGAAGGGGGAGAAATAATAGGTTAGGGTTTAGAGTTTCTAAAGGCTTTTTTTTGAATATTTTGCGCTTAAAGTTTGGCAACACATTAGGCTTAGCACATTTGAGCTTACAAACTGGGTTTAGAAAATAAGGAAAACTAATGAAGATGATTTGAAAACTTTGAGTTTTAACGATGAAAACAAAATAAAAAGTAAAGTGAATAGTACCAGGTTTAACTTTTTAATGTAAAAATGTGATTTTTCGTTAAAGTGAACAGTATTGCAGACTTTTCGTTAAAATATGTTAGAAAATAATACTCAAAACAGATAATTAAATTAAAAAAATATTAATTTAATTAATTTGGTTTGGTTCGGTTTCTAGACCACTGAAATCGAAACCAAACCAAAAGAATTCGGTTTTGTTTGGTTTTTTTGTTCGATTCGATTATTTTGGTTTTGATTATGTTCGGTTTTCAGTTTTTTGAACCCACCCCTAATAGAAGGGGTAAGGGACAACACGATTGTGTGGGTGAGAAATTTGCTTTGAGTCGCGTGATTTACGTAAACAGTTTAAAATTATTTGATCCAGAGTGAGTAACATCCTATTAGTTTGGTTCAGCTTTATGAAGAAAATCAAAATATTTCAAGCCTTGCCTCCAAACAAAAAATAAATGAAAAAAACAAAGAAGGAAAATCGAAGCTTCGTTCACGTGCTCGCACGTGAGAACGAGGACGGCTTGAAGAAGGAAAACAATACACTTTCGAGTCTTGTTCCCAACTGTCGATCAAGGAGGAGTAGTTTCGCTCTTCTTCTCCGTTAGCCCTAAATCCCCAATTCGCAGCGCTCGCCGATCTCTCACTACGTCGTCAATAAGGTACGTGAAATTCATAAATCTCCAACTCCATATTCAAAATCTTTCCTGTAAATTTACAACTTTTCTCTGATTGAAGCTGATCATCGATTGAATTTGCTCAATTGTTCCCCATTTTATGCCTATTTAGAGCCGATTAGGTATCTATGCAGTTGAATTGGGAAATCCTTTTTATCTGTGAGAATTAGGGCACAAATTTTGAGCTTGGAAATGGTGGGTGGTTGTGCATTTTAGCTGTTTTTTGGTTACGATTCGTGCATTGGGTTTTTAGCATTTTAAATTGTAGGTTAAGTGAGTAAATTGTGATTTGCGAGCTTAGAATAATGTTCGTTGTGCATAAACAGATAAATTTTGCACCTTTGTAACTGCAAACTATGTGTGTCTGAAGTTGACTATTATTAGTTTTGACATTTATTCTAGGTGAATTTTTAGGGTATTGAGGAAAAATTTTGGTGTTTGGTAAATTATACATGATTAGCGAGAGGGAATGCTTTATAATGTGTATTGAGACATGAATTTTCCACATTGAATTTTTCAGGTCTCTTGAGTGAGCTATTAGGAACTGGGCATTTTATCCTGATCAACATGGTAAGGTTTCATGAACAGCTACGGTTGCTGGGGTCATTGTTCAATCTCGTTATAATCATGAGGAATTCTTTGTGGTATTAATTTGGCACACTTCCAATTTGTCGCAGAATTACTTAATTGGAGCATTCAAACCATCCTGCAACATTTCAATCACGTTTTCTGATGCCAAAACTCGGAAGCAGGTAATCCATGTTTAAAGAAGAAATTGAGATATTTTTCCCTTCAGGATCGTTAAAGAACATATTATTGATGATAGCTCGTGCTCCTTGTTACTTCCAACAGATCATTTATCCATGGCTTTATTAAATGCAAATCTCAAATCAAAACTATACGAGATTGGAAAATCAGCTTAACATTTTTCCCTCATCTCTGGTCTGTTTCTGTAGGTCCCCTTAAAGAAGGAAAGTGGCCAAGCAGTATTGGTCCCACTTTTTCAAAGTCAAGAAAACATTTCTGGGAAGGTATATTGTTTGATTGCATCGTTTTGAATGATAAGCATTATAGTACACAAAGGTTAAATCTTTAGGAAATTGATTTCGAGTAGTTTAGACTATAAAGATCACCTCTTAGAGATATTTCCTTTCTTTGTTGTCAATTTCAGATTAATATAGAACCAATTCAAGGGAAGAAGGTCGAACACAATGGAGTTAAAGTTGAGCTCCTCGGTCAAATCGGTATTGTTTTGTTATTTTATTTTTTGTTGCTACTTGCTAGTTTCCTGTGTTATATTTGTATGATGTGGAAAGATGGAGGTTTAATGTGAAAATAATAGCATTTCTTAGGATTTTTATTTCTTACCCGAGCACTCTTATAGACTTTATTTATGTTGCAGAGATGTACTTTGACAGAGGCAACTTTTATGACTTTACTTCCCTTGGTGAGTATGCTCTCGCTTCATTTCATTAGCTTTGTACAGTTTCTACTCAGTTTTTCAAACTACTGATTTTGATTCCTTGTTTATAACTGCCAACCCTTTACATTAGAAATAAAGAAAGATAGGGATTAATCATTATGATGCTCCAAATTTTCATATTTTATCCATCATCAGTCTGTCTATTTATCATTTTACTGAAGAAAGAAAAAAGGGTGATGTTTTCCTTGTAATTGTCTTTAAACTTGTTGCTCTTGTTAACAGTTCGTGAACTTGATGTTCCTGGAGATATATATGAAAGGAAAACATATCCTTTTGAGTTTTCTACAGTTGAGATGCCATATGAGACTTACAACGGGGTGAATGTTAGACTTAGGTAAGTCTTAAAACGATCATCGTTACTTGTATTTTCATTATTTTTTTGTTAATTGAAGTAAATATCTATTGGCAGCTTTTAGATTTTGCGTGAACATCATGTTCATAATTCATGCTGACATATTGTAAATTTGCTCTTCCTAGGTATGTTCTGAAAGTCACAATTAGTCGTGGTTATGGTAGTAGCATAGTGGAATACCAGGATTTTGTGGTAATCTCTCTCTTTTCTCTCGTTTTCTTGGAAATCAGGATTTTTTAGCAATATTGTTCATTCTGCTCCTCACCTTCTATTGTCTATGCTTTCAAAACCTGCTCACAATTTACTACTCACAGGGTTTCACATATAAGTGATTATCATTACCATTCACAATCATTAGTCATGTAGCATTCTCACAATTTATATTGATGTTGTTCTGTGCTTCAGGTTCGCAACTATTCCCCGCCTCCATCTATTAACAATAGCATCAAAGTGAGTACCAGATATGTACTGCAACAAAAAAGTTTCTGTTCATCCATTAGCTTAATTCCATCTTATGTTGCATCTCTCTAGTGTGATGCAACAACCAGCCCATTGTTAGTCCTCCCTCAATGGATCTTTCTTATAGTTTTGTTCCCTTTGCAGATGGAAGTGGGAATTGAGGATTGTCTGCACATTGAGTTTGAGTACAACAAGAGCAAGTAAGTTGAAATATATCTGACCAGGGTTGTATGTGTATTGTTAGTGGTTTACATGCATGAGATGAAATCTGGAAACATTGGCTATTTTCAAATGCTAAGTTTCATTGCTCCACAACCATTGCCTGAGCTCACTGGTGTAGAGCGGGTTTGTACAAAGAGAACTTTGTGCCTAGGATGTAATAAATCGGAACTATGTTATGTTGAGAAAGTTAAAACAAAAGAGAACAATTTGGCGTTAATTATTGGTGTGTTGATACTTGATATACAGGTACCATCTGAAAGATGTTATTATCGGCAAGATATATTTCCTTCTTGTAAGAATCAAAATAAAGAATATGGATCTGGAGATCAGGCGTCGAGAGTCAACAGGGTCGGGGCCCAATACTCATGTTGAGACAGAGACACTTGCTAAGTTTGAGTTGATGGATGGTGCTCCAGTAAGAGGTATGTTCTTTAACTCTTTTGCTTTCTTAATATGATTAACGTCTAAGCTTGCTGCAATTCTTCAACTGTCCATATATGAATGGTTTACGTGCATATGCTTACCTTTTTCAGGTGAATCAATTCCCATTAGATTGTTTCTTAGCCCTTATGAACTCACACCAACACACCGCAACATCAATAACAAATTCAGCGTGAAGTATTATTTGAATCTTGTTCTGGTTGATGAAGAGGACCGACGGTATTTCAAGCAGCAAGAAATCACTATATACAGGATTGAAGAGACGTCATGATCACTCATTTCACATGCTATCTCCATTTGATCCATTTGACGTGGAATAGAAGATAAAATTTCTCGTGGCACCTTGTAAAGCTTAAAAAATTTCGACCTTATTGTGCTTCAATGACTTGGTATTCTGGCTGAGTTGCAACTTTGATACAGGATTGTCGCATGTACATGGGCGCGGTGGAAGGACAAGATCTCCGGTTGCAGTGATGATACATCATGTAACAATCATCCTGTATCTTAACTTTGTGAAGTTTCTCCAATTTACTTTGTGAATTACCATTGGAGAAATTAAGTTTGAACTTTAAGCCTGCTTTCTGTTATTGTTATATCTTTGATGGAATTCTGCAGTTCAATTGATCGAAAAAGAGAAATGATGAAGACGGGCGGAAATTATCCGGTCGTTGTTATGTTTAGCATCATTACAAGAACATTCAATTTGAATCCGAATTCACAAGTTGTTAGTTATGCTAAGAAATCAATGGCAAGCGCGCGCGCGCACACACTCATTTATGAACAAAACACGCTCCTTTGAAGCAATCTTTCTTTCATACTGCCACCGGTACTTCACTCTTCTTCTTCTTCTTCTGCAACCGATGGCAGCCCCTCTTTGAACCACTCGTAAAGTCCGCCTTCTAAGTGGAAGACATTCGTATAACCGTTGAGGACGAGCAAGTAGGCTGCTATCAGTGATCTGCAGGAGACTGGCGTAAGTGATCAACGTGATCAACTCTGCAACGAATTGAAATCTCAAGGAAGAAGAAACTAAACTGAATCACCTTGACTGTTGACCTTCTGGGAGATTTTGGGTAGGTCTCATCGTACCGCCGGAGGCGCAAGCCACTATTATCTTTGCCTTCTTATCAAGCTGCGATCCCACACCTGTT
Organism: Pyrus communis; assembly: GCF_041283825.1. Lineage (NCBI taxonomy): Eukaryota > Viridiplantae > Streptophyta > Magnoliopsida > Rosales > Rosaceae > Pyrus > Pyrus communis. Next base: position 803,662 of record NC_142565.1, read on the forward strand.
ACCATATACCACAACATTGTTATTATTTGGTGTTTCTGCACCTGTAAAAGTTGTCTATTGACAAAGCAAGCTAGCTTATACTTAATACATACTCGATATGAAGTCAGGGTTCTCTTCTGTGCCGGCAAAGATGCCGAAAAACGCGAAAGCAGCACGGCGGGCAATGTCCCACGCTGTCCACTCCTTTATAAGCCTGTATATTTGCACGTTAATCGCGCCCGGCGGATGAGCCTGCATTCACCGCAAACATTCATTTTCCGGTACTTAGTTAGCCAGCTCAAACTTCCTGCAGAGATTGGCATGACGCCGGTAAGGGTGACAAATGCAATCACGACGAAGAAAACTTAACCGAACCTCTTTGAATTCCGCTTCAGGCCGCACGTCAAGAATCACGAAGTTGTTTTCTTTTTGGAGCCTCAGAGCTTCTTTCACATCCACACTCCTCACCTGCACATTTTTTCGTCAAAATTTCGGCACCGGTGATAGTTCAATGCTAACGTTCTAACATGGTATCAGAGCAGATTATTCACATGTTGCGTTCGTTGATTGAACTCTATCTGTTTCAGAGGAGAACAAGTGTACGTACCTTTTTCTGTAGGAGAAGTTCCCTCTTAGTCTTCCAGTCCTCTTCAGCTAGCCTCTCCAAAACATGAGAATCAAGAAACCAAGTGAGGCTGGATTAATTTGACTTCAATTATAATCGCTTTTTTTTTTTTTTTTTTTGACAAAGCGATATTCTGAACTAGTCTGTTATACGTAAATACAGGTTTTATAGTTGTACCTGGCGTTTTAGCTTGTTTTGTTGCTGCACTACGGATTCTGAGGCCCTGTGACGAAAACCGTTGCCTTGTGGATGATGATGATCTGACTGATCCGACGGCTGTAAGCCAGCAGGAATTCTGGTTATGCTGGCAATGCTTGGAAGCCAATGATCCCAACGGGGAAGAATAAGATGGGTTCAGCGTGATCGAAGTCAGAGAAGCCATTAATTCCAAATATATTTATGGCTCCAAAAGCCCCAAGAAATCCTCCAAAACCCCGAGAAATCAGCAGCTATATAATCTAAATAATCTGGATCAATAATTCAATAATTCAAAACAAATGGAAATGGTGTGTTTTGGGATGTTATGAGTGCTTATTTGTTGAGTGACGTAGGGCATGGATAATGATATAATGGGATTTTATCTCTTTCTCTTCCCAAAATCTGAGTTTGTGGTGGATATTTGATATTTCCGAGGGTTTATTGCTGTTTCAATTTCTTTCATCCTCACCTCCTCCCCTTATGTCATGTTGTAGGACCGTGCCTATATGATATAACCCACACCAAAAAATAATGAAAGTTTTAATGAAACACTCCCGATACTGTTTATTTTTAGCGAAAAATCATATTTTTAATTTTTCCTGATATTATTCATTATACCTTTATTTGTCATTTTTCATTAAAACTAAAGTTTTTTTTTTTTTTTTTGGACTTTTCGTTCGTTTTCCTAAAAATCAATGCTCTTAAATCACCATCCGTTGACTCAATAGGAGCAAATTCTAAATCCACATCACGGTTCATTCTGAATTTGATTCATTTCGCGTGTAAATCGCATGATCGTGGTTGTAGGAGACTGAAATGCCTCTAAGTATTTTCTGCCTCTAAAAAGGTGTACTGTCGTGACTTAGCACCAGATGATCTCCTTTGAACCTGCCTCCTATCTACCTTTGTTCTTGTTCTTTGTCATATCAATACTATTTTATAAAATTTTATAATTATTAAGTGGACGGAGAGGGCTCGAAATTATTACAACGGAAAATGAATCTTAAATCTGAGACGCATGGATAGAAATCCAACACTTTATCAACTAGAATATTAGATCACATGTAAATATCCATACTACTCGTACACGGCATGTCTACTTATTTAAAGTAAAGCCGAAAACTGATTGAAAGGGATGGATTATGGATTTGCATGTGAGTACATGATGCAGAGTAACGGAAGATATGCTGTTAAGTTGGAGGAATCCCATTTCTTATTAATTCTAAATGAGGTATTATACAAGATTAGTGATAACACCTCATTCTATTTATTTTCACTTTCGAAATTATTTAGACTAAGGGAATGAGAAGTGAGTCGATTAAACCTCACAATGGGCTAGCAATAATGTAGTTTATGAATTAGTGATAACAAATGATATTATCTAAACTAAGAGGGTGGAGAGTGAGTCGATTAAACCTTACAATAGATTGGCAAATAACGTGGTTCAAATTCGCTTTTAGTGAGAATCGAACCTAAGACCTCGTCGAATGCTCTTTGTAAATATCTCAGGGATCCTCCAATTACATCCGTTGATCGTACATCGTGCGGCCAATTTTCGTCGGGTACAGTCTATATTCGATTTTAAATAATAAAAAATTACAATGATTTCTGATTGCACGATGTACGATGGACGGATGTGATTTGAAAATCTTCGAAAACTTCGTAAAAAGGACCCGGCGAGAATTCTCGCTCAAAAAAGGAGGCAGATTCTCTGCCCTCCCACTTCCCGTGCCCTCCCATGCCCTCCTGTTTGTGTGGTCACGGTTAAGTCACGTCAACATTTTATATTACTATTCCTTTTTATCTTATTATCTCTATAAAAAACAATATAAAATGTTGACGTGATTTAACCGTGACCACACAAAACAGGAGGCAGGGGAAGTGGGAGGGCAAAGAATCTGCCCCCTTAAAAAAAGAGGTGGATTGTCTGCCCTCCCATTTTCATACTCTCCTCATGACCCTGTAATGTGTGGTTAAGGTAAAGTCACGTCAACATTTTATATTAATTTTTTATAGAAATAATAAAACAAAAAGTAATAGGAATATAAAATATTAACGTTGCTTAACTGTGACCATACAAATAAAAAAACATGAAAAGAATATGGAAATAGGAGGGTATACAATCCACCTCCCTCAAAAAAACCCACCGACACCAACAAACTCTACGTCATGAATCTGATGTCGCCACGTGTCACTTCACTCCAAGTGGAACATCTTAAATTACAATACCACGTGCAGTGCGTTTCTCCTGCTGCCTCATCCTCAGGATTGTCCTGCACTCGCACTCTTCTCCCCATCTGTTTCCAAAGTCAAAACACTTCAGTAAACGTACAGCCGTGCGATGCATCGTTACAGATTGTAGAAACAGAAGACGGATGCAGAGGATCAGAGCTCAATCGTCTTCTTCCTCTTTTGCTATATTAACCATATCTCTCTACACGTACCTTAAATTCTCACTCCTCTCCTCTCTCTCTCTCTGCTCTCCCTTTCTATCTCTAGAGTGCAGTGAGTAACAATGGAGGTTTTCTACTACATGGTGTTCGGGATACTAGCGGTGGTGGTGGCCGCGGCGGAGCTCAGCAAGAGCAACAAAGACCGAATCAACACCCCGTCAACTTTCAACGTCTTCAAGAACAATTACCTTTTCGTTTACTCTCTCATGATGGGTAAGCCCACTAGATCTCACCCAAATTATCATTTCTCTCAATGCGTGTATGTTCGTTTTCAAATGTATGTGCCTTGGTTTGGTGAATTTTGATCCGATCTGATGCGATTAGTGAGTTGTATTGAGTTTCTAAGTGGAAATTTAAGCACCCATTTGCGAGATCTGCGTGTTCAATATGTTTTCTGATAGTTTTGATTGACTTGTTCATGGTTTTTAGAAGAATCTTGGGATTTGTTCATCGTTTTTCTGATTGAAAAATATGCTGGCGTTGCTTTGATTTTAACTATTTTCTTTTGGTTTCTTCTGAATTGGTGAATAGGAAGTTGGATCTGAGCTGCACTTGGTTGTAATTTGAGTGGATTTAGTTAATTATATAGGAACTTCTCTAATTGAATGAACAATTGGTTTAAATTACTGACAAATTAATGGTTATATGGCAATAGCTGGGGACTGGTTGCAGGGTCCTTATGTCTACTACCTGTACACTACGTATGGATACGGAAAAGGCGACATCGGACAGCTTTTCATTGCTGGTTTTGGCTCTTCCATGTTGTTTGGAACAATTGTTGGATCTCTGGCAGACAAACAGTGAGTTTTCGCTCTAATATCTGTTAAATGGTTCCATGATTGTTCGATAATTTTTAGCTGATGTTGTCGTGAATTCAGGGGCCGAAAGAGGGCGTGCATCACTTATTGTATAACTTACATACTGAGCTGCATCACCAAGCATTCTCCTCAGTACAAAGTTTTGATGTTGGGGCGTATTTTGGGTGGCATTGCCACATCACTTCTATTTTCAGCATTTGAATCATGGCTTGTTGCAGAACACAACAAGGTAACGCGTCATTGCTCTGCCCTTCGTTGTTTTTTAAAATCGTTTGCTCACAGATCCACTCTAGATGTGTGGTTTTAGTGGATGATTACTTCACCAAAAGGGTACTACTATTATGCTCATTAACTTATATCAGAAAGAAAAATGGTTGCTTGAGGCACAAAATTTGTTGCCTTTGTATTTTGTTTGGACTTCATTATTTGTTACACATAGGCATTGAGTTTGACTAGGCGCTGTTTCCCTTGGTTGGGGGCGTGAACTGTGAAAATTTGATTGATTTCGAACTTTTAACCCCTTGTATCAATAAATCTTAGATCTGATCTTCCTCTTGACTGTGCAGAGAGGTTTTGAACAACAATGGCTGTCAATTACATTCTCTAAGGCAATATTTCTTGGCAATGGTGTTGTTGCTATCTTGGCTGGGTTGCTTGGAAATACACTGGTCGATGCACTGGCTCTTGGGCCTGTGGCACCCTTCGATGCTGCTTCGTGCTTTCTGACAATTGGAATGTTTGTAATTTTATGCACATGGACAGAGAATTATGGAGATCCTTCAGAGAGCAAGGACTTGTTTACGCAGTTCCGGGGTGCTGCTGTTGCCATTGCTTCTGGTATACTATAAACTTAAGCTAATATTTTTGGATGATAAATTGTGTATGTTTAATGGTCGGCTGTGGTGTTTGCCCCTGCATAACTCCAACCATTCTTGTCATTCCGTTTACAACCTCATGGTCTTTTCACCTGTGTTCTATAAGTTATATTCTCCGTCTCATTTATTATTATCTTTTTTACGTGGTTCAGATGAGAAAATCGCATTACTGGGTGCCATACAGTCTCTATTTGAAGGTTCGATGTATACCTTTGTGTTCCTATGGACTCCTGCTCTGAGCCCCAATGAGGAGGACATTCCACATGGTTTTATTTTTGCCACTTTCATGTTGTCTTCAATGCTTGGAAGCTCCCTTGCATCCCGGTTGATGGCTCACCAAACACCTAGAGTAGAGAGCTATATGCAGATTGTCTTTGCCGTCTCAGCTGCCTCTCTCCTGCTTCCCATTGTGACTGGTGTATGTTGGGATTCTGGTGTATTGTTTTCTTATTTATTCTAAGTTGTCGTGCTGTCCCCTAACTTTGCTAATTTCCAACAGATCTTGGTAGCACCTTCCAATGTGAAAGGAGGGAGCATCTCTTTTGCTGGTTGCATCCAGCTTCTCGGATTCTGTGCCTTTGAGGCTTGCGTAGGACTGTTCTGGCCATCCATTATGAAGATGAGATCGCAGTACATCCCCGAGGAGGCCAGGAGCACGATCATGAACTTCTTCCGCATTCCTCTCAACATTTTTGTCTGCGTTGTGCTGTATAATGTATGTTACAGTTCTTGGTCGTTTATCAGAGTATATCTTAGGAACATGATGTTGTCATGTACGTGTGCTCAGTCCACCTCTTCTGTAACCAACCAGTTGGTTTCGTTTGTATTTTGCAGGTTGATGCATTTCCAATGACTGTTATGTTTGGTATGTGCTCGATCTTCCTCTTCATAGCATGTCTCTTGCAGAGGCGCCTCATGGCGATTTCAGACAAGCCCAGTAAGTCATTTTTTCGCTCAATCCATAGCCTAATCCTAGACAAGCTTCCCTTATATTTTTCGTTCTTATGGTCGGAACTATTTGATTCTGTCAACAGAGAGTGAAGATCGGGCATCAATGAAGGAGAGGGACAGCGAGGCAGAGCCGTTAAACATATAATCGATGCTGAGCTGACAGACCGGACTTTTGAGAGGTTAAAGAGAACGACCTCATCCGTTCAAATCCGTTCAACATACTAGTAAAGTTCCCGTTAACTAAGGGTATATTCAATTTCGAAACGTTAAGGATGCAGAATGTGTGAGGAAAACAGTGGTCTACCCAGCAAAGATGGGTAACGAAGAAGATCCGGTTGAAAGTTTATTGCGAAATTTCGGGGAAGGAAAATCATCTCTTCTTGTAATGCCATTGTTGTTATTCTTTTACAGCATCCAAATAGCCTCTCTCATATTTTTCTTCATTAACATTGAAGTGTTAAGTGTACCTACGAATTACGATTAGCTAAATGCAATTTTGTTTTATCATTTTAGTTTTTGTCTTCAAAACCGACCGCAATAGCGTTATAGGATTCATACAATCAATCTCACTTAGTAGAAAAAGGTTTTGTTGTTGTTGTATCTTAGTTTTTGTCTTCTACAAAATTAGACTGCAGCTTTTGATTTATGTAAACCCAACAGTCAGCTTTTCGGTTTAAAAATTAAATATAAAATATTTGTATGACTCCATAAATGGTAAGACCGTCTCCAAATACAAAAAAGATCCTGCGAGAATTCAAGTCACATTTTTCCCAAAAATCGTGAGTTTCACAACTTTTGATCTATTATCCAAAATTTACGAAAATCTTCTTTAAAAAAAAAAAAAAAAAAACGCTATTCTCTTGCCATTTTCACCGCACCATGAAATTTATCTAGGCCATCTCTAGCCCTTGGAGACAAAGCTTAAAAATTTAAGTTAGAAAATTTTAAGCCCCCCATAAACTATTTTGTTCTTCCTGTCCTTATAGCTTAAAATTTTAGTCCGAGATTATTAAATAAGGCTTTTTAGCCAAAATGGTCCCTGAAATTTGCAATCAATAGAAATGGTCATTGAGAATGTTCACCATCAATCATTTTGGCTTTTCCGTGCAAAATTATGTTAAATAAGGATCAAAATAACAAATATACCCTCATTTTATTAAATAATAGGCCAAAATGATTTGATAAAAATTAAGGGTATTCTAGTTATTTTATTCTTATTTAATGGAGGTTTTTCACCAAGGATCAAAATGATTGATGATGAACAATCTCATGACCAATTCTATTGATTTGAAATCTCAGAGACCATTTTGATTAAAAAGCCATTAAATAATGATTTTAGCTTAATTTTTATTTTTTCAGTAACTTTTTTGAAAAGAAAATTTATGTAGATTATCCTAATTTATTTTTATGAACATTTTAATCTAAAAAATATTAAAATTTCGATAAGTACTTTAAAATCATACGAATAATTTTGGACGTTAGATGTAATTTTTCAACCGTCAAATCTTTTTTTTTTATCATTAAATTTGATCTCATTTGATTACAATCGTTAGATTATAAGTAAAAAAACACAAAAACGTCTGAAATATAACAATTTAGCGGGTCCATAATATAGCCATGCTTAAATCCTGAAGAAATTAAGATGATCAAAACCTTATTCCTGTACAATGAGAATCCCTTCACTATTTTTGAAATCGCGATTGGGATCATTGGTTTTTTCAATTCAACTTCAGATACGGTGACGATGGAGGCTCAATCCAAGCAGCAGGATTTCACCAGAGAAATTTGTATACATTTTTATTTTTGAATGGAAAACACACAAATTTTACAGAAACTCAATGATCTACCTTTCACACAGTCTTTGTCGATTTTTCGAATTTATACAAAAAAAACTACAAAACTCATGCCTTCAATTTAGTTTTATATGGAGATAATATTACACTCCGACCCTTGAGTCTTGGAGATCATCTGTAAGATTTATACGGACACATAAATTACATCTCCGATCCTGGCAGGATCAGTACGGACACTCACCCTGTACATCATCTGTATTCCTATCGTAAAACAATACATACGGTGTATAGTCTACATCCCGAGCTACATTTTCAAACACTGCCTAACAAGGATCTAAACATACAACTCCTGCTCCTAACGCTAAACCATTACGATTCTGACTGCGAAAAAAAAAACAGGTAACGCAAGAAAGTATGAAAAGTTCATCGTACCTGTTCATCTGACTTGAGTTGGAAGCAATGACAATGCGGTCCGGATCAGGTTTTCCAACTCGCCTCTCAAACAAGAAACAGTATTGTTCAATGTTTCCGGTGAATGTGTCTCATCAAGCGGGTCGTGTAGTACATGGAGCTGCACCTCCAAAAACCGACTGAGACTTGCCTCCGCAACATTAACAAGACCAAGCGATGCATTTGTGTGCATAAATTTTGTAACCATGAGTCCGGCTAGAAGTTGCTGATCTGCCTTCACAAGCTCTGATATAAAACAGGGGAAGAGCATTCTTCTAAAAAGCAACGGCCATCTCTCGTTTTGCACTTGAGCTGCTTGAAACTTGTGGGATATGTTCCCGACCAAATAGCAGATATAAGAGAGAGTGTTTCCGTACGAAGAATTGGAGATGATAGTGGGTAAAACCCCGGAGGATAATACCAGCAATAATAACTCATGGTCACCGCCAATCGAGTCAGAGATGCCTTCTTGCTTCAACTTGTCTTCAACAGCAGCCAAACACCGCAACTGTAGTGATTCAAAAGGCAGTAAAAGCACCAGCTTTAAAGCCACGAAACAATCTCTTTCAAGAAGAATCTGGCTCAAGCTCCTTGCCCCATCTTCATCAAGCAATATCCCATTTGATTTCGGTAGGGAATGATCAATTAGTCTGACAACATCTTTAAATTGGGAGAGCGTTGCAAGTTTTTTGAAAATCTCCAACCAACATGCATGCAAAGGGTGAACGGAAAAGGATGTTTCCTTCTCCTTCACAGGAGATTCTGTCTCCTGAAAACTCTCCCAGCAATCGTCCCACTTATCATCCCAATCATTTCCAGCCTCAGGAGCTTCTAAAGAGGCTTTCTTATCTTCCCTCACCGAGAAAAATCCTTCCCACTCCCCTAACATGGCTAGCAAAGAATCAACATGAGAATATGTTTGTGCAGCATCACACAGCTTCAGAAAGCAAGAAACAGCAGTCTCTTGATTTGAGAGATCATCGGGGGTAACTTCCATGGTGGGTGATATGGTTGCCACAAGCTGTGTCGATTTGAGGGCAACTAATGTACTTGTAAACCTGTTAGATGTATCATTATGATCTGCCGACCCCTGATTAGCAGTCTCACTATTTTGACTTGCAAAGTGCACCTCGTCCCATCCTTCCCACGGGATAATCCTAGCAGACAAACCCTTGATACTTTTACCTGTGAGGTATTGCATAAGCTCTAAAGTATAAACTCGAACTGAACCCGGCAGCTGCAGGTTTTCAGAGAACTTAGCCATTCTTTTCCAAACTAGATGCCTCACCCTATCTAAATCTTGTAAATCACCTTCTAATTTACTCAAGGAGGATAGTAGCTGATATAATTTCTCATATTCCTGGGATCCATGGGTAACCACATCCCGCAAAATGCTGTCCAAAATATATAAGTAGAGAAGGGGAAGTTCCTGGATTTCAGTGTCTCCGGCCAAAGTGGAACCCGTTGGACCCCCTACTACCGCTTGGGAAAATACTTCAGACACAAATCCAAACCCACAACCAGAAAAAATCACAGCTCTACAGAACATACAAGGTTCGGAAGGAGAGTCACCAATTAAACCATGATTGACAAAGCTGACAATTGTAGCCCAGCCTTGACTCGGTGAGACAGTGTCTTCTATTACCAGCCTCATGAAAACCTTTAGATAACATGCTAAGCAATCTAGATTGAGCCTGAGATTTTCTCCGACATCCTCATGGGATGCAATTTCCTTCATCTCCTCAATCAATCTTATCCAAAAGTTCAAGACAATTATTAGACACTCTTGCCATGCTGAGTTATCTGGTAGAGTCCCATAAGAACCCAAAAACGGTATGATTATTGTGAAATACCGCTTCATAATGTTCAAAGAATCTAAATGTGCCAAGAGTCTCATATACTTTCTGCAACATTCATAGCTCTGCTCAAGTTGACATATTAAGATTTGAAGGTTTTCAGTGCTTTTCGCAACCGAATCAGTTCCAGCTTTGGTTTCCAAAGTTGCCAACAAACTCAAAATATAATGTTTGTAGATATCCTGCCATGTTATCAGACCCTCCGACACTGGGTTGGGATATATACTGGCAAGTGTCTCTACCATCTTTGCCAAGGCTTCCAAGCTACCATCATATACGTGCACGTACACTTCATGCCTTAAGCACTTAAAGTTCAAACCACCTAATCCAGCAATATTTTTGAAGTTAAGGTTCGCAATAAAGGAGACTCTTCTGCACTCTTGTTCCATTAACTTGTAAAAACGAGATAATCCAAAACCAGATAAATGCACTTGATCAGGGTGTATAATTGGTAATTTTTTTCTGTTTTCTTCCAGTTGCAAGTAGCAGCCAGAAAGCAGACCAAAGACGTAAGCAAGCCGCACTTTATGGCATCCATCAATTGCAGGGTATACAATAAATGAAACAGCTTTGATGGTTTCCACAGCATAGCCAACTATTTCACCTTTAAATTCCGAAATTTCACAAGTTATATCATAATTGGTCCAAACCTCAGAAACAAGGACAGAACTCAAATAACACAAAAAGACCTGCAAGGAAACAATAGATCACTATCACTAAATGGGGGAAAAAGTCATCTCTATGTTATAGAATTCAGAGATGTAAGCCTACAAAGCTGCCTACCTGTGAACGGTTCAAGCTGTATTCATCAGCTAATGTTAAAACATCCTTCAAAATGTGCTTCTTCTCTAACTTGACTGAATCAATCAAGGGAAGCATAACACTCTTAATATAATTAAAGTCCTGAGACAAAAAGCGTACTGTGTCAACACCAGGGATTATTTTCTCTAATGCTCTACAACGATCTGCAACACGCTTTTGGTCTTCTAATTTTAATTTCCATTCCCTCCAAAAGGTAGACTGCACCTTGTCAAATTTGCCTATTTCACCTGAATCCAATAAAACAACATAAGAAACCATGAACTCCTTATCATTGTAAAAATGTACATGCATCAATAATATTACTCTATTTTCACATTTCCACTGCTTGGAGCTTTAAGATGATAGCATAGCAAATTGTAAATATGTGTAGCAGATTACCTGTGCGTTTTTCTTTAAACTTCCTTAGTAGCAGCTCCCTCCTTTGCGTAGGATCTTCACACTCAAATGCTGAACTATACAACAATCTATATGTCATCCCCACATTCATGATGCTAGAAACTTCTTGGTAATCCTTCCTTGTTCTAAGCTGCTCCTCTATCACTTCAACCCCACTCACAGCATCCAACAGATTCAACAGAAAGGAGCAACCCACTATGTCTTCCTCTTCGGTAACAGGTGGTTCAATTATTGATTTTGCCAGAGACGCAACCACATTGTCGGTAGGAGCAAAACCATTTCTCGCCAACCAGGACAGAATGGTCACTAGAGCCTGTGTTCTTACACTGACATATTGCTTTCCAGGAACCAAGTTACCACTCGACTTCTTACTGTGTTCTCTATTCGTACTTAGCTCAAGCAGCCATGGAAGTTGCAGGGCAGAAAATGTCAAAAAATTTCCATTTTCTCTCAAAACAGATTCCCAGTTCGTTCCATTAACAGGCAAGTTTTTAGCAACAGCAGAAAGTACAGTTTTTATGTTATCAAGATAGACTTCTTGATCGTCGCAACCAGCTCCTTCAACCATTTCTAAGCAACCTTTTAGGTTGATTATATCTTGAATAGCATGGACTGGACCCGTAATAACCGAGGAGCCTTGAATTGAGAAATCTGGACATTTTGTCCCTGACAACATCATTAATGTCTCACATTGACCTTGCAAATCAAGATCCTTCCATGCACGGAGCAACTCACTCACGGATTCCTCATCGCAATTGCTCAAAGCAAAACCCAGTAGCTGCTTTCGAGAATTCATATCCATGTTTTCAAGTGCAGGACCCCTTGCTATTGCAGCACATAAGTCCCAAATGTGACCATGCCCCTTCTTAGCCAAAACAAGACATAGGTCCAGAGCCAATTGGAGATCACCAGCAACTGCAGCTTCTCTGGCAATAGCTTCCTGAACAGAAGATATGTGGTCTGGAGAGCTCAATCCAAGAAGTTTCGCAATCTCAATGAGTTCATCACCATGTAAAAATGCACCACTTTGGCGTGTGATTGCCATTTTGATTATCTCCATTGGATCTTTTATTTGCGTGAATTGCATGGGTAAGAGAGTCACTCCAAGGCTGGGAAGTGTAACTGTAAGTGCCTCAATAATATCAGACTCTATTCTGACATTTCCACTGCTTGGAAATAAATTGAGGCATTCCTTAGCCTTCCAGATCTGAAAAAAGTTGTACACTGATTAAGTAATACAATAGTAAGTATTGATGTGCTACCATATCAAAATGTTTAAATGTATCGTTGCGTGCTTGAATATCATTAATCATCAGCAAACATCAGGCATCTTGATACTTACTTCAGGAGAAGAAAGACTTGAAGCTGAAAATAAATACTCCCTTGCAGAATGTATGACAAGATTTTCAGCCTTCGCTGATGCTAAAGCAACTGAACTTGTACCCTTCAGATAATTCCTCGCAAGAGAAAACTCCCCCGCTTTCAGCAGTCCTCGGCAAAATTCCATCAACATATGCTCCAGGTCCAGAAAAGGAAATGCCTTTTCCCTAATGCATTGCATATCACGCCACATGCTTGCCCAATCAGTATCTGATCGACCAGGCTGTTGACGTATAAATTTTGAAAGGGTAAGACGAAGAATTTGCTTTACACCTTTTCCATCTTCATGAGACTCTAGGAAAAAGTTCAGGGGCTTTGGCACCTGAAACCACGGAAAAATTGATTAAATGCAAAACATCAATACCCTAATACCACGAGAAACACTTCCCTTTCATGAAAGAATACAGACCTGATAAAATGAAAGGAGCCTCCCTACTTCAATGTGGCCTTCTGCCAATTTCAATCTTCTCTCAAGTCCATCAATATATATTTCACTACCTGTTCAGTGACAAAGATAGGTAAACATTCTTAAACAAAAACAAAAAACATATCTCATTGACTATCACACGAACCACAATGCCAAAGAAGCAATTACCTTGCATTTGTGGAAGCTTTGATAATATGGTTGCCATTGTACTCCACCTATCAGTAGATGTGCACAAATAAATGCACTGCAGAGCAGAGTCTATTGCTTCAACCTCATCCTTGAATAGGCTGTTACTCTGAAAATCGCTGCACCCTTCCTCTATTACCTGCAAGCAGATGTCCAATTTGTTCTCAGAAGCAGTTTCCTTCAGCCATCTAACCAGAAATGATTCAGCCTTGTTATGCTCTGTTGTAGGATGGTTATCTGCCGCCTGATCCTGTGACCTATCTTTCATAAATGGAATTGCCATATTATGTAGTCTTCCAATCATATTTTCTTTTTTAACTCCTTTAAGCATCAATCTGAACTTCTCATAGTCAGAGAACTTTTCCCACATGACAAGACTCAAGCTGGAATTTATTTCCGGATTACTGTCATCAGAATAAATAAGTTGGTGCAAGATTGAGACATCCTCATGAAACCTCTGCAACTTGTGTAGACCTTTGCGATTAGCAAAATCAAGCAAGCAAATGCAATTATCTAGCTGTCCACTACAACTATCAATATCTCTAGCTCTCTTCTTGTACCACATTGAAAGTTCACTAGTTGATGGCCAAACTGATGCTAAGCACTGCTTCAGTAGAGGTTCGGTCTGGATTTGGATACCAATTTCATGGTCCTTGGGTGATCTCTTTTTAAAACTTATCGTTTTCTCACATTCAACCCAATCTTCTTCCCTCACAGCTACATTTGTAGGGGGAGACCTCCCTGGAAGAAGCTGCCCGTATGTTTGTACAGGAACTGTTTCGGGGATAGCAGCTAAAATCTTCAAAACGCAAGAACCCAGTGAATAAGGATGACGCTTGAACAGGAGATTTAAGGCCCCAATCTTCCCACTTTCAGCGAGCATAACAGCAGCTTCACTTATAGGCATGGCTCGAAATTTGCTATATTCCTGCACAGAAAACCTGCGTAAAACTATGTCATTCAACTGTAGGTTAATGTTTCGCTATGATGAAAAAATAGTTTCGGATGATTACAATACCTGCCCATGTTTATCCCAAGAAAGGTCTCCAACTGGTCTCTGAATTGTAATAACTGAAGTCTAGCCATACGGAAATCCCAAATTTGGCTACATTCATCATTTTCTGATTCAGAAAACCCATACTGGTTAGTTAGGTTCAGCCCATATGCAAGTAAGGTCCTCACAGCATCTTCTGTAGGTCCAACTTTGTCAACACATTCGGAGAGTAAAAAAGTTTTGTCCTTAATTTTTGATAGAAAGGTACTTATTTCCTTTGTTCCTTGGCTTGACTGCAACCACTGGGACTTTACAACTTCATCCTTATCCAACCCATGACAATCAGCAAAATCCAAGGCAGCCTGATACTTTTCATTTCTAATCAAAATATTATACATCTCCCTGATGGATCTTTCAGAAAATGATACAAGGCTCCAGTTCAACGAAGAAATGTAAATTTGGTCAAGGCTGTCCACCACAATATGCTCCATACTATGTGAAGCATTAGTTTTCTTTGAGTCAGATCTCTCTTCAGATGACAGAGTCTCCAAAAGAAACAGGTTTCCTTGAAACAGATTTATTCTGTCTATAACTGGCTTAGAATATACAGTTCCATTTTCCTGAACTTTCAAGCCACTAAGGATGTCAAGCATGGTAACAACGCCACACCTTTTTGCAAAAGTAAGGATGTGGTCAGACCACCAAGTAAAATCCACAATGTCACTTAAATATTCCCCTTCTCCACTTGATAAATTATTGGTCACTTCTGACCCGCATCTCTCTCTGCATATAAAATTGGAAAGTGAAGAGCATTCTTTATCCAGCTTAAATACGTGCAAACATCCTGTGACATCTAAAGTACCAACAAATTTGGCCTGTGGAGAGATTAGCACCTTTGGATATACTAGCTGAATTCCTTTTGGTTTCGAATAAAAACCCTCAAACTGAATGGTAACAAGCTGTTCCAAATCAACGATCCTACTTCTACGCCAGAGAGAAAGATAACAAGATCCTGGAAGAAAAAGAATACTTAATTAATAAGTAATTGATAAACTAATTGATAACTGTCAGTATCTTTTTTGCATATGAAATAATTAGCAATGAACTCTGAAAATCGGCACAAAAAAAAAAAAAAAAAAAAAAACATGATATGCAAATATTCAACCAACAACAAGATCTAGAGTGTTCTTCCATTCTTCCAAAAACATAAGAGCTCCCATTAAAAATAAGGCCATCAACAAAAGTTACTTGATCATCCAGATTCATGCAAAACTAATGCAGTAGATTTGTGTAAGATAATAATCTAAAACTTGCCATATTCAAGAAATGATATTAACCACATAAGGGCCCGTATAAATGAATATCTTCATGTATAAACATGTATAAGCTAAATGGAAAGTAGTAGGAATCATGAGAGAGTTGCAACCTGAGGTTAGTATGACACCAGCAAGCAAAGAAAGCTCTGGGTGGTAGTCAACGCAGAAAACATTGCAAGAGAGCTGCCCCTTTGCAGTTAACCCATTATGTGAGGTGCGTGCAGAATATATAGTGGAAATTGGATCCTGACTGATCTCAATATGCTGAAGGGAACCATCAGAGGTGACCACAATAAAGCTACACCTGAAAATATTTCATTAACTTCAACACATGAACCTCAAACCAGATAATCAAGACATTTTCTTGTAAGCATCATTTTTTCACGGGCTATGGACAGGGAAAAAAAAAACTTACAGACAAGATTTCTGTACGTCAGAATCGTCTTGCACAATCAGGCTTATTACTGGTAAAGATACTTTTAAATCCCTCCTTGCAATCCCTGTTATTTCATCACCGTTTGCTTTGATAAAATGTAGTGTATCAGTGTCATCAACAACTCCAAGAACATCATGACTTTCTGACCAAGTTCCTATTGTAAACGAAGTAAGGCTTCCACCTGATGGACAGAGCACAGATTAGATTCATTAGAAACTATCTTAATGAAAAAACACAACTAATGTAACATTCAAATTTGGATATAACGAAGAAAATCCAAATTTCTAAAGCATACATATCTCACATACGTCACAATGAAGAAACAATAGGAATCAACACAATACGTGTATCCACAAAAGTATACCAACTTCAAACCTCATTGACCAGTATTAATATGGTAATCCTACAAATTCCTCGTCATGATTTTCTGAAAAGACATGTTCCTTAATTAATTCTCTTTGGCGCCAATTTTGGACTCACTGTATACGGTGGACTACTATGGTTAGAGGTCTCATGGTCTACAACGAAACTACAATGTGACCGATATGGCTAGTTCACAATGAACGTACATATAAGTGTTCAGTAAAGAAAAACCATTTTTGCCTACCGCTACTAACTGGGTATTAATATTTCAAATATATCAGCTGACCATTACGGGGTACATTGGAAAAAGGGCACAGCAACCAAATATAATGCAGGTAATCAAGTTTATTAGTAAAGACCTCAACTTTGCAGGGAAACAAGTTTATAATCCAAACATTTCATTCAAAAACAACAAGAATGCCCGCCGGACGCCGATAACTTCAAGGCTGTAACTTTAATTTGGAACATTCAAAATGTGATGCAGCAAGATAACATTAGCTGATGCTTCCACAAATGCAAGGTCAACAAAATCAATGAAATACAACTTATCTTACTTGTAAAAGTGCCGCACGGCTTTGAGTATTCGTCCTCCTTCTGCAAAATCGTTATCTGATTTCCGGAAGCAACAGCCACACGCTCGCCTCTCGGAGAGATAAACAAAGATGCCAGCTTTCTCAATTTTCGTGGCTGTTTGTACTCGCTCCATTTATCCCTGAGCTGGCTCGCACCTTCATGGATCAACAGGGAACACAAATTCAATCAATTCGGCTTCCAGCGACATGATCACGCTCTCAAACACCATAATTCATCAAAAAAAAAAAACAAAATAAATAAATATTGAGAGAGAAAAAAAGTGAACCTGGAAGGGAAAGCAGTGATCGAAAGCTCCCTCTGCTGCCATTGTTTGCCTAAACTCCGTGAATAAATCGGAAACGAAAGAAAGTTAACAACTTTGATTAATTGAGTGATTAAGCAAAACATGGGGTTGATTAACTTGAAATTCAAGAACATTAAGAACCTGTTGAGGAGGGTAATTGGGAGTGTAGGGCCTCGTAATGTGAAGCCGTGCCTCGTAAAACACTGTGCGAGTTGCTTCGTCCATGGCGTAATGATTCGGCGTCGTTTTTCCACCCTCCAAGATCTCAAACACTTGACCTCAAAAACCACGCCCGCCATCTCAAATTCCACATTTTTTTACAGAGAGGAGAGGAGAGGAGAGGAGGGAGAGAGAGAAGACAGACGCACCACCATTTTTTCTCTTTCTTTTTTATTTTTTATTTTTTTGTGAGATTTTAACGAAAAGTTTACATTACTATTCACTTTAATGAAAAATTATATTTTTACATTAAAATGTTAATTCTATTACTATTCACTTTACCTTTTATTTTGTCCTTAAAACTTAAAGTTTTCAAACCTTTTTCATTAATTTTCTTTTATTTTTTTTTTTGTTGTAAAACGGTTCAAATATGTCGGGCCTGGGCCGAAATAAAAATTGGGCTTAAAGCGAAGAATTTAAGCTGGACCACTAGAATTGGGCTTGGATTTGGGGACCCGTTGGGTATCCTGGACGGGCATAGACCCATCGGGCCGTTATTGCGATGCGTTTTGAATGGGAGCCTTTTTCCTTTTCTTTTTTTCTTGATAAAACGATATTAGGGTTGGGATTTGTCAATTCATAATTTAGTATTGAACTTGCCACATAGAAACATTAAATTTAAGACATTTTATATATAAGTAAAAAAAACATCATCTGACTGTAATAAAGTGGGGATCAACTAAAGGTGGCAAATCAACTAGTGGGTTGTTAATGGGTATCCATTATGACTCATTTAGTTTGATTTCACCTTACACTATTGTCACTGCAAATCTCACATCGATATTATGGTGATATCAAATTAAACGGGTCTTAGCGGTACCCATTAACAACCTAATGAGTTAATTTGCCACTTCTAGAATGGACCCATTCTTAGATTCTTGTTAGAGATTTTTGGGTAATGCTTGGGAAACTAAATTTGTAGACAAAATATGCAAACCAAATTATGTGTCACCAATAGAAATGAGTTTATTTATCAACGTTTAAGTAATAATTCAATCATCAACTTCCATGTTATTTAGTTTACAAAATTTTGTCTACCCAAGACATTCTCCTATTCGTTTGTTTTTTTAACGTACGAATAATGTAGCATGAAAGTTACTACCCAAGAGATTCTCCTCTTCCTGAGGGTTTGAAAACAAACGCATTATGGATGATAATGATGGTGGAGGAATAATATTCGGATTGCTACACAGATTACAGCGGTTTGGTGCAAATTATTCTGCTGGGATAGTGTTGTTGCAAGTCAATTATCTACTATCAATTTCTTGAACCAAAAGAACTAGTTCATGCATGCAATGCAATGGAAGATTTTATTCTCTTACAAGAAGTGCCATATACGCGCAATGAAGTAGTTAACTCAACTAGCATATATATTCTTCAGCACTGGCTTCAAATCAAATGGATGAATTGGTGGAATATTTTGTGTCTATAATACATAATATATTCTGTCGTTTGGATACTAATTATCGGATCATATCATACGATAAAACAAAGTTCCAGCTTTTACGATTTCCAAAAGTCAGATAGACGAGAAATTTTTCTCACAACTTCTGATATTCCAAAAGTCATTTTCAAAGATGACCGTTCATGATCCCTAAACCATAACTTCTACTGTGTCTCTACTGCAACCCTAATATCAGTTCAAGCTCATGCTATATATAATGATCTTAACCGTAAAATTACCATGACAGATATTAGGGAACTCTGTGTGGAAAAAAATATCGTGACCATTCCTTTTATCTTTATATAATTGTAATGACTTTTTTTGGACTAGATGTTGCATAATATAATAGATGACCAAATAGCTACATGAATATCATGCATAAAATCTAAATACATATCATAGCATGCATTATAAAATAAATAATTAATCAAAGAAAATGTTTTATATGCACATACTTTCTTCTTTTTGCACATCCCTATTTCTATTTCTTCCCATAATTTTTCTTTGCTTTATTGAATCTCAATGTCAAAAATAAAGAGAGCATTGAATTAAAAATAAAAAATAAAAAAAATAAAAAAAAGAATGTACGAAAACCATATTGTTTATCAATTAAACATGTGACATGAAAATTAAGGACCACTGTTTCAAAGTAATCATAAACATATTAGGACCGTACGAATAAATCTAGAACTCTACAGTGACTCGGCGGCTAGCTGTTGCGCAGCTGCTTATACTATCTTAATTGGAACCAGATTCGCTCTAGATCCAAAGGAATTGAGCTCAATAATCAAATGATCTGAACCATTGAAATTTGATATAATGGTTCTAAATAGAGGGTTCCTCTAAAAATTATAATAATTGTAGCCGTTAGATCAAACTTCAATGGTTCGGATCATTTGATGACTTAGTTCCTTTGGATCCAGATAGGATCCGGTTCCATCTTAATTTTGTAAGAAAAACAAACCCTATTAAATTAGCTAGTTAGGGCAAAAGTATAAGTGCTCACTATCTCTCAGCTTTATTCTGTTGGAAGACTTTCCTTGTGTGTTTCAAGGACTATCATGCATGTTTAATTAACTAGTAAGTCCTCTTTTTGACCCCAAATGAAGGGATTTGAATTCAAAAGTAGCGAAAGAAAAAGAGTGGCAAGAGATTTCCAAAGTTGTTCCCTTTCTTGAAGAAGTAAAACTATATATTTTCTCTCTTCTTTTAGCTTTTAGATTTCGTGGCTTAGATTTGTAATTCCCGTATAGAATTAAGAAAGAGTGGGGTGTGCACTGAGGAATTTTTATGGATAAGGAAAATACAAGTCAGGCAATGTATAATTTTAGTTGTCATAATAAAGGTAGATGGAAATAATTAATATGTTGTATTTTTAAAGTATATATCAACAAATAAATAAATTTATGTGTTATAATTGTTAGCATCCACGGTACCATAGGATAGAAAAACACAAAGTAAGGTAAAAAGATAGACCCCTAGGATTTATATGGTGCAACATTTTCTACTTATGTCCACAAGGCAACGATCAATCTTCCACCATATCAAAACAATGGGTACAATAAGAACAATATTACCAAGCCCAAGACAAGGCTTGATGAATACAAGAAAGTGTAATAATCTAAATCTTACTCACACAATTTGTGGTGAAACACTCATTCTCAA
This sequence comes from Pyrus communis, assembly GCF_041283825.1. Taxonomy (NCBI): domain Eukaryota; kingdom Viridiplantae; phylum Streptophyta; class Magnoliopsida; order Rosales; family Rosaceae; genus Pyrus; species Pyrus communis. The sequence continues at coordinate 824,185 of NC_142565.1, forward strand.
CCTTGGAGTGGAACAACTCTTGGAACTCTCACTCTCTCTCTTGGGGTGGTATGCTTGCTTTTGGATGATCCACAACGGTGAATGTCATCTCTTTTACATGCATGGATGGAACATCCTAGTGAGTCCAAGAATTAATTCCACCATTATCAACATTCATGCACCATCCAATGCAGTAGTCTTGGAACTCCATACGTAATTCATGCACCACATAGAGTTCCCATGTTTGATTATATGAACCAACCATTACATTCATTTGAATGTAGTATTCTCCAATGCATCATTAGCTCTCTATAGACTTCTAGAGATTTCAAACCATCTTTAGTAGGGGCTGGACCCATGGCATATATACCAACATTAATTTGAGTGAAATATTATAATTTATAATTAATGTTACGTGTCTGTGTTTCGTATACTTACTCCACCACAATGACGTCCAAGTCGAACGACATTGATGCCCTGGCATGTAATATTGGTGATCTTGATTAATCACGTGCCTCCATTATGTTATGCTACTGCTGATGGGGTTTTATTAAATAAAAAAGCTGATGAGAGAGGGGATGAAAGGGATTATAGTGTTAGTGGGATTCCTAAAGATAGGTTTATTAAAAATGTTCCTTCCTTATCCTATCTTGTCCTCCCTTACAGGAACCATCTGTAGCTTACCTAACTAATCAAGACGACCAGCAAGCTAAGCTCCTACATCCTCTTATATATAGAGGTGGAAGCTCCAATTCAGTATATCAAAAGCGCTTAAGCGTGTACTGGTACGAGCCTTAATACTTGTTTCTGCAAAAGTAGACATGGTGTGATATTGGTTCTGGCTCATATCTCTGATAACTAGCTTATCTTCGATCATAAATCGTCACGATTCACAACAAAGACTAGTACTACGCACTCTTTGAGACGAGCCGAACCAATATCACTCTTGTATGCTTCTTTGCATATACCTAGCGTGGTCGTTTGAGTTTATTAAGCAAAGGCCGCACCATCACTGAGGTTCGATGACTAGGGCTTCATACTCTCTCTCTCTCTCTCTCTCTCTCTCTATATATATATATATATATATCTCTATCTATCTAATTTTCCAGTACTTTAGCAATATTTCTTTTCGTTTCAGTTTTTTTTTCTCTAATTATGCTTTTATCTACGTACTTACACGTCCGGTTTTCTGGAAATGTGGATATTGAGCAGATCTCTCAAATGAGAGAAAATGGCTTCCATAAAGCACTTCGTGGTGTAAATACGACAGCCTTCATCCATAAGTTACAGATCTTCATCAACTTCAAGTAGCTACTCCAGTACGGCCAACCTTCTACCTTCATTAATTTCAAATAGGTTCTGCATATCAGCGTATGGCATACGGTAATGAGTTTGGCTCCATATACCATTGGTTTCAAAAGTACTGGCTTTACTTAATGATAATTGTTTTTATTTTAAATATAACCACATTTAATTTTACATTAATTGGTTTCAAAAAACACACACCTCTGCTTAATTTTCCTGATTATCTCAGTTTAATTTCACCATATTGTAAAGAGTTTTTGGATATGCATTATAGTAGTTTCTTTCTAACTCAATTTGCAGTAAACACACAGAGGTGCTAATACTGATCAATCTTAATTAATTACCAGCAATATTTTGCAGAATTAGGTAAATGTATATGTATGATATTTAATTACCAGCAGTATCAAGCCATATTTTGAAAATTCATCAAAATAGCTTTCAATTTTGAAAAACCAAAAACAGTTTCTAAATAAGTTTTGAAAAAAAAATTAGAAATGAAATGATTATCAAACGATCATTTTCTTCGATTAAATAACTTGTTTAGAATATAGTTAAGCTTTTATGAGACCAAGAAATTATATAAGTGTATGAAACTGGGTGATTTTTTGATATATAATTAATATATATGCATCCAATTAAAATTATAATCTTGGCCATTCTAGGACCTAATAATACATGCTTTATTTATATAAGTGGCGTCTTCTTTTTGTATAATGGTCCTTTCTAGGGCTTCATAGTTTGTAATTTGTCCACTTTAGACTTTGTTTTATGAACGATCTCTACAATTTGACCCAAAAAATGTATAAGTTTATGGAGCATTTTCAGATACAAATATTATTCTTATACGTACTATGTAGAGCACAAGAATCCAGGGAAAGCCAAACCTCAAGGGGGATACATATATATTTTACATCCAAATAAAACATTTTGAGATCTTTAGAGACGGGCTCTTGCCGCTTTTATTTCTAGACAAATAAGTGATCTATTATTATGCATGATGATTACATATATTGAACACATTTTGTTATAAATATATGTGCAAATAATTTACGAATAATAACAACAAATAACTCCAGAAAATAGAAATGTGATAATCAATACCTTGACATAAATCACCAAGAAGTCGACCATGACAATTACTGAAACTCCTCCACAAGTAGTAGGACCAAGATTTTTTTTTAACCATACCATCGTGTGGTAAGCTTAATCCAACGAAACCAAGGACGAGACCAAATTTGATGCAGGACTGGAAGAGTCAAAATTCTTATGGCTAGAACTTTGTCGGAAATTGAATTGACAGACCACGACGAACTGTCCATTGTAAAAGACGGGGCACTAGGACAGCTTCTTGAACTCCTTTCAGAAGGTGATATTGAAAAGAGGAAAGTTGGAGTCAAAGCTCTTCTTCACCTCTCCAACTTACCACAAAATGGCCTGCAGATGATTAGAGAAGGTGCAGCTGGACCGCTGTTTGAACTTTTGTATTGTCACAGCTCATTATCGCCAACCTTGCGCGAGCAGGTAGCTGAGACTATTATGCACCTTGCCACATCGAACGCCACTCCAGAAGCTGCATAGTTACGTATTGATACATTCGTATTGAAAGTTATGTACTGATACATTCATACCGAAATTTACATATTGATACTTCTGTACCTGAGTAAAATAAGGTACCTAAAGTTATGTACTGAAACTTATGTACTGATATTTCCGTACTTATGAATAAAATATGATGCCGAAAGTTATGTATAAATTGTTTTTGTTTTGTTGTTGAATTTTTTTAATAATAAGAATTTGAATTTTGAATAAATTTTTATCTATTAATTATTATGATTGGAGCACAAAATAATAATAATAATAATAATAATAATTGTGGATGGGTAAAGAATTTCGAATGATAAGTTTATAAATAATAAATGTGCTATAATTACTTAAAAACTAAATTTGAAATATAAATGATGTGTTACAAATAAGAGTAAGCACATTTATCAACACTTAAGTAATAAAATCAATCATCAACTTACATGTCCTTTAGTTTTCAAAATTTTGTCTCCAAATTTAATCTCCCTAGCATTACCCACTTAAATATGATAAGTTTTCAAAATAAGGACTTGTATTAGATTTTGAAAACCATTCAAGTTAAAATCTAAAAACAATCTTATTGAAACCCTAGAATCTAAAAGTCTCTATCTTTAACCGGAAATGACACACAAACAAGCATTCTCAAAACCTTCCATGCAATGTGCCAATCTTCTTCTGGGTTCGACATCAGATTAAAGTTGAGACAGTTAACACAATTATTTCTCGCGCAAGGTTGTTGTTCTTTCGGCATGTGGTTCTAAACATACTAACAGCCACTATGATGTTTCATGTGATTCAAAGCTCTCTACTGTCCCACTAATATTTTCAATTATGCGAAACTGATAACCCTACTGTGAGGGCAAATGCCATGAATCTGTACTTTTCCTTGACAGAAGGCGGCAAGACAGCACATTCTTGGAGCACATGAGTCAAAGGTGCGTCGAGACCTTGCTAAGGATTGTAAAAAGTTCTAATGATGTGGAGGAGATAGCTGCTGCAATGGGGATCATTGCTAATCTTCCAAAGGACGAGCAGATGGGGCGGTGGCTTCTAGATGCTGAGGCAGTTGAAATCATGTGCAATTGTCTAACTGATGGGGAACAGAGATTCCTCGTGCAGAAGGCTGGTAACCAAGAATGCTGTTGGAGCTTTTCGCCATTAATTTCACAGTTCCGACAAATCAGGTATGGCAGAGAAAAGTAGCTGAAGCCGGTATTATACCAGTGCTGGTGGAGCTACTAACTTCTGAAACTTCTTTGACAAAACAGTACACTGCCATTTCGCTTAAACAGCTATCAGAAAGCTCCAAAAGCTTGAGCAAGCCGATCAAGAAGCGCGCGGTTGTCCAGGGCTGCTTCTCTGCACTGGAACTTGGCTGCCCTGCACACCAAGGCATCTGTACAGTAGAATCTTCATTCTGCATAGTAAAGGCCAATGCTGTGGAACCCCTTGTGAGATTGCTTGGGTAGGAAGATTTCGGAGCTTGTGAAGCTTCTCTCGATGCGCTTTTGACATTGCTTGATGACCAAGGAATACAGCATGGCGGCAAAGTGCTCGATGAAGTGAAGGCCATCGCTCCGATTATAAAATTACTGAGTACTCATTTTTCGTTTATGAATACCTGCGAAAAGTCGGATTCTGATGATTGAGATCAGATATAGAAGTCCGTTCATGTTTTTCCATAATCCGTGACCTGTTTGCTTGTTTGATAACCATTTCGGTTTTCGGTTTTCAATTCTTGTGTTAGAAATAAAGGGCAACTAAAATAAAGATCCTCTGCAAACGCTAGAGGAATATTTATCTGAATGTTCTTCAACATGGATATCATATCGAAATAAAACGAAAAAACTAAAAAGGAAGAGTGAGAGTGAGAGTGAGGAGTAGGACTAGTAGAGTAGCTAGGGTTTGTTTGGATATATCCACACACCCATTTTACTACTCAAACACCCCTCTCAATTCCGCCCATCGGATCAAATAAATTAAAGAAGATCAATAGATAAAAATTAACAATAGTATTTGAGAGGTAAAAAGGGGTATGTGAATAACACTACCCTACTTAGAATCCTAACGGAGAAGTGTATGTGTATATTATACCATAAAGGGTAGATACGCTGTAGTAATTGAATGTGAATGCTTCAAAGACTAGGGATCTTCTAGCATTCCGTGTATCTATACAAGCAAATATTAAAAAACCTCGGATACCAGTGTCGAATGACAGGAAAAATATCCTTAACCAACTGAAGACACAAAAATACCTTGCGATTTGATGAAGTTACATTCGATCTCACAAAATAAAATTAATTTATTGTTATTATTTATATTTGTCGAGTTGTCATTTTTTGTTCTTTCTCGGATTATGTAAAAGTGGCGTGGTCCATAAATCAGGGAACGAGATCCATTCTGGATTTCTTTGTTTAGAGCTTGTGGACAAAGAGATCTGGGTCGATCAACACAAAGAGAGAGAATCGGATTGGTTTAAGTTTTTGAATTTTTATGAGGAGAATCAGTAGGATTGACTAAAGAGATCCGTAAAATTAAATTGAGTTGTTCAAATCTTTTGATCTACAAGCTTCGAACACAAACATCCGGTGTGAATCTCTCCATAAAACAGCACACCCTTGCTGTGGAAGACAGGTCAACTTATGAGCCAATCAACCCCACACATTTTCGGAGGAAGTTGGAAATCATCAAAATATCATACGTCCACTAATCTTTTCGATCAGTATTTTTTATTTTTAACATCAATCGATCAATATTTGAAGATATGCCTTCGGAAGATAATTTTTTTTAATTCACCCTTTTAATTAATCATTTAAAATTTTGTAAATTTGATTTTACAAATTCCTTTTACGTGGCTTCCAAAAGTCACCATATCTTGCTTCCATTTTTTTTTCTTAAAAAAAAGACCAGTCGGTGATTTTACCACGACCAATTCACCTTTTCAGGAGTCAGGAAGATTCATAAAAGCATTTCAATATTCTTCAGGCCACCATAGCATTTCAACATCATTCTAGCCATATAATGTCATTGATCAGCTCCTGAAATTAAACCCTAAATGTACCGTTTACAAATTTAGAATTTGTTCCCAACAATTGAGCTACGCCATGTTTGTTTGTATCTTGCTTCCAATTCAATTGATAAATGTTGGTTTATTGAAACAAAAGTTGGAAACAAAAAGTTTTGAGTGCGGCAATGAGACTAAACCCTACCATGATAGAGACCCACCCATGTATTGCAATTTCTCTCGAGGATCCACAGACATTCAGTGTTTTAACACATTTAACCGTTAGATCTGATCGAACAACTTAAACTAAGTGACCGAGGACTAATGAATTTGTCAGCGTACTCAACAAAAATTGCATGTATTGTATATGTGTCTATACAGATTTTGGGACAAAATCCTTCACTTGTAACATTTGGGTGGGGGCAAATCAAAATATCCACGCCTGATAAGCTTGATGAAGACACCACTACCACAACCGTCCCTTTTGAACAGTCACCGCAGTCCACTTCCCGCAGCGGTGAAGCAAAAGCAAAAGCTGAATGAATCCGTGGAAAGAGATCACGATTGTCGTGCTTTTCTTTGTCTTCGACGTTTATAGCCGACGACAAGATAGGACCTTGCGGGGGCAGGGCAACGACACATGTATGGTTTACGTGAATGAGCAGAAGCAAGAACATACATGATACAACCTCTCATCAAATATGAAACCATGAATTTCCAACTGGTGAGTGTCTAGTCTGAAATGGAAGCGTTCTACCATGCCATTGAGTCATTGACTCTCACCCTACAGAGTTAAAGAGTATGAAACCCAGGGCAGTGTGCCCAACTTGCACCAAACTTCGACACCCCTTCCCCTTAGATTACTAGAATATCGCCCCGCGAAAAAGGGGAAGAAAAAATGAGAGGAGAGTATGAAGTTAGTAAAAGAATCAAGCCCTAATATGCTCCTAATTCAGCATAAGTGCAGAACCTTAGCCAGCCCCTTAACAGTAGCTGCCAGATTTCCCCAACAGTCTAGGAAAGTGAAATCCAAAGACATCCCTCACGCCAAATCTTCCGATATCATGTTAATTCATCGATTCTAGGGTAGACTCTAGCAGATCACAATCAAATCATGCTACGATTAGATCCATCTACAATTCAACCCAAACCCAGTCAAAAGACTCGAAGATCAAAAGCAAGAATGCTTCCACACGGTAATAATTTGGTACATAGTGTTCACCGACTACTCTGACGAACAAAATTCATGACATCTTTGAGAAAAAATGAGCAACAACACAGAAAAAGCCAGTTATTTTCAATATAAAATGAGACCTGCAACAGTTACCACGAAAGCCAGTTAGTTTCAATATAAAACGAAACCTACAACAGATAACACACTTCGTCGCCGAATAAATATCAAATCTAGACCCTAATCCCAGAGCATATGCAAACGCAAAGAGACTTCAACATGTTTAACTTATTTAAGTTTACATTTTCTAGCAAACACATATGGCAAAATATCCGTAAGTAATCATACTGGTAACCGAACGGAACAGTTCAAATCAAAATAAAAGAAATAAAGTCTGCAGTTGTCTAAACAGAAAAGCACTCTAGAATTAGCGGGAACCACCCAAGCGAGTTGGTCCTAACTATGCGCCTTTAATTCTCGAAACTGCAAGTTTGTTGTATCGCCCCTCATTATCACAACCTCCCAAATCAAGCAAGTCCTACAGAGAAGAGTCGTTCGACGGTTTAGCGTGATTTTTTTAGTTTTAACTCAGCACCTAACGGTCATGAACAATAAACGGTTGTACCGATCGAAAATTGCGTTAATCACCTGAAAAACCGCATAATTCAACGCTTCCCTCGGTGCCCACCACCTGACCTCGCACCAGGATAGCGAGCGAATTGCAACCTTAAGTTGACTGAGTCACGGTCATGCTCATCGAATTTATAACCTGCAAAATCGAGCTTGACCATTTACGCTGTAACAACTGGGTACGTTCTCAACGCCGATTGAGGGCAGCAGCAGATAGATGATATAAAGACGTTAAACCGTTATCTTAAATATTGAACACCCATCACTTTTCAACACACCTAAGTTGCAAACCTGGGTTCGCCACACGCCCTAAATTGACAGAATGATAAAAAATGAAGGTCATGCGCTTCCTCTCTTGACATAAAGTATACAATACCGCTAGGGAAACCTCATAATGAGATTTCATCTAACAGGAACAAAAGACGAAAGTGTAGGCTAAAACATGAGATAACTATACTGAGAGCACCATTGTCCCCAGCACTACTCAAAGACTGGAATTACAAGTGTGGCCAAACAAAAATTCTCACCAGTCTCACTGTCCTACTTGACTAATTGAGGGAAAAATCACGTCCCGAGAAACCAACCAGATTCAAGGCATTCATAGAATCTTGGAAGAAAAGAAATGAACCATGAAGGTAATCCCGTCCAGTGTTTGGAACAATTTAACAAGTTTGGTTTGTGGTATACTGGTACTGGATGACTTTGCTGACCATGCAACTTCTAACTTAAAGTCACGGGTGAAACCAAGACCTATGGGCAGCGGTAATCTGTGCTCACCTCGTAAATCCAATAGAAGTGGCCCAAAAATCACGTCATCTTTAAAAAACGAAGTCCCACACCTTGAATAGTGAATTATCTCACTTTAAACAGAAATAAATGCCACAAAACTAAGGGTTTGGGAATCTTTGAAGTGGTTGAAAGTAGCCTTGGAAGTTAAAAGGGGTTTAAAGTCACAAATCCTGTGTACAAAGTTTCCATATGAATTGAAGCAAAGCAATCATGTCTGCCCATTCTACTGTACATTTGTAAAATTTGGTAACGTATTGGCCTTTCCTTTATTTCTTTTGGTTAATTACATAGAACTGCCAAACAACAATCCAAACTATTGATGCAAATCCTTTTTATCATTTGCCAATCCATCTTCTTGTGAAGTGGAGAATTTTTTTTTAGGAAATGCATCTCCTCCAACAATGGCATAAGAACAAGCAACAAAACTATCGTGCTATAGTTTCAACAAATTAAATAAAAAATTAAGCTTACCTTGCAATGCATCCATAGCAGTCGCTGCATGGGCCGGACTCAAAAAATCAACAAAACAAAGTATCAGCGGATCTCCTCCAGGCTGCACAGGTTAATTATTTGTGAATCCATCAATCACTAACAATTAAATCTATCCCTTGCGAAAGATAAACTTACATGTCTTGATTCCTTGCTCACGAGTCTCACTTCCTTGTAGCCAACGAAAGGGCGAAAGATATCTATGAAACCAAGTGAAGGGAAAATTCTAAAAAGGTAAAGTGCAAATAATGATAAAAAGGGAAATACAACTGCAACCCCTAAAAAAATTAAAGGATACGAGCTACTTCACGTCTAGTACAGTTGGGAGGCAATCCCTCCACAAATAGCGTACTGGTAGCACCAGGAGGAAGGGGAGCGTCAGGCCGTCCACTTCCCATTCCTAAGACCCTATCTTTAACAGGTTCCCCTGGGTCAACACCCCCAATTCCCATCATGCGTGGATCATCAACAGCACGACCAGGTGGTCCCCCACTCATGTTTCTAGCAGACTGGCCTCCGCTATATGATGAAATTTGCTGAAACATTACTTGTAACATTAGCCCACAAAACTTAAAACATATGGTAAAAAATTGTGAGAGTTCCGGAAAGAGAAAAGTAGGTACCGCACTGCGCAGGTAACGATCATACGACGCATTTATGGAGTCAGTATCTCTAATTCCTCGGATAGAACCTCTATCGTCTTCTTGGGGATAATAGTTAGGGAGGTCGTGACCACCCTGGGCATCTAAAAGATTAAGGATGTACTTAAGGATACCAAAAGAGAAAATAAAGAAACAATATTTGAAGGCATATGATTATAAACGCAGATGGTGGCATAAAGCTATAAACAAGAGAATAATAAGTTAAACTGCTGACAACCAAACGACATCTCAATATATTGCATATGCTAACATGACCACTTGAATTTTCCTTTCGCATTTAATCCTAGCACCTTAGTAGTTTATATAGTAACTGTAGTGATCCTACATAGTAGCATATCTTCAAATAATTTCAATTAAAAAACTCATGTATAATACAATCTGTACACCTATCAAGGCTTACAGAACTCGGCATAAAAGGCTGATCATTGAATCAAACTGGGCATTTATTAGAGATGAAATAATTATTAACAGCCTCCAGGGATGTTGACACTTTAATATAAACTGCTAACGAATATGATCTAGGAGCCGGGACCAGCCAGCACGTAGCTTGCTGATATTACCAACAAGCGGGTGTCCAAAATATATAGACTACCACTCCTCATAAATGCAGTAAAAAAGATCAAAAAATCTTCAAAAAAATGTGCATAACGAGATTAGTAATACTCATTTTAACTCTCATATGAATGCTTTGGACAAGGTTTACACTAAAAATCGCGTAAATAACACCAAATAGAGCACAGAAATCTAACAAGAATGCAAATTTATCATATAATCTAGGCAATTATATCTCAGAAATAACCATAGAAGCAACAATTATACATATCCGAAAATCATAAAAATGCCTTAATAACTTAACCACGTACACATCAAATAATGATTAAACCACATACATCATAGAGCAAAAGATTCCAAATTTCAATCCCTCGGCCCAGTGAAAACCTAGTTCGACTACTTGGAAGTCAGCTGAAAATTGAAATTCCCATTTTTTATTCACATTTCTTATCGTAGATTTTGCATTTTGTATTTGTACTTGAACAATTCTGCTTTCAGAGCAGCCAGTAAGAGACTGAGGTGGGGTGTAGTCAAACTAAAATCCCAAGAACCCTAATTTCATCAAGCCCAAAACAAACGCAAAAAGGAGAGAGGAAACCCAAAAAAGAACGGAAATTGGAGGAATTTAACATACCGTATTCGGAGCGAGGACGCTTTCCGACGACTGAATTCATCGCCGAGGCCGGCGGTTGTCGACCATCGCTGTACCTCCAATACGCGTCCGCCATGTTTGAGGCTTGTCGACCGTCACTAGCTGCTTGGTTTGTGGGCTCCACGACGAGAGATATGAAGAGTGGAGAGAAAGGAAGAGCAGAGGAAGATGAACGCTTCTGGTTTTTCTCAGTAGAGAATGAGAGCAAGGGTGAGATGATAGGAGACCGGAGTGCGGGCAATGTTTTTTTTATTTTTTCCTCAAATTATTGATTTGTTAGATTAGATAATAAATTATAGCTTGTTTAAACGTCTTATTAAAATAAATGAAAACGTTTCTAGATGAAAATGTTTTTGAATTCTAAAAGTATTTGAAGTATTTTCTACAAGAAGTACCCGTTTATATTTCTTTCACGAACAACTTTAAGTGCATTTCCATAATCTACTTATAATTAGTTCTAAAAATATTTTTAACAAAAACATTTTCGATCATTTTAAAATTACATCTAAACGAACTCTTAGTTAATTGGGGATCTTCGAACCCCTCTACTCCTCGATTCCCCCTTGTCTGGTTCCTTTTATTTTATTTTATATATTCTTAAAAATGTTAAAACCAATGGTACAATAAATGACTAGACAAATCTTATTTGATCAGTCGCGTAAGTGAAATATTCACTAATGATTTACGCAAGTGATATTCTGTCAAAGTAGGTGGTATTGTCTACTTCAATAATAGTAGGCAACATATCACATAAGTCTATATAGTACAATTCTGTCTAATTATCATTGCTTATTGTATGCTAGTTGCTTGTATATTTTGGTGTTGCTTTTGTCTCAATTATTAGGACTTAATACCAACACAAGTATTGTTGCTATTAGCCATGAAGTAAGGTAGAGGTAAGTATTGTTGCTATTAACTATATGAAGGAAAGTAGAGGAGTCCATGTAGTGCCTGCTAAGTTATTAATTGGTTGTGTCTTTTACGGCTGTGTGGTAGACTAGTTGGAATAGGTTGTGACAAATTAAAATGAGTTTGAGCTTATTTCTTCGTTGTTGTGTTAAAATATGAGATAGAGAAGACTGAACATGATAGATTATGAATCTCTAATATAGTGGATTATCTAATCTATCATTATACATGGGTTACAAGTTATGTCTTACATGTTTTTGACAATCAAATCTTATTCTTTAAGCTCATTCTCGTTCAGACCATCAAACGAACTCTTATGGTGATGAAAACAATCGGTGGTTGGAAGAACATTTGTTATGCATCAAAGTAATTGCTTGTAATGTATAATGACGCGTCATTACGTCTCTCACTAGTATTATTGTTGCCATCATACTCAAAAAGTTTTAACGTGTTATCTATACATTTTCAGCATAATATTGATATTATTGACTAGGTTAACCACTTGTCTAACAATTATTTCTTACCTACTTGTCTGACAATTCTTTGTTACCAACTTGTCAAGTACTTTCCGTCTCGACGTAGATGATATGATTTCCATTATTCCACCGAATCATATTATTTATAGTACTTTTCATCCTTACTAGCCTTTGACTTTTCATCAACCTCATCCGCATTTTCCAACTCCAAGTCTCCAATACTATTCCCACTCAACTCTCCAAACTCTACAAAAATGCCTCCCTCTCTCCTTGTGATTCTTCAATCTTGGGAGCATAGTTTCTTGACTCTCCTCCATGTATGAAGATTTCAATTCTTCTTTTTTCCATTTTTATCCTCCATCTGTATATGTATATATCTATACACTTCAACAGGATCTGATTGTTATTTACTTGGTGTTGAAATCTTTCAGTTTAATGGCGGAATCGGGCGGCAACCCCTTCTTCAGCTGCAGAAGTTGCCGTAATCCTCTTGCTCTTCGTGACGACCTTATCTCCAAGAAATTTGTGGTGAAAACTGAAACGCGAAAAATATATTATATTCTCTTATTTTCATTAATATTTAGGTTCGACAACTAAAATCAGCAATGTTATGAAATGGTGCTTGATCTCTGTTGTTTTCTCTCCGGGCTTATTAGGATTTTGCTTAATTTATCTATAATTCTAGCGCTTCTTGATATAAGCAGTTGGGAGTGCTTCGTGATGGTGCTTCTCCATGAAGCACTTTTATGAGCTAGAAGAACTTACAATTCGATTTTCGGATTTCGTTGTTTAGGGGAAAACTGGGCCGGCATATTTGTTCTCTCATGCAATGAACATCATTGTGGGACAAAAGGAGGACAGGAAGCTCATATCTGGTGTTTTCTCAGTTGCTGACATCTATTGCAGCAACTGCGGTGAGGTCTTAGGTTGGAAGTACCTTCGAGCTTATGAGCCGACACAGATGTACAAGCAAGGGATGTTCATAATCGAGAGAGCAAAGATTTCTAAGCAGTACTAATAATCCCCCACGATGCATGACAAGATCGAGGTCGTGATCCCTTTGCTCTATAACTTCTGCTGTCACCCCATCACAGCGCATTACCTACTACCGACAATAATTGGATTTTCGAAGGTCTACGATCATTTGCGGATAATATGTGCTTCTTCTTGTTGGTTCTCTGCATATGTTGCGCAGAAACTAATGTGTGTTATATTTCATATGCTTTATGCAGTGGATGATTTATCAATAAGAATAAGGTGATGTTTTATATCTGTAAAATAAGAACAATGATAAAGATTGCATCAAAAGGAAAAGGAAAATCTTAAAGTTGGAAAGGGGAGATTTTCTGGTAATATATGGACTTCGGTTAATGAAAGAGAGCTTTAACGAAACACGGTACTGTTCATTTTTAATGAAAATGACATTTTTGGTACTCTAAAAAATCATTCATGATACTATTTACTTACAATATTTTTTTTGTAATTTTACTTAAAACTCAAAATTTTCAAATATTTTTTCGTTAGTTTTTTTTTTAATGAAATCCCCCATTCGTTATTAGAGTTCCTTGCTTTCCAACTTCTCTTATTTGCTCCCCGCATGTGGGTAATTGAGTTTTGACCCGTGCATACCGAATTCAAAACTCTGCTTGATGATGATAATTTATTTTTATGCTTTGCTTTCCGCGAACGTCTCTTGATACAAGGCTAAAAAAAACCCAGGAGCATTATTGTCGGATTTTTTGTGTGAGAATATCGGGAATCTTTTAATCACATACTTTTACAGTATATCATGCAGTTATAAATTATTATAAATTTTTTTATTTAAAATTGAATATAAATAGTACTTAAAAAAAACTAGTTGCACGATGTACGAAAAACGAATGTGATTAAAAAAATTTCGGAATCCTCGCAAACAGATTCCTGCGAGGATCCTCTCTTAAAACAAAACATCTTTGAAGTAGTCCAACTATGTAACAAACGGTAGTTTTTTATATCAATTTGTCTTGTTACCATCAAAATGTATTTTCAACATTTCCTGCAAAATGTACTTTGTTAATATTGTTGACTAGTTAAAACACTGGTTAAATTATTGACACACAAAAAGAATTATATAGACGGAAATGTCAGGATAGTAATACTCCAAACATTAAAAAAACTCCTTTATTTTTTTTTTCCATTAAGTTCTCGATCAAACATAAATTCCCAGACACAATAGAATTTTTGTAATTTGAGACATTGTCGTCTTAATGTTCATCTTTCACAGCATGATACTATTCACATATCCTATTTATCATTTCTATACTGCTTTTAATTATTGGCCGTCTAATAAATAAATTAAAGATAATAACAAAATTAACAGAATGTGTAGAAGATAAAAAAAAAATGCGTAGATAACACCACTCATTTTACATAATTCTCCCCCTGGAATAGCAGTTGACACACTTGGGATAAACTAGGGGAGATTTGGATCCTCACTGGATCCCCTCTCTAGGAATCTTAGAGATCAACGAATATGGACCGTTAATAAAAAATTGTACGGTCTCAATTAAATGTTTTTTATATTTTTGAAAATAAAACATCTTCGTTTTGCGTAAAAAAATAAAAAAAGAAAAAAAATTATGACAGTGCAATTTTTGATCAACGGTCCGTATTCGTTGAATCTTAGATCCCCAGAGAAGGGATCCGGCGAGGATCCAAATCCAACTAAGGGCTACCTTGTGACGTCCTTGTCCTACTATGGTAACAGTAGCACAGCACCGCTAAGCCTGCGCGTGTTAAGCCTCTCTGTCTGAGCGCGCGTAACTCTGCTCTTTGTGACTCAACCAAGTCCATCCTACTCTCTCTCTCTCTTTATCGCTCTCTCTCTCTCATAGAGTTTGTACGCAACCATGAGCCTCAACCCTCAAGTCTCACTCCTCTGTTAAAAGGTTAGTGCTTTTCTTTTTCTTTTAATTTAATGCAATTTCTCTATCAATTTCCCGACTTTGATTGTACTGCTAACTGCTAGCAATCAATTGATTCAATTCTAAAGGCAAAGAACAAAGCAATTTCCCAACTCTCTCTGCTCTCATAAAAAATTTTAATCATTTTTTAATCACAACTAGTGACTGGCTAAACAGGTCAGATCCTCATCCCTTCCGATTTTAATTCCCAATTAATTAATGGGTCTATGTTTTTTAAATTTTGTCGTACCCCATGAATTTCACTTCAAAAACTCCAACTTTCCCTTTCCTAATCCCTTGTTTAATCATTTTTTAATCTGGGTTTGTTAATCTTAATCTTCTAAATGTTCTTTTTGCTTACCCTTAATTGCAAATCCTGTCTCTTTCAAAACCCAATTATTCAATTTTTTAAATTTAATATTTTACTTTTGGATCTTGCACGCTAATTCGGTTGGTAATATCTTTGCTTGCAGGCTTCTGGGTCACTGTTGATGTTGTTGCAGGTAATTAAATTCATAATCTTTCTCTTAATCCATATTTTCGTGTTTTAATTTTAACAGATTTTACTCTCCTGTGTGTAAGTTTTCTCTGTTTCTTTTGCTTTTCTCTGGGTGCCGAGCAGTGAGAGGTGTTTAGAGGTTGGAGCTGTGGATTTATTTGTTAATGGCGGATTTGGTAGGGCCTAGATTGTACAGCTGTTGTAATTGCAGAAACCATGTTTCCCTTCACGATGATATAATTTCCAAGGCTTTTCAGGTGAGGTTTCCACAATATTTATTGTTCACTTATTCTTCTTTGATTTTTATCTGTTGAGAAAATAAGATTTGAATTTTTGTTTTTCTGGAGCTTTACTAGTTCTTCCCAAATGATCATTGAGTTTTGTAGAACTTTAAACTGTTTTGCATAGGGTTTCATTTGATTTCCGCACTCCTCTTCCTCCGCCTGCACACCTTCCTTTTTTTTTTACTCAAGCCGTTGGATTGAATGAGTAAAGGAGAACCAATGCATAGAAACAAGAATGCAGGAGGAGAAAACGAGAGTCTGAAAATCGCTGTCCTTTACACAAAGAGGGTAAATTTCACAGAAGAATTGAAATTGGGGTGTCGACTTTGTCTTTGTAGGTTATCTGCTTTTTATTCGTCGTTTTTCTTTGTCACTAATCATGAGGGTTCTTGGCTGTGAAGCCTGTGATCAATATATGAACCGAATGGACCAATGAACATACGAAGATAACTTTCCATTTTTTACACGAATAGGACACATAGTTTGCTCTTTGTGCTGGATGTTGTAACACGAAAGTACTGCGTCTCATCTTTCACGCAAGGCGTCCTTTTTTTGTATAAAGATTATGTTTTTGTTGAAGTTGGTAAAATCGTTCAAGTTATTGGCTCTTGCCCCAGGGAATCAAAATAAACACAACCAAACAATGTGAAAACCAGAAACAAAATGGTTTGATTTTTTTTTTTTTTTTGACAAAGGGTACTTTATTAATTACTAACACAACATAATTACATAAATCGAGGCGAAGATAAGTGGGAGCTGATTGCAAAGTCAATGAAGGATGAAGCCAGTCCGGATTGAGGAACGTGAAGGTGTAAGACCAACTTCAATGGTAGGCTAAAAGCTAAATTACTCTTCAAAATTTCCTTCCAAACCCACTCCAACCCAAGGGGAAATTTTGGGTTAAATGCTAAATTAATGCCAAATTCCGTCCAAAATTTAGCCCATAAATCGAAGTGGATTTCATCCAATATTTATTGGAATTTAAATTTTTTTAGATTAAAATGTTCATAAAATTAATTTACGATAGTTTACGTATTTATTTAAAAAAAATTAATTTAACAAAAAAAAAAACCTAAGTTCATTCTTTAATAATCTCGGCTAAAATTTTAGACTATAACGGTTGGAGCAGAAAAACTGTTTCTAGGCTAAAAGTTAAATTTTCTGGGTTAAAAAATTTGATTTTTGGCCCAACCATTGAAGATGGTCTAAGGAAGGGGAAAGCGGAAAAAGGGGAAGAGGAGGATGGAAACAGGGGGAAAGGTGAAAGGAAGGAAAGAGGGGGTAAAAGTGGAAACAGGGGGAAAGGTGAAAGGAAGGAAAGAGGGGGTAGAAGTGGAAGAAGGGGGAAATGGATAAAAAGGAAAAAGGGGTTGCAGTCAAAGGAGGCAGATTGTCTGCCTTCCTAAAATTATGCCATTCCTATGCGCTTCTATTTTGTGCGATCACGGTTAAGTCACGTCAACATTTTATATTAATTTTTTTATAGAGATAATAAGACAAAAAGTAATAAGAATATAAAATATTGACGTTGTTTAACCATAACTGTACAAATATGAGAGGATGGGGAGGGCACATAATAGGAGGGCAGACAATCTGCCTCTGTCAAAGAAAGCATATGCAAAGGGGTTAGGAGGAAAGGGGCAAACAGGCCACTGGGCTGTGGAAAACGAAAGAGGGAGGATGAATGATAAAGGAGTAAAGAACCGAGGGTAAACGGGAAGAACGGGAGATGGATACTTGGGAATCACTCAAATCAAGGGCAAAAGAGCTTGTTTGACGTTACTAATTGTGGATTTACTTGACACGACTAAGCTTAATACTTGATTTTTTTTTTTTTTAACAAATGATATTATTTACATTAAGGGTTATGAAAGTGGGCTAACCCCTCACAATGGGCTAGCAATAATATGATTCTATAACCACTCACTTACAAGTGAAAAGGAATACTATTAGACTGTAATATTAAATGACGCCTAACACTTGATATAAAGAGGAGAAAATTCACTCGCTTCAAGTTCAATTGCACGAGGCAAAATATCTATTTTTTAATTCATCTAAACGTTCGATAGATGGAGTGAATGTGATACAGCAGTTGTTCACATTATTACGTTTTAACCCTGTTTTCTTAGACAGTTATTCATTGCTTTTGTGTATGAAGTGAGGGTATTTTAGGGATTTTCAAATGTTCCACCATTTTTTTTTTTTGCTCTCAGTTTATATATACTAGCCTATTGCCACACGGATATGTGATGTAAATGCATGGAAATAGTCTAATCGGATGTACTCTGATTTTGCACGAGAGCCGCTGAACATCAGATTGGGAGTTGTGTCAGACAGGTTTAATCTGTTCAGGGTTCTAAACTAAAATCACAGCACTTGGCCAATCTTCACAATTCCGTATAAATTGTTGCCTTAAATTCACTTAGAAAAAAATATATCATGATGACTATGTTGATAACCGAAGATCCGGATACGTTTATTGATGTTTATTTGCAGTTGTTGGTAGTGACTACCGGGTCTTTGTAATATTAAACCTGGCATTTTAAGCCTGACCCGACCCACCCGTTAAAATTAGTATTTTGATGAATGTTTAACGGTTTGGGTGGTAATTGGTGAACCCGTTAATCACTCGTTAATTAACGGATCATTTGGGTCGACAATTGAGCCTATATTATGCCAGTCCCCCTTGAATATTTGTTCCCATTAGCGACTCCCTATATTTTTTTTCCGTATGCAAAATTATTAATGTTTTTATTAAGAGAAACCATAACAGGTTTTAAACAGGTTTAGAAAAATTAGGCTTAACCGTAGTAGTATGTAGAAAGCGTTATACAGGTGAATCAGATGCAATGCACATGAAATGATAATTTCTATTGATCACTCTCTGGTAAGGTTTATTATATTTATACGGCCAATTGCAAGACTTATAAACTTTGCATTTGGGTACTTTTAAATGTGTTAGCCTAATGGGTCAGGTCAAATCCGATTTAAATCCAATAAACCCGATCCGTTTGCCGTGTGCTTTGTATAAACATTCAAATTGAACAGAATCTTTGAAGTTGGCAAAGATAGTTAATTTATTAATTTTAGTGTACTAAAGCCTACATGCTCTGGAACAGATGTATATCCAGTTGACAGCTGCTTTACCAAAGGAGAACAGAAAGTTGAGGGAAATGAAGAAGAGAAGTCCACAGATAGCATCGTGGTTCGATGAGAATGACCTCCCTTTGGATTGGAAAGAGAAGATCATGACATGTGCATTACACAAATTGAACGCGGATGAAGATATCGATAAAATAAATATCCACTATATTCTTCCCTGGAAAGATTTAATTGATGTCAAGCGCCATCTCTGCCTAAATACACTAAACAAAGTAAGCTTTTGCATTAAAAAAAGTAAGCATTTGTATCTAGGCAATACATTTTTGTTGGGAAGAACGGGAGATTGATACTTGGGAATCTCTCAAATCAAGGGCAAAAGAGCTTGTTCCACGATACTAATTGTGAATTTATTCGACATAACTAAGCTTAATACTTGATTTTTTTTTTTGAACGAATGATATTATCTACACTAAGGGTTATGGAAGTGGGCTAACCTCTCACAATGAGCTAGCAATAATGTGATTTTATAACCTCTCACTTACAAGTGAAGAGGAATACTACTAGACTGTAATACTAAATGACACCTAACACTTGATATAAAAGAGGAGAAAATTCACTCGCTTCAAGTTCAATTGCACGAGGCAAAATAACTATTTTTTAATTCATCTGAACGTTCGATAGATGGAGTGAATGTGATACAGCAGTTGTTCACATTATTACGTTTTAACCTTGTTTTTTTAAACATTTATTCATTGCTTTTGCGTATGAAGTGAGGGTATTTTAGGGATTTTCAAATGTTCCACCATTTTTTTGCTCTCAGTTTATATATACTAGCCTATTGCCACACGTATATGTGATGTAAAGGCATGGAAAGAGTCTGATCAAATGTACCCTGATTTTGCGCAAGAGCCGCGGAACATTAGATTGGTAGTTGTGTCAGATGGGTTTAATCTGTTCGAGGTTCTAAACTAAAATAACAGCACTTGGCCAATCTTCACAATTCCATATAATTTGCTGCCTTAAATTCACTTAGAAAAAAATATATGATGATGATTATGTTAATAACCGAAGATCCGGACACGTTTATTGATGTTTATTTGCAGCCGTTGGTCGATGAGCTGAAAGAATTAAGGAAAAATGGTGTTCTCATGTACGATAAATCTACTAGAAAGATGTTCATCTTGCAAGCAACAGTGATATGGACTATAAACAGTGTTTTAAAAATCGGCCTAGGCAGCCACTTATGTGGCACCTAGGCGCTACACGGTGGTTATCCTTCTCAAACTTTTTTGTTAATTTCTGTCCGTTGATCTTCTTCAATTCATCTGATTCAACGATAGAAATAATTTGGAGTCACAACAGCAAAATAAATGAAAAAAAAAAAAAAAAAAAAAAAAAAGAGAGAAAGAGAAAAGAAAGGTTATGAAAGACGCGGTTTTGAGGGAGGAGAGTGTGGAAAGGAAACTAAAGACACAAGAAAATGGAAGGTAAGGTGGAGAGATAAGCCACGAGGGCTAGCCAAGTGGCCGCTGTGTGGGTAAGGCGTACGGTAGTTGAGGAAATTTCTTTCCTTGTAATCGGAACACGAAAGGTGCATCATGTGTTTTTATACAAATGGTGAAAAATTGTATTTTTTGAAGTTATTAAATTTTTAACATATATATCTCACAATTTGTATAATAACACGTGATGTACCGTTTCGTCTTTCCGTCAACCGAAAAATCTCTCGTAGTTGAGGGTGTGGCTATCCATTACTCAAAAAAAGAAAAGAAAAAGAAAAAAGGGGGTAGGGGAAAGGAGAGGATGACGTGTGGAAAGAAAAAGAAAAAGAAAGAAAAATGAAAACGGGAAAAGAAAAAAAATATGATTAAAATAATTTCGCCAAGGCTTACTTTCGGCGGAGGAAATTTCGGCGAAGCTTCTCTTACTTTGCGTTCTCTAAAAAGGGTCTTCCTTTGTAAATTTCCACGCTGCAGATTTGAGGTATTACTGTTGTTGAACGCTTCGGTGCCGGGCTTCAGGAATGGAGTCGGTAATTTTTCATGAAATATTTGGTTCCATCCTTGCAGATACCAACTCTATCAGCAGAAATTTACTTCAAGATACAGGTCTAGCTGAGAACCTGCATCAGAAATATGGTCAAAGTGACGCTAGTCATATGCAAAGATCGTCAACACTCCCAATTCTTAAAACAACCTTTACATCAAATATATGCTATTTTAAAAGAATGTACTGTTTACTTTTAACAAAAAATCATTTTTTATATTTTTCTAATACTAATTACTACACTTGTATTTGTCATTTTTCATTAAAATAATTTTTTTTTAAAACTTTTCATAAACTTTCCTATTTTAAAATGGCATATATTGGTACAATTAAGACAAAAATGGACCATTTTTGTCAATTTTTTTATAATTTAGGGGAGTTGCAGCAGCAAAGAAAAGTAAAAAGGAAAAAAAAGGGATAAAAAGGGTGATGAAAGTTTTTTCTTGGCAAAATAAGGGGTGGGATCACCTAAAAAATTAGCTCAAAGATTTATTACAGATAATTCGAGTCTTAAGAACTCCTATTAGATCATCAAAAACACTGTTTTTTAGAGAGGAGAAAGTGAAAAGAAAATGAAAGGAAGCAAAATGGAAGGTAAGGGGTCGTTTAAGTCTTAGTATCGACTACTAAACCTTACGGTAAACAGAAAAAAGAATCTATTATTAAAAAGAAAGAAAAAGGTCAGGTAGACGGGATTGGTAGAGAGAAGAAGAAAGGGACGTGTGGAATTAGTTCAACACTGCATTAAATATTGTATTATTCTTATACTATTTAGTTCATGTCAAGCTAATTTAGTTTAGTCTTTGAAGTTAATCCATAAATAATTCATGAACATTTTTACTCACCATCCTACACTCTAAGGTATGCTCACCACGGTAAACTCTAAGATATGCTTACCACCCTTTCTAAAGATTGACACGTGTTACATAAGAGAATCACGGTTAACGATTAACAATTAATAATTACTTATCAATTAATCAGGAGAAAGAAAAACATTTAATAGTAAAAAATTAAGGAATTAAGTCGTTACTTCTTATTCCCCAAAATCACAAGCCACTTCTTCATGCATGAAAACTTAACAGAGAAAATATTGTCACGTAATACTATTTCCGTAAAATTATGTATGTTTTAGGATGAATTCTTGACATTTTTTAAACCCATTTAATTGCAGAAGTAAATAAGAATATTAATTGAAAACTTGAAATGTCTCAACAAATATCCGTGGACCTTTCAAACCATTTTTCTGGTATTTCTACGAACCTTCCTGGCCCGTGGGAGATTTTACGAACCGCCTCTTTTCTCTATTAATGGACCCGAACGCAGTAGTTGGTAATTGTTCATGAAATACTTCGGGAAATCTCTTTCGGGTTACACATGAATCGCCCTGAGGTAGAGAGAGTTGGAAATTCGAGGTTTGTTTCGTAAATCTAGTCACTTATACATGATTGCAGGCGAAAAAATAGGATTGAGAAGTAGGTATATCATCATTCTTATCTTATTAGTTATTATCAACAACTATCTCTTTAATAGGAAAATTTATTATAAAAATCAAATTTCTTCTTAATTATCTTTTTAATTAATCTTTTTATTTTTTTATTTGATAAATTACATTTTGCACTCTCCGGTTTAGGGATATTGCAATGTCTTACAATATCTTTAAAACATTTCAATTTCATACGAATATTTGCATTTTTTTTTAATTTCATACATTTGTTAGAAATTCTATTAAGCTAATTGTCAAATTATGGCGTTGCAATTGCGGGCCCCACCTTTTTTTTTTAAAGCCAAAAAAAGGCGGGCTCCATCGTTCTTCACCTTCACCAATCCCCATCATCCCCATTCCAGATCCCAGCCATCGCCATCCGCAGCGAAATCCTAACTCGCTTGGTAACAACCCACCACCAACAGCCACCAAGTCTTTTGATTTCAACTGGTTTGAAATCAGAGATCGGGTTGAACGAATTCCCAAACTCAGCGCCCAAACCGTCCCTCTCCTTCACTGCTTCCTCCCAATCTGAACCTGCCAATCCAACTTCGAATTCTCCACCGCCTCGCGAGCTTGCTGCTCGCAGAATCGGGTGAAATCTCAATCGGCGGTGAGAAGCAGCTGGAGAAGAAGCTGAGTATTGGAATTTTGTTTTAGATTACTTTTAATTATTAATTAAAATTTTTATTTGTTTTTAATTTATGTGGGCAATTTGACTGTCATGTCAATAAAATAAATGTCTTAATTTTATCACATCATCGCATAACGGTTAAATTAATAGTTTGATTAACAGATGTATGAAATTGTCGTCAAATATGAATTATGACATTAAAATGTTTTAAAAATGTTGTATGAGATTGTAATTACCCCAAACCTAGGCGGAAAAAATGTAATTTAACCTTATTTATTTGTTATTTCTTGTTCTTACTATAGTTCTGCCAATTGTGAACGAAGTGTCGTAATTCAAGTTTCTTATGATCGGTACAATTCATGTTTCTTGTGTTCTGTTCGGTAGTCTGCAGGTGAGTTCTGCCAATATCGATTATGGAAGAAATAGACCACTGTCATATCGCGAAATCTTTGGTCCGAATGGAGTTAGGAATGCTGTGTTTGTACTACTGTTGTGTTTTGCTGTCTCAGCGGAACCCTTATTCTTATTCACTCCTACAGTCGACAAAGACATGAAGTGTATCAAGATTGACAAGTTGGCGGTAGTGGCTCTTAGTTTGCGATTCCTCACAGACTTCTATCTCCTTTCTGCCATTATCGTTCAGCTGGTACCTACACGTGAGGTTGCGACACCTCAGGCCGGTCCAAATGTGGGGAGGAGGGGATCGGCTAAGGAAACTCTGGGGCGATGCAATTTAATTGTTACTATTTTCGCCGTTGCTCCTATTCCATACGTAAGTGATCAACCTTTCCCCTTCCGAACTATATCAATTGCTACAAACTGGGACAGATATTCCTAATTGATTCAAAATCGTCATTTAATTGTTCGTTTTTGCAGGTAGTTATTCCCTTTTTCACAAAAATGCTAAGGCACTCAAAGATGTTTCTGAACTTTCTTGTTGTGCTGCAATACATAGTCCGGTTTATACAATTTAATTGGTTTAGTCAGAAACTCGAGAAGGATATAACCAAAGACGCTCCTGAAATATGGACTCAAGCTGTTTTCAAACTCGGGGTTAGAAGTGCTTTCATATTGTTTAAGTCCTTCCATGCTTGTGTGGTAAGTCTTATTCCTTATTCCTTAATTAGTTTATTTTACCCATTCCATAAGTTTATTAACGTCATTTTTTGCCAAAAGTATTGTAGAACGTTTGTAATTTTTCATGTAACTTCTACCGTCAAAATCCCTTTAGGTATTCGGAGCTTTTTGGTACTTTTTTGCAATTCAACTAGAAACAGTTTGCTGGCAATATGCTTGTCGAAGTGAAAATGGTTGTGAACTTGGAGGTTTTAATTGTAAGGACGAGGATACTTTCGGAAATGTCACGCTTCTGAATAATATATGCCGCCCTGCAAATCCACCAACTGAAACGTCGTTTAATTTCGGTATATTTCTTGATGCCATTCAATCTGGTATTTTGAGCTCAACAGATTTTCCACGGAAATTCTTGCACTGTTTTTTGTGGGGCTTACAAAATCTAAGGTTCGTTTTTCATTATTGCTATTGTTATTATCTGAATAGAAATAAGATTTGCTTGAGCTCATTTAATTTAGGGTTTTCTGTTTCTTTTTTTGCAGTTCTAAAGGGACTAATCTCCAGACTAGCAGTAATGCATGGGAAACCCTCTTTGCTCTTTCTGTTTGTCTTCTCGGCTGGGTATTAGCTTCTCTATATATCTTTACTGTTGCGCAGGTTGGTACTGACTACCAAGTTTTCGAATAAAAATTCCAACTAAACAAAATCTTTCAAGTTGGCAAAGAAAACTAATTTATTATTTTAGTATACTAAAACCTACATGCTGTGGAACTGATGTATATCCAGGGGATAATTGAATTATCAAGGAAGAATGGAAAGTTGACCGAAATGAAGAAGAAGATAAGTCCACTGATAGAAGATTGGTTAAAGGAGAACGACCTCCCTTTGGATTTGAAAGAGAAGATCGTGACATCTGCATTAGGCAACAAATTGAGAGCGGATGAAGTTATCGATATCATAAATATCCACAATATTCTTCCCCGGAAAGATTTAATGGATATCAAGCGCCATCTCTGCCTAAATACACTAAACAAAGTAAGCTTTCGTATTAAAAAATAAAATAAAATTAACTCATGGTCTTGCTCTTTATATATTTCTCATATATATGCGTCTTCCTCTAGGTTCCGATGCTTCAAAATGTGAGTGAGGCACAATTTGAAGTATTCTGCGAGTATCTTAAGCCGGTGATTTATAAGGCGAACACCTTTATTACTCGAGAGGGGGAACAATTTGATAAGATGTTATTCATCACGCAAGGAGAAGTGAGGACCTACACAACTCCAGTTGCTGATGGACGGGGTTCTTCAAGCACTGGCAATACTCTTGGTGATGACTTTCAGAAAGGTGATTTTTGTGGACAAGAACTTCTCCAAGCTTGTGAATCAACTGGAAGGACCATCTCTCACTCGACCAAAAATGTTTGGTGCCGCACAAAAGTTGAAGGATTTACGCTTACGATCGAGGACATGAAAAAAAGCATAGGAGAAATAGGAGAGAATTGAAAGTACAGATTGTTTTCAATTCTTAAGCAAATTCGTAAAACCTTTCTGCAATCAAAATTGTACAAATTGTTTTCAATTCTTAAGCAAATTCGTAAAACCTTTCTGCAATCACAATGCACAGAAAATTACTTGTAAGACCATCTCCAATGGTGACCTAAAACATAAAAATATTTAGCCAAGAAAATTTAGGTTTTAGCTCAGAAACAGTTTTTTTACTCCAATCCTTCTGGCCTAAAATTTTAGCCTCAGATTATCAAATAATGAATTAAGGCTAATTTTTTTTTAAACTAACTTTTTTTTTTTTAAAAAAGGGTAAAGTACAAAAAACTACCTCAACTATTGGGGTCACGACAGTTTCATACCTCATCTTTTGAAATTGACAATGTCATACCGCATCTTACTAATTTGTGACAATGTCATACCTCCGTCAATTTTTCTGTTAAGTACTGACGTGGCTTGATTCGAGACATACTTTCTATTAAAAAATTATTAAAAACTAAAAAACAAATATTTAATATTTTTTAAATATTAAAATAATAATAAAAAGCAGAGCAACAAAAAAAAAAACATCAGTTCGTCCCTCCCCTCCCCCTCCCCCTCCTCTCTCTTCTCCCCATCTTCATTTTCTTCCCCCCACCTGCAAACCCAAAAAAATAAAAAAATTTTGAAAACCCAACAACACCCTGCGGAAGAACAAGAAGGAGAAGGAGGAGGAGGAGGAGGAGGAGGAGGAGGAAGAAGAAGAAGAGGAAAAAAAGGAGGAAGGAAAAAAAAAAAAAAATTCCCCCTTGTCGGCGCGAAAGAAGAAGAAGGGAAAAGGAGAAGGAAGAAGAAGAAGAGGAAGAAAAGGAGGAGAGGAAGAAAAAATAAAAAAAAAATTGAAAACCCATTAACACCCCCTGCGGAAGAAGAAGAATGAGAAGGAGGAAGAAGAAGGAGAAGAGGAAAAAAAGGAGGAAGGAAATTTTTTTTTTTTTTTTTTTTTTTAAACCATCAACTCCCCTGCGGAAGAAGAAGAAGAAGAAGAAGAGGAAAAAAAGAAGAAAAAAAAAATTTTGAAAACCCATCAAACCCCAAATCCATCACTTTCATCCATTCTCCACATCCTCTTCCGCACCCATCATCCACCTTCTCTGCTCACCCATCTTCCCGCCGACGGGATCTGGGGTTTTTTTTTTTTTTGGGTTGCAGGAGGGAGAAGAGTGTGGGTGGGTGTGGGTGTGGGTGTGGGGGGAAGACAAATTGGATTTCTTTTTTTTTTTTGTTGGGATTTGCACGTGGGAAAAAGATGAAGATGGGGAGAGGAGAGAGGAGGGAGGAGGGGGGAGGGGAGGGACGAAATGAGGGGGTTTTTTTCTTCTGCTTTTTATTATTATTTTAATATTTAAAAAAATATTAAATAATTGTTTTTTAGTTTTTAATAATTTTTTAATAGAAAATAGGTCCCGAATCAAGCCACGTCAGCACTTAACAGAAAAACTAACAGAAAAATTGATAGAGGTATGACATTGTTACAAATTCGTAAGATGTGGTATGACATTGTCAATTTTAAAAGATGAGGTATGAAACTGTCGTGACCCCAATAGTTGAGGTAGTTTTTTGTACTTTACCATTTTTTTTTTTAATTTTACTTTTATTTATTATTTTAATATTTAAAAAATATTAAATATTTTTTTTAGTTTTTAATAATATTTTATTAATTTTTTAATAGAAAGTGGTCCCCATCTCTTGCCACGTCAGCATTTAACAGAAAAACTAATAGAAAAATTGATGGAGGTATGACATTGTCACAAATTCGTAAGATGCGGTATGACATTGTCAATTTTAAAAGATGAGGTATGAAACTGTCATAACCCCAATAGTTGAGGTAGTTTTTTGTACTTTACCCAAAAAAATATTATGTAGACTATCCTAAATTAATTTTATGAACATTTTAACCTAAAAATATTTAAATTCCGATAAATTTTGAAAAATTACTAAATCAATACATGAAAATCATGATAAACCACATAAACTTAAAAAAAAAAAAAAAAAAAAAAAAAAGACAATTAATAAATCACATAAACTTAATACAATCGAAAACTCATAAACTACATAAACTTAATAATGATATCTACCACCTTGACTTGGTGTTGGACTTGGGTGATAGTCTTGAGATGAATCATCATCTTGAAATATACTCCTTGTGGCATTCCTTCATAAAATTTCTTTTTGCTTACCACGTAAGTATCTCTTCCTCTCTGGAGTGTATTTGTCGAGGTCTTCCATTATCAAATTAGTTTCGTACCTTTCTTGCTCCCTATCCCCTTCTTCCTTCATGGCCAAAAACATTTGGACCGATTCTTCTTACCGACGGCACTAGTTTTCGTTCATTATTGCCATTTCGCTAGCAAATTGTGCACGTGTCGGATCTTGGGACTTCCCTTTTCTCTTTGCTTCCTTTTGCTTATCTCTACCCGAGAGCCTTGCAAAAAAAGAAGTTGAGGTTATTTGTTCGACACCTTCATTGTCGGCAAAATTCACACCTTCATTGACATCATTTGTGGGTGAGGCTTCACTATGAAATAATCTTCCACATTGTTGGTTCGCATCGGTTCCCCACCTCGGACAATCCTTGAGGATGTTTCAAGCATGATGCAACTAAAAAGCTTGATTTTTTGGTGTAGTTCTTGTCTTGTAAATTACCATTGCTTTGTCATCCTATGCAACAAATACATAAAAACAATTAGTTGCAAAATACTATTATGTATATGACAATTAAAATATCAACAAAGAAACTCACAATTTTTTAGACGCCCCTTCCACTAGGCATGTCAACCATGGCTTTCTCCAAGCTTCACTTCCACAAAGTGCACGCTTTGTTGATAATTTTCCACCGATCATAAACACCACCAACTTCCCTTCGACCGGCGTTGGAGTTTTCATGGAATTTATCAATGATTTTATCCCACAAAACCTTTCTATTTTGATTGGTGCCGATGGCACCATCTTCGCTAACAGAAATTCATGCCAAACATAAAGCAATATCTTCGTCAAAGGTCCAATTACGACCTCTAACATGCTCTTTTGCCATCTTGAAATTTTTGAAAATGAGAAAAAATGGTAGAAAGAAAAATTGAAAGAATTGTAGGAGAAAAGTGAGTTTTGTGTGGATGTTTGAACAAATACATAGGTATTTATAGAGTTTTTGGTTGAATTTTAAGTTAAATAATTTTTTAAAATTATTTTAGCCGTTGGATTTAAATTTGGACCGTTAAATCTTTTTTTTTACCGTTAAATTTGATTGTATTTGATCTAAGCCGTTGGATTCCATAAATATATAAATATAAAACTAAAAAAAATAATAATTTGAACCTGGACTGTTGGATTAACCAACGGCCCATTTAAATATAGTCGTTCGATCAAAAAAAGTAGCCATTAGGCTGCTGACAGCAGGGGACACGCCCATGTGGGTGAGGTCTCCGTGGGAATTCGGCTGGCGCGTTGATGTGCGTTGGGCGAGTGGCTCAAGCATCTGGGCTTCACAGCTCGTGTTTCACTCACAACAGGTAGGGCCCATAATGACTTTTGGCCTAAAAACAGGCCGGTATCTGGCATTCTTTTGAGTTTTGGGTTTTAGGTTTTGTTTAGCACATGGGTTGGAGTGGGTTTTTTTTGGGGGGGGGGGGGGGGGAAGGGGAATTTTAGGTTATAAGTCATTGTTGGAGTTGGTCTAAGGTAGCAATAATAAACCATGGCATTTCTCAAGTATGCTATTTTCTTGTAATCAGTTGTAGATGCTACTTTACTGTGTGTGGAGAAAAAGAATATCCAGATTAGACCACGAAACGCACATATCCTTCGGAGAAGTGAAGCAGTGCCCTCGCTGTCTCCTAGAAAACGTAAGAGCTCGGTTGGTTCTCATCCTTCACGCAAGGCGTCCTTTTTTTGTATAAAGATTATGTTTTTGTTGAAGTTTGTTGGTAAGAAAGGGGAAAGCGGAAAAAAGGGGAAGAGGAGGATGGAAACAGGGGGAAATGTGGAAGGAAGGAAAAAGGGGGTAAAAGTGGAAGAAGGGGGAAATGGATAAAAGGGAAAAAGGGGTTGCAATCAAAGAAGGATGCAGAGTATCTACCCTCCTAAAATAATGCCCTTCCTATGTCATTTTATTTTGTGCGGTCACGGTTAAGTCACGTCAACATTTTATATTAAATTTTTTTAGAGAGATAATAAGACAAAAAGTAATAAGAATATAAAATATTGACGTTGCTTAACCGTAACCGCACAAATAAGAGGGGATGGAGAAGGCACATAACAAGTGGGCAAACAATCTGCCTCTGTCAAAGAAAGCATACGCATAGGGGTTAGGAGGAAAGGGGCAAACAGGGCACTGGGCTATGGACAACGAAAGAGGGAGGATGAAGGATAAAGGAGTAAAGAACCAAGGGTAAATGGGAACAACGGGAGATGGATACTTGGGAATCACTCAAATCAAGGGCAAAAGAGCTTGTTTGACGTTACTAATTGTGGATTTACTTGGCCCGACTGAGCTTAATACTTGATTATTTTTTTTTTTGAACAAATGATATTATCTACATTAAGGGTTATGAAAGTGGGCTAACCCCTCACAATGGGCTAGCAATAATGTGGTTCTATAACCTGTCACTTACAAATGAAGAAGAATACTATTAGATTGTAATATTAAATGGCGCCTAACACTTGATATAAAGAGGAGAAAATTCACTCGCGTCAAGTTTAATTGCACGAGGCAAAATAACTATTTTTTCATTCATCTAAATATTCGATAGATGGAGTGAATGTGATACAGCAGTTGTTCACATTATTATGTTTTAACCCTGTTTTCTTAGACAGTTATTCATTGCTTTTGTGTATAAAGTGAGGGTATTTTAGGGATTTTCAAATGTTCCCCCATTTTTTTTGCTCTCAATTTATATATACTAGCCTATTGCCACACGCATATGTGATGTAAAGGCAAGAAAATAGTCCGATCATATGTACCTTGATTTTGCGCGAGAGCCACGGAACATCAGATTGGGAGTTGTGTCAGATAGGTTTAATCTGTTCAGGATTCTAAACTAAAATCACAGCACTTGGCCAATCTTCACAATTCCGTATAATTTGCTGCCTTAAATTCACTTAGAAAAAAATATATCATGATAACTACGTTGATAACCGAAGATCTGGATACGTTTATTGATGTTTATTTGCAGCCGTTGGTCAATGAGCTGAAAGAATTATGGGAAAACGGTGTTCTCACGTATGATAAATCTACGAGAAAGATGTTCATCTTGCGAGCAACAGTGATGTGAACTATAAACAGTGTTTTAAAAATTGGCATAGGCGGCTGCTTAGGTGGCACCTAGGCGCTACACGGTGGTTATCCTTCTCGAACATCTTTGTTAATTTTTGTCCATTGATCTTCTTCAATTCATTCGATTCAACGATCGAAATAATTTGAAGTCACAACAGCGAAGAAAATGAAAGGAAAAGAAAAAAAGAAAGAGACAAGAAAATGGAAGGTGAGGTGGAAAGGTAAGCCACTGGGGCTAGCCAAGTGGCTAGGGTGTGGGTAAGGCCTGGGGTAGTTGAGGGTGTGGGTATCCATTACTGAAAAAAAGAAAAGAAAAAAAAAAGGGGTGGGGTAAAGAAGAGGATGACGTGTGGAAAGAAAAAGAAAAAGAAAAAGAAAAAGAAAAAGAAAGAAAAAGAAATAAAGAAAAAAAAAAACAGGGAAAGAAAAAAAATGATTAAAAAATATTTTGAATTTCAAAGACAATTTAGTCAGTGATTTAGTGCATGACAGCATCAAAAGCTTTATTATTTTTATACTACTTGATCTATGTCAAGCTAAATATGAGTTTTAATTCAAAATTTATTTTTTGGGGCAAATTTAACTCATAATTAATCATGCGTTAATGTGCTGGTCCATCATATATGTGTATTATTTATTAGTTTTATATTTATAAATTTATTGAATTCAACGGCTAAAATCTAATCAGATCAGATCTAACGGTCAAAATTTAAATCCAACGGTTAAAATAATTAAAAAAAATATTATTTCATGTGTTTTATATTCTTTTATAGTGTTCAACGATTTTCATTGTGTTGGTTTAATGATTTTTCAATATTTATCGAAATCAAAATATTTTTATGTTAAAATGTTGGTACAATTAATTTCGAGCTAAAAATTGAATGTTAGAGCAAAAAACAGTTTATGAATTAAAACCTAAATTTTTTCGATTTTAAATTTTAAATTTTAATTCAAAAGTGGGAAATTGCGTGATTTCTAGGAAATAGTTGCCAGGTTGAAATAATAATAATAAACTGGATTAATGTAATTGGAAAGGGCATGCCTGGTTTTGGTACTAGGGATGGGTAATGGTTATGGTGGGCGGGTAACGGCGGTTATTTACCCATAACCGTTTATGCTCATACCCGCATAACCGTTTAGCCGTTGGGTAATTGCCTAAACGGTTATACCCATACCCATAACTGTTTATAAACGATTAACCATACCCGTAACCGTATACCCATTTAACCGTAACCGTTTAATACCCGTTTACCCATTTACCCTTTTTAACCCGTTTATATTATTTTTTTTTACCATTAACCCTTTTTCATCCGTCTACATGTTTTTTAACAACTTAAAAATTAAAAAAAATTTGTCATAATTTTCTTTCTTTTTTGACAATTAAACACTGTTATAAGTAACATTCATCATACATTTCTGTATTTTAATTTTTTAAGTCCTTATACTATTCCAATAATTGAAAAATAGTTTACGAACGATATTTTTAACTATTACCAATGAAGGTAATATAATATTTGCTAAGCATTCTTTGGTTAAGAAAACTATTTAGAATATGGTATTCTTGGATTATTTTACCCATAATATAAAGTATTAACATATATATATATATATAATGAGCTACATTATATTATAATTAGTTATGTAAACCATGCACCATAATCAATATCATTGATTTAAGTTTTGTCCGATAGAGAATATGGTTAGAAGAAGGAATACACTTGTTGACCGTGAATCATGTATTTTCAGCAACAATCAAAAGATGCAACATTCAAATTGAAGAGATGTGATTATTGGGTTAATAACACAACTTCTCATCCCCTGTCAAACTGCCGCATATATATATATATATATATATATATATATATATATATATATATATATATATAATTTTATTTTTAAAATATTCAACATTATATACATAAAATAAATGGATAAACGGTTATCCGTTTATAACCGCAGTTAATACCCATAACCATCCATTTAAATTTCATGAATAAACCGTTATACCCAAAACCGTTTATTTATCTAAACGGTTACCCATAACTGCGGGTATTTTGCCCATCCCTATTTGGTACTGAGGTGATTCTGAAAAAAAAAAAAAAAAACTGGCATAAAAAAAAAAAGCTGGGAGCTTTTTTGTGTTTGGTAAACATTCAGCTTTAATTTTTTTTCACAGTTTTGGGTGAAAAAAAGCCAAAAACAAGAAATTGCAAAACCTAGCTTTGAAAAACCGGTTTCTTTTCACATCAGTTTTATATAAAAGTTTACCAAACATTATAATACTATTTTTTTTTTTTCAAAAGCACTTTTACAAAAAATTTTATCAAACACTTTGTTACTTTAGTTCACATATGCTTACTGTCACAACATAATAAAAACAGTTTTTTTTCAAAGCAGAATAATAACAAACCAGATCTTAAAAGGCGTAAATTCCACAAACCGCACTTTAGGAGCAAACACGAACGCAAGAGAAACGAGAAAGGGGCAAAACGGGAATTCACCACACGCATCAGTTTTCGCCGAACCTTACTTTGGGCGCTGGAAATTTCGGCGAAACTCTCTCTCTACTTTGCGTTCTCTAAAACGGGACTCTTCCTTGCAAATTTCCACCCTTCCCAATCTGAGGCGGCGCAGATTTGAGGTATTACTGATGTTGAACGCTTCGATGCCGGGCTTCAGGAAGTTGTCGGTAATTTTTCATGAAATGTTCTGTTCCATACTTGCAGGTACTGACTGTATCAGCAGAAATTTGAGGTATAGGTCGAGAAAGCTCCTTTGGGTTATAACTTATACATCATGAATCCCAGCGAGGAAGAGAGAACTGGAATTCCGAGGTTAGTTTGGCAAACCAGAGACGCAAATAGATCGAACTGCGGCATATTGAAATATATTATGCTTACTGCTCAGGTTGATTAGTGAAGTTTTAATGTGTTTTTGTTCCTGATTGGTGCAATTGTTGTTTCTTGTGTTCTGTTCCGTAGTCCAATTCTGAATCCTGCAGCAACTACAGGGGAGAGTTGTGCCAATATCGATTATGGAAGAAATAGAGCGACTAAAAAGCTCCCACTGTCATTTTGCGAAATCTTTGGTCCGAATGCGGAATTTCTTCAAGTTCGGAATTCTGCGATTGTACTAGTGTGGGCGTTTGCTGTCTTAGTGGATCCTTTATTCTTATACACTCCTATAGTGAATAAGGACATGATGTGTATTACAGTGGACAAAAAATTGGCAGCAGTGGCTTTTACTTTTCGATTGCTCACTGACATGTGTTACCTTTCTGCCATTATCGGTGGGCTTGTACCTGTACATAAGGTTGGGACACTTGAGGTTGGTATCGCGGTGGGGAGGAGGGGATCAGCTAAGGAAACTCTGGGGCGACGCAATTTAATTAGTATTTTGGCTATTTCTCCTATTCCATACGTAAGAGATCAACCTTTCCCCTTCCGAGCTATATCAATTACTACAAACTAGGACAAATGTTCCTAATCGATTTCATCGTCGTCATTTAATTGTTGGTTTGAGAATCTGCTATGGCTTGAGTGCAGGTGGTTATTCTCTTTTACGCAGAAATAATAAGGGGCTCGAGGTCTACAAGGATGTTTCTCAACTTTCTTCTTGTGCTGCATTACATGACCCAGGTCGTACGCTTTAATGATTTTAGGAAGATTCTCGAGAAGAATATAACCAAACACACTCCCAAAATATGGATTGAAGGTGTTTTCAATTTCTGGATTAGAACTTCTTTCACCTTCTTTACCTGCATCCTTGCTAGTCAAGTAAGTCTTATTCCTTATTCCTTAATTTGTTTATTTTAATCATTCCATAAGTTTATTAACGTCATTTTCTGCCAAAAATATGGTAGAACGTTTGTAATTTTTCATGTAACTTCTAACGTCAATATCCCTTTAGGTTTTCGGAGCTTTTTGGTACTTTTTTTCGCTTCAACGAGAGATAGATTGCTGGCAATATGCTTGTCGAAGTGAAAATGGTTGTGAACTTGAAGGTTTTAATTGCAGGGACAAGGATACATTCAGAAATGTCACGCTTCTGAATAATCTATGCCGCCCTGCAACTGCAAATCCACCTACTGCAACGTTGTTTGATTTCGGTATATTTCTTGATGCCATTCAATCTGGTATCTTGAGCTCAACAGATTTTCCACAGAAATTCTTGCACTGTTTTTGGTGGGGCTTACGAAATATAAGGTTCATTCTTCATTATTGCTATTATTATCATCTAAAGAGAAGTGATAAGATTTGCTTGAGCTCATTGAATTTAGGGTTTTCTGTTTCTTTTTCTGCAGTTCTTTTGGGCAAAATCTCCAGACTAGCAACTATATATGGGAAAACCTCTTTGCGGTTTTTGTTTCTGTTACAGGCCTGCTATTAATTCTGATATATCTCAATGCGATTTTGCAGGTTGGTATTGACTACCGGGTCTTTGTAATATTAGACCTGGCATTTTAAGCCTGACCTGACCCACCCGTTAAAATTAGTATTTGGATGAATGTTTAATAACGGGTGAACCTGTTAATCACTTGTTAATTAACGGGTCATTTTGGGTCGACAATTGAGCCTATATTATGCCAGTCCCCCTTGAATATTTGTTCCCCATTAGCGACTCCCTATATTTTTTTCCGTATGCAAAATTATTAATGTTTTTATTAAGAGAAACCATAACAGGTTTTAAACAGGTTTAGAAAGATTAGGCTTAACCGTAGTAGTATGCAGAAAGCGTTATACAGGTGAATCAGATGCAATGCACATGAAATGATAATTTCTATTGATTACTCTCTGGTAAGGTTTATTATATATATACGGCCAATTGCAAGACTTATAAACTCTGCATTTTGGTACTTTTAAATGTGTTAGCCTAATGGGTCGGGTCAAACCCGATTTAAATCCAATAAACCCGATCCGTTTGCCGGTCTACTTTGTATAAGCATTCAAATTGAACAGAATCTTTGAAGTTGGCAAAGATAGTTAATTTATTAATTTTAGTGTACTAAAGCCTACATGCTGTGGAACAGATGTATATCCAGTTGACAGCTGCATTATCAAAGGAGAACAGAAAGTTGAGGGAAATGAAGAAGAGAAGTCCACAGATAGCATCGTGGTTCGATGAGAATGACCTCCCGTTGGATTGGAAAGAGAAGATCATGACATGTGCATTACACAAATTGAACGCGGATGAAGATATCGATATAATAAATATCCACTCTATTCTTCCCTGGAAAGATTTAATTGATGTCAAGCGCCATCTCTGCCTAAATACACTAAACAAAGTAAGCTTTTGTATTAAAAAAAGTAAGCATTTGTATCTAGGTAATACATTTTTGTTGGACTTGCTCTTTATATTTCTCATATGTATATGCGTCTTCCTCTAGGTTTCGATGCTTCAAAATGTGAGTGAGAAAGAGTTTGAAGTATTCTGCAAGTATCTTAAGCCCGTGATTTATAAGGCGGATACCTTTATTGTTCGAGAGGGGGAGCCATTTGATAAGATGTTATTCATCACGCAAGGGACAGTGAGGACCTACACAACTACAAGTGATGATGGAAGGGGTTCTTCAAGCACTGGTAATACTGTTGGCGATGAGTGCTTTCAGAAAGGTGATTTTTATGGAGAAGAACTTCTCCAAGATTGGGTATCAATCAGAAGGTTCTTCTCCTACTCGACCAAAAATGTTAGGTGCATCACAAAAGTTGAAGGATTTACGCTTACGATCAAGGACATAGAAAGAAGCAGAAACATAGCAGACAAAGCAAAATACAAGCAGAAAATTGAGCCACTTGAGAGCAACTTTACCGTGGGAAACCTCCCCCCATGTAATATACTATGTTATCCATCCAATGAACAGTAACTGCCATTAATGAATAGTAATCGTCTTTTGCATCTCCACCGTTGCACTTCAATAGCCCTGACAATAGGTGATAAAATATTAGTATTTTTTTTATTTATAAAATAATTTTAATTGTAATTTCGGATAAGATTTTTAATCGTTCTCGTTGCGTCACGTGTCATTATCCGAAAGATTATTAAATAATACAAAATAATTTTATTTGTAATTTCAGATAAGATTTTTAATCGTTCTCATTGCGCCACTTGTCAGAAAATCCGAAAAGACAATTATTGGGGATGGATTTCCGATAAGATTTTTAATCATACTCGTTGCACCACGTGTCATTATTCGAAAATACAATTATTGGTGATGGATTTCTGATAAGATTATTAACCAATCACGTCGCGTCACGTGTCATTATCTGTTTACAATTTTAGAGGATAGATTTTCATCAGATTTTTAACGAATGACGGCATGCCACGTGTCATTATCCGAAAATTATTACTAGCTTGTGCAAAGGCGTCTCTTCACGTACTAAACGATTGGCTAAGTAATTTTCAACGATTGGACATCGATTCTTTGGTTCTTTTCCCACCCATTTTCTCAAGATAATTAGTATGAATAAGACTCCACATTTCTCGCAACTGCATCTCATTACCGTAAGCGAACTATGAGTAACTTCAACCCAGCTAGTACACAACGCAACATCTTCAAGAAGCGATCAATTCGTACCTGCATCAGTAGTCATTTTGTTGAAAA
This sequence comes from Pyrus communis, assembly GCF_041283825.1. Taxonomy (NCBI): domain Eukaryota; kingdom Viridiplantae; phylum Streptophyta; class Magnoliopsida; order Rosales; family Rosaceae; genus Pyrus; species Pyrus communis. The sequence goes on from NC_142565.1 coordinate 861,862, forward strand.
AAAATTTATTGAAACTTTGAGAGAAATATAGGAATGTGATTGAAAGTAGTTGAGAAAATATGAAATTGTGGTATAACGTAGATGATAATGAAAAGGTATTTATGGAAAAGTAAAAACAATTTTTTTTAAAAAAAGAAAATTCAGATTTTTTTTCGGATTTTTTACAATTTTTTTTAATTTTTATTCAACTAATTAATCTCTGCAGTTGGATATAAAAAAAATTTGAATTCCAACACTCCAGATTGTGCCACGTGTCATAGGTAACTTTTCTTAATTTTAAAACTATTTTTTCTTTGATTTATTTATTTATAAAGCCTATTTAATATCGACCGTTGATCTCAGATCGAACGATTGATATTAAATAAGCTTTTTTTTATATTTTTTTACCGTTGAGATCGAACGCACCGTGGGAAGCCACGTGACTTCCCAACGGTAATTGAGGCCGACTGCTCTGCGGGCCCCTGTGGCCTGAAACTTGTCTGCTGACGCGCCCCCACGCGCGGGTAAGGCGTACCCGCCTAATAGAAAAAAATTGAAAAAAGGGACTGATGCCGGCCTGACGTCAGCCCTACGTCAGGTCTACCTCGGGCTCGCAGGCTGGCAATTCCTCACGAGCCTCTTGCTCGAGCCTGCCCAGTCCCTCGGGCTCTCAACGTTGGAGGCCTACAGCGAGGCTATGGAGCCCTGTTTGGTCCACTGTCCCCCGAGCAGTCCACAACGATGGACTTGCTCTGAATGGGAGGAGGCGTGAGTTATAAGTTAGAATGCACAAATAATTGTTTTCATTTCTTAAGCAAGTTCGTAAACCTTTCTACAAGATCATGTCAGCATTTGTAAATTGAGTATGCGTTTCTGTCTCTTCTGCTGCAGTATTATCCCCATTGACACTATATTGAAATATTGAAATGGTGCCCTTCCTATGCCCTTCTATTTTGTGGAAAATGAGGGTAAAAGTGGAAAAAGGGGGGAAATGGATGAAAGGGAAAAAGGGGTTACAGTCAAAGAAGGAGGCAGATTGTCTGCCCTCCTAAAATGGTGCCCTTCTATTTTGTGCGGTCACGGTTAAGTCACGTCAATATTTTATATTGATTTTTTTTTTATAGAGATAATAAGATAAAAAACAATAAGAATATAAAATGTTGACGTGGCTTAACCGCGACCGCACAAATATAAGGGGATGGGGATGGCACATAACAGGAGGGCAGACAATCTGCCTCTGTCAAAGAAAGCATATGCACAGGGGTTAGGAGGAAAGGGGTAAACAGGCAACTGGGTTGTGGAAAACGGAAGAGGGAGGATGAAGGATAAAGGAGTAGAGAACCAAGGGTAAATGGGAAGAACGAGAGATTGATACTTGGGAATCTCTCAAATCAAGGGCAAAAGAGCTTGTTCGACGTTATTAATTGTGGATTTACTTGACACGATTGAGCTTAATACTTGATTTTTTTATTTTTTTAACAAATGATATTATCTACACTAAGGGTTATGGAAGTGGGCTAACTCCTCACAATGAGCTAGCAATAATGTGGTTTTATAACCTCTCACTTACAAGTGAAGAGGAATACTACTAGAATGTAATCCTAATGACACCTAACACTTGATATAAAGAGGAGAAAATTCACTTGCTTCAAGTTCAATTGCACGAGGCAAAATAACTATTTTTTAATTCATCTGAACATTCAATAGATGGAGTGAATGTGACACAGCAGTTGTTCACATTATTATGTTTTAACCTATTTTTTTAGATAGTTATTCATTACTTTTGTGTATGAAGTGAGGGTATTTTAAGGATTTTAAAATGTTACACCATTCTTTTGCTCTCAGTTTATATATACTAGCCTATTGCCACACGCATATGTGATGTAAAGGCATGGAAAGAGTCTGATCGGATGTACCCTGATTTTGTGTGAGAGCCGCGGAACATCAGATTGGGAGTTGTGTTAGACGGGTTTAATCTGTTCGGGGTTCTAAACAAAAATCACAGCACTTGACCAATCTTCACAATTTCATATAATTTGCTGCATGACAAGATCGGGATCGTGATCCCTTTGCTCTATAACTTCCGCTGTGTCACCCCATCACAGCGCATTACCTACTACCGACAATAATTCGATTTTCGAAGGTCTACGATCATTTGTGGATAATATGTGCTTCTTCTTGTTGGTTCTCTGCATATGTTGCGCAGAAACTAATGTGTGTTATATTTCATATGCTTTATGCAGTGGATGATTTATCAATAAGAATAAGATGATGTTTTATATCTGTAAAATAAGAGCAATGATAAAGATTGCATCAAAAGGAAAAGGAAAATCTTAAAGTTGGCAAGGGGAGATTTTCTGGTAATATATGGACTTCGGTTAATGAAAGAGAGTTTTAATGAAATACGGTACTGTTCATTTTTAACGAAAATGATATTTTTAGTAATCTAAAAAGTCATTCATGGTACTATTTACTTATAACACTTTTTTATCATTTTAAATTAAAACTCAAAATTTTCAAACATTTTTTCGTTAGTTTTTTTTTAAGGAAATCCCCTATTCGTTATTAGAGTTCCTTGCTTTCCTGCTTCTCTTATTTGCTCCCCCGCATGTGGATAATTGAGTTTTGACACGTGCATACCGAATTCAAAACTCCACTTGATGATAATAATTTATTTTTATGCTTTTCGCGAACGTCTCTAGATACAAGGCTAACCCAGGAGCATTATTGCTGGGTGTTTTTTTGTGAGGATTTCGGAAATCCTCTAATTAAATACTTTCATAGTATATCATGTAGGCATAAATTATTATAAAATTTTTTTATTTAAAATTGAATATAAACAGTACTTAACAAAAACTAGTTGCACAATGTACGATGAACGAATGTAATTAAAAGATTTTCAGAATCCTAGCAAACAGATTCCTGCAAGGATCCTCTCTAAAAGGGAAAAAAAAAAAACATCTTTGAAGTAGTCCAACTATGTAACAAACGGTAGTTTTTTACATCAATTTGTCTTGTTACCATCAAAATGTATTTTCAACTTTTCCTGCAAAATGTACTTTGTTAATATTGTTGACTAGTTAAAACACAGGTTAAATTATTGACACACAAAAAGAATTATATAGACGGAAATGTCAGGATAGTAATGCTCCAAACATAAAAAAACTCCTTTATTTTTTTTTCCATTAAGTTCTCGATCAAACATAAATTCCCAGACACAATAGAATTTTTGTAATTTGAGACATTGTCGTCTTAATGTTCATCTTTCACAGCGTGATACTATTCACACATGCTATTTTATCTTTTCTATACTGCTTTTAATTATCGACCATCTAATTAAATAAATTAAAGATAATAAAAAAGTTAACAGGATGTGTAGAAGATAAAAAAAAAAGTGTAGATAACACCCCTCATTTTATATAATTCTCCCGCCCCTGGAATAGCAGTTGACACACTTGGGATAGTACAAGGATTGTCCGCCCTCCACTTCCGGTGCCCTCCCCGTGTCCTCCTATTTTGTATGGTCACGGTTAAGCCATGTCAACATTTTATATTGTTTTTTTCATAGAGATAATAAGATAAAAATGAATAGTAATATAAAATGTTGATGTGGTTTAACCGTGACCACACAAACAGGAGGGCACGAGGAGGGCATCGGAAATGGAGGGCAGACAATCATTGTCCCTTGGGATAAACTAGGGGACATTTGGATCCTCGCCGGATCCCTCCCTGGGGATCTTAGAGATCAACGATTATGGACCGTTGATAAAAAATTGTGCGGTCCCAATTAAATATTTTTCATATTTTTAAAAAATAAAACATCATCGTTTTGCATGAAAAATATAAAAAAAAAAAATTATGACCGTACGATTTTTTATCAACGATCCGTGTTTATTGATACTTATGATCCCCAGAAAAGGGATCCGACGAGGATCCAAATCCAATTAGCGGCTACCTTGTGACGTCCTTGTCCTACTATGTTAACAGTAGCACAGCACCGCTAAGCTTGCGCGTGTTAAGCCTCTCTGTCGGAGCGCGCGTAACTCTGCTCTTTGTGACTCAACCAAGTCCATCCTACTCAAAATATTGCAGAAAACTCTCTCTCTCTCTCTCTCTCTCTCTCTCTCTCTCATAGAGTTTGTACGCAACCATGAGCCTCAACCCTCAAGTCTCACTCCTCTGTTAAAAGGTTAGTGCTTTTCTTGTTCTTTTAATTTAATGCAATTTCTCTATCAATTTCCCGACTTTGATTGTACTGCTAACTGCTAGCAATCAATTGATTCAATTCTAAAAGTAAAGAACAAAGCAATTTCCCAACTCTCTCTGCTCTCATAAAAAGTTTTAATCATTTTTTAATCACAATTAGTGACTGGCAAAACAGGTCAGATCCTCATCCCTTCCGATTTTAATTCCCAATTAATTAATGGGTCAATGTTTTTTAAATTTTGTCGTACCCCATGAATTTCACTTCGCAGACTCCAACTTTCCCTTTCCTAATCACTTGTTTAATCATTTTTTAATCTGGGTTTGTTAATCTTAATCTTCTAAATGTTCTTTTGCTTACCCTTAATTGCAAATCCTGTCTCTTTCAAAACCCAATTATTCAATTTTGAAAATTTAATATTTTACTTTTGGATCTTGCACGCTAATTCGGTTGTAATATATCTTTGCTTGCAGGCTTCTGGGTAACCGTTGATGTTGTTGCAGGTAATTAAATTCATAATCTTTCTCTTAATCCATATTTTCCTGTTTTAATTTTAACAGATTTTACTCTCCTGTGTGTAAGTTTTCTCTGTTTCTTTTGCTTTTCTCTGGCTGCCGAGCAGTGAGAGGTGTTTAGAGGTTGGAGCTGTGGATTTATTTGTTAATGGCGGATTTGGTAGGGCCTAGATTGTACAGCTGTTGTAATTGCAGAAACCATGTTTCCCTTCACGATGATATAATTTCCAAGGCTTTTCAGGTGAGGTTTTCACAATATATATTGTTCACTCATTCTTCTTTGATTTTTATATGTTGAGAAAATAAGATTTGAATTTTTGTTTTTCTGGAGCTTTACTAGTTCTTCCCAAATGATCATTGAGTTTTGTAGAACTTTAAACTGATTTGCATAGGGTTTCATGTGATTTCCGCACTCCTCTTCCTCCGCCTGCACACCTTCCTTTTTTTTTCACTCAAGCCGTTGGATTGAATGAGTAAAGGAGAACCAATGCATAGAAACAAGAGTGCAGGAGGAGAAAACGAGAGTCTGAAAATCGCTGTCCTTTAAACGAAGAGGGTAAATTTCACAGAAGAATTGAAATTGGGGTGTTGACTCTGTCTTTGTAGGTTATCTGCTTTTTGTTCGTCGTTTTTCTTTGTCACTAATCATGAGGGTTCTTGGCTGTGAAGCCTGTGATCAATATATGAACCGAATGGACCAATGAACATACGAAGATAACTTTCCATTTTTACATGAATAGGACACATAGTTTGCTCTTTGTGCTGAATGTTGTAACACGAAAGTACTGCGTCTGCTTAAAAAATCCGAATGTTTTGTTTCATTTATTGAGTGTGAGAATAGGATGTGGGCATATTTTCTTGTGTCCAACGTTGTTTCCAACATGTTTATAGGGAAGACATGGCCGAGCTTTTCTGTTCTCCCACGCGATGAATGTCGTTGTTGGGGCAAAAGAAGACAGACATCTCTTAACTGGTCTGCATACTGTTGCTGATATCCACTGTGGTGATTGCCGTGAGGTGTTGGGATGGAAGTACGAACGAGCTTATGAGGCATCGCAAAAGTACAAAGAAGGGAAGTTCATATTTGAGAAGTCAAAAATTGTGAAGGAAGATTGGTAGCAAAGGGTCCTGCCATTTGTTCCGGATTGCTGTAATTAAGCTAAGTGTACCAATATGCAGTCCCTGTATATGTAGTATTTGTGTTTGTACAGAAACTTGGCATTCCTTGACAATCTATCATTGTTTTGTGCGGTTTGATTCTTACCGTCTGCGTTGTGCAAACGTTGTAGATGGAAATCATCGATCATCAAATTTATGTGTAAATAAACTATGGCATTTCTCAAGTATGCTCTTTTCTTGTAATATAATCACTAATCAGTTCTATATGCTGCTTTAACGTGTGTGGAGAAAAGCAATATCCAGATTAGACTACGAAATGCGCATATCCTCCGCAGAAGTGAAGCAGATGCGTTCACTGTCTCATGGAAAACGTATGAGTCTGGTTGCTTCACATCTTTCACTCAAGGCGTCATATTTTTTAAGGTCGTAATGCTTCATTTGTTGTTTAAAGATTATGTTTTTGTTGAAGTTTGTTGGTAAAATCGTTCAAGTTATTGGCTCTAGCTGCAGGGGATCAAAACAAACACAATCAAACAAGGTGAAAACCAGCAGCAAAATGGTTACTTTGAGACTGTCGATACAACATAGCATGTTGTATACAACGTCAATGTCAATAAGCGACACCGGATCTCTATGCAGGTCCACGTATTCCCATTGACAAGAGCTAATCTCGGAATCCTTAATTTTTCCGCTAGTAAGGTTCTAGGAAATAGTTGCCAGGTTGAAATAATACTAAACTGGAAACATTTAAGAGCGTAAATTTCGCCGAAACTTACTGAATACTTTGATTGAACTTAACTATCTGTTTTTTTATAAAAGGAGACTCTTCGTTTGCAAATTTCCACTCTAAGAACGTTTCCCAATCTGAGGCGGCGTTGATTTGAGGTATTACTGGTGTTGTGCGCTTCGGTGCCGGGATTCATGCATGGACTAGAACGTACTAGTCAGTAATTTTTCATAAAATATTTTGTTCCATCTTTGCAGGTATCAACTGTATCAGCAGAACCTGGAGGTATACTTCGAGAAAGCTCCTTTGGGTTATACATGAATCCCCGTGAGGAAGAGATAATTGAAATTTCGAGGTTAGTTTCGTAAACCAGATATACAAATATACTATATATGCTTAGGTTTGTGAAATTTAATGTGTTTTTGTTCCTGATTGGTACCATTTCATGTTTCTTGTGTTCTGTTCAGTAGTCCAAATCGGAATCCTGCAGCAACTACTGGGGAGAGTTCTGCCAATATCAACTATGGAAAATATAGAAAATTCTTTGTTTGGAATGCTGTGTTGGTACTAACGTTTGGGTTAGCTTTGTTAGTGGATCCTTTATTCTTATACGTTCCTATACTCAACAAAGACATCAAGTGTATCAGATTGGACAAAAAGTTGACAAAAGTGGTTCTTAGTTTGCGATCACTCACAGACATGTATTACATACATGACTTTCTGTTTCAGCTTCTAGCTATACGTGAGCCTCATGAGGCTGCGACACTTGAGGTTGGTATCGCTATGGTGGGGAGGAGTTATGCGTCCGCTATGATAATTTGGTTGTTCCCAATTAATATTGCTCCTATTCCACATGTAAGAGATCGACCTTTCCCTTCCCGAACTATATTAATTACTACAAACTAGGACATATATTCCTAATTGATTCAACATCGTCATTTAATTGTTGGTTTAAGAATGTATTATGGCTTTTGCAGGTAGTTATTCTCTCTTTCTCAAAAATAATAAGGGGCTCGAGGTCGACAAGGATGTTTCTGAACTTTCTTGTTGTGCTGCAATACATGGCCCGGTTTCTATGCTTTAATCATCATCGTAAGAATCTCGAGAAGATATTAACTAAACACACTCCTGAATTATGGATTCAAGGTGTTTTCAAATTCTTGATTATCAAATTCTGGATTCGAAGTGCTTTCATATTCTTTAAGTTCATCCTTGTTAGTCATGTAAGTCTTTTGCCTTGCTCCTTATTTAGTTTTTTTAATCATTTTTTGTGCAACTTGTAACATCATTTTCATCCCTTTAGGTATTCGGAGCTCTTTGGTACTTTTTTTCGTTTCAACGAGAGATAGATTGCTGGAAATTTGCTTGTCGAAGTGAAAACGGTTGTGAACTTGGAGGTTTTCATTGTAAGGACAAGGATACATTTAGAAATGTCACGCTTCTAAACAATCTATGCCCTGCAAATCCACCAACTGCAACGTTTTTTGATTTCGGTATATTTGTTGATGCCATTCAATCTGGTATCTTGAGCTCAACAGACTTTCCGCAGAAATTCTTGCGCTGTTTTTGGTGGGGCTTACAAAATATAAGGTTCTTTCTGCATTATTGCTATTATTATTATCTAAAGAGAAGTGATAAGATTTGCTTGACCTCATTGAATTTAGGGTTTTCTGTTTCTTTTTTGCAGTTCTTTTGGGCAAAATCTCCACACTAGCAGCTATGCATGGGAAAACTTCTTTGCGGTTTTTATGTCTGTTATTGGCATGCTATTGGTTTTGATATATCTCAATGCAATTTTGCAGGTTGGTACCGACTACCGAGTCTCAGTATAAAAATTCCAATTATACAAAAACTTCAAGTTAGCAAAGAAAGTTAATTTATTAATTTTTGTATAGAAAATACTAAAACCTACATGTTGTGGAACAGATGTATTTCCAGTTGACAACTGCATTATCAAAGGAGAAGGAGAGGAAGAAGAAGAGAAGTCCACAGATAGCATCATGGTTAGATGAGAATAACCTCCCTTTGGATTTGAAAGAGAAGATCGTGACATTTGCATTACGAGGATTGAAAGATGATGAAGATGTCGATATAAAAAATATCCACTATATTCTTCCCTGGAAGGATTTAGTGGTTATCAAGCGACATCTCTGCCTAAATACGCTGTACAATGTAAGCTTTTGTATTAAAAAAAGTAAGCATTTGTATCATTAAAAAAATTAACTTATGCTTGAATGCTCACGGCCGTAGAAGGCCTAGTTCAATTCTGCGCAATACATTTTCGATTGACTTGCTCTTTATAGTTCTCATATATATGCGTCTTTCTCTAGGTTTTGATGCTTCGAAATCTGAGTGAGAAATGGTTTGAAGTATTATGCGAGTATCTTAAGCCCGTGATTTATAAGGCGGACACCTTTATTATTCGAGAGGGGGAGCAATTTGATAAGATGTTATTCATCACGCAAGGAACAGTGAGGACCTACACAACTACAAGTGATGATGGATGCGGTTCTTCAAGCACTGGTAATACTGTTGGTGATGAGTGCTTTCAGAAAGGTGATTTTTATGGAGACGAGCTTCTCCAAGCTTGGGCATCAACTGAAACGACCACCTATCGCTCGACCAAAAATGTTAGGTGCTGCACAAAAGTTGAAGGATTTACGCTCACGATCAAGGACATGGAAATAAGCAGAGAAAAAATACGAGGAGAGAATTGAGCTACATGAATGAAGGACGCATGAGTTATAAGAATGCACAAATAATTATTTTCATTTCTTAAGCAATTTCGCAATCATTTTTGCAATTACAATGCACAAAAATATTACTTATAAGGTAGAATTTCTGCAATGTCTCAGAGTCAACAAATTGAGTCACCTTTCTTCTACAATCGTTAAAAAAGAAACTACGGTAATGCATCTGTATGTAACGAGCCTTTAAATAGTTACTACATGCTACCAAAGCCTTTTATCACGCTTTAGAGAGAAATTTTCATGAAGCTTGGCAACTTTAAGGCCAGCAAATCCAAATAAAATCTTCAACCTATGCACAGCCCCTTGTTTCACTGACAGAGAAAGGAAGGGGATCAATACCTGACCTAACATTTGTCATGAAGTAAATTAAAAGTGGTTAATTAATTACAAACCTGAATATGATCACTCTACAAGTGAACGTTCTCGAACACAATGCAAGCGGAACTGCTTCCCGAGGCATTTTTCGTATCAAAACCTCCCTACACGACGGACAGTTGAACTAGAGAGTCGAATTCTGCAACAGTTAACAATAAAAGTAGTAATCAAAACATGAACTGAGTACTCCTCAGTTGGTGTACTCTCCAGCGATTTTGCAGATGGATTAGGAGTAGCATGATCATCATCCTGAGCCATCCGAATAGCAGTACCTTAACGTAAGAGGGCGGACCGAGTTGAGGAGTAATAGGGCTTTTCTACGCGACGAAGTTTTTTAGGGTTTTTATACGCAAGGCGTCATATCATGTCCCTTTACTATTGTTATTTTTTATTCTAGCAAAAAGAAGATCCTGAATAAGGAGCTGTTTTGGCTTGGCTAGAGAAAAGAAGACCCAGGTCGGATTGTGGGCTTAAGATTTCAAATCTGTTGACAACCATAAAATACTTGCCGGACCATGCTGCATGAAGTTACAGTTTAGTTCTTGTAGTTTTAACTGCCGTGATATAGGTTCTTGTAATTTGATGATATTTATCGCAGTTCAAAGATAACTTGATTCCATCAAACTTTTTTACGGTTTTAGCAATTGAGAGTCATGTGTGTGGTATTTTTACACCAGTCAAAAGACCAATTTACTTTCACATATTGAAAAAAAAGTTAGGATTCTACCATAAAATCAAATTTATTTAACATGTAACTAGCTAGTTGTAATATTTGAGCAGCGGTACGCTTTACAAGAGACGTGGTGATTAGAACCCTAATGAAGGTGATATGATGATTTGAGAAATATATAATTGGTACATGGTTAAGTATCACCCAAAAAGCAGGAAAATGATCATAAGGTAATGAACAAATGTATAACTGTAGGAATGTATGCAGTTGATGGGTTATACATGCATTGTGTAAATTGTGTAGGTAGTACGTACTGTATCTGGCCTACGTTCTATAACTTCTGCTACCTAATACTATATATGATCCCAATGCACAAACAAGTTCGGGGAATATTTTTGCTCGCCACCTTCAAGTGATTGTGATGCTTACTATCATATTTATCACTACCATATGAGTTTAAATTTCGAGATTGGTGTAATAAACATACACAAATCTCAAAATTTAAACACATCTAACAACGATAAATAGAGTGATGAACATTACCAACACTTGAGGGTGGTGAGAAAAAATGTACCCTTTAATTCGACTGCTTATCATAGACATTAATACATACAAACAAGAAAGAAAATATTCATGTAGACATCGAAATTTCGGTGAAATGAATGTTAACCAATAATTAAAATTTCAACGCTCACGTGTCACATAAATTTTACATGTAGTGTGTGACTCAACGAAAAATCGAAATAAATTGGAAAGGTCATCAAATAGGACACGTGTCAATATCTGGCAGAAATGATTTATTTCATCTGATTATTTAAATCCAAAAAATCAAGTTTTGGAATTCTATAAATAGGAGGCCAAGGCATTCATTTCGAGGGGGGAGGAAGAAAAGAAGAAGAAGAGAAAGAAAGGAAGAAAGAAAGAAAGAAAGGAATTTACATCACACCAAAACCTTGAAGCCTTGAAACTCTAAAGCTCTCAAGCAAAATCCCGAAGGATCAAGAAAACACTCTTCGTTCTTCGTCAAATCCTCCTTCAAGATCAAGCCCCAACGGCCCTTGAAGAACTTCCACCAACTCAAGATCAAGCCCCGACGGCCCTTGAGGAAAGTGTTCATCGTTCATCATCTATTCATCCTAAGATCAAGCCCCAACGGCCCTTTGGATCAACAACCTCAACAAATCCACACATACACTCAGTCTTCAAGATTAGGCCCAAAAGCCCTTGAAGATCCGTTCATCCATCAACCTTCAAGATCAAGCCCCGACGGCCCCTTGAAGAAATCCAGACACCCAGTCTTCAAGATTAGGCCCAAAAGCCCTTGAAGATCCGCTCATCCATCAACCTTCAAGATCAAGCCCAAAAGCCCTTGAAGATCCGTTCATCAACTGTTCATCCCTAGATCAAGCCCCGACGGCCCTTTGGATCAACAGCTCATCCACAAACCTACACCCTACGAAGATAGAATCAGAGGATCAAATTACAAAGAGATTGTAACCCCAAAATCATTAAACACAAAAATATATTTTGTACGCGTTATTCTTGTCTCTTGTTTCAGGAATTTTTTTCGTGTTTACAAATTTGGCACGCCCAGTGGGACTTATCTCTACCTCTCATCTCTGTCTCCGTTCAAGATATTCAAGCACAGTCTATGGCTTCAAACAAAGAACAAGTCATGACTATCGGCACTACCTCCATTGAAAAACAGCTGGTTCAGATGAAGGAAACAATTGCAAGGCTGATAAAGACTGCAGAGGAGAAAAACTTGCAAACCGCCGGACTCATCAGCCGTCTGGAGGCACAGCATGGCGTCAAAGTGAAACCAAGCTCTCTTCCAACTAAGAGGATCGAAGAAGGCTTCAACCCAAATGCCTACGAACTCATGTCAAAAGCTAGGCATGACTTTGCTTCCTCTTCAAATCTTGGAAAGAAGGTTTCAAACACCGTCAACGACAAAGATCGCGACCTCACCGAGACTCAAAAGAAGTTGAAGGAGCATGATTATGGAGTTGACAACAATAAGGCTGGACTTGGCTTCACACCAAATGCACCCGTGAAGATTTCAAGCAAAGTGAAGAAAGCTAGCGCTCAACACATCAGCGTGAGCATTGAACAAGACCAAGAAGAGCCTAAACCCTCCCCTCGGACGTCGGTCTTCGATAGGATGAGCCATTCAAGCTCCAGAACTTCAGTGCTTAATCGCATTGGTGGTCAAGACCGAACCCCTGTCTTCAAGAGGCTTAACGCGCCGACATCCCGAAGCTCTGTTTTTGAAAGGTTGTTAAAACCTAAGAAACAAAGCAACACAGCTATCTCTCCTCTGCGACGATCAGCTTCAGAAAGATTTGAAGATAATGGTAAGCCTTTTGGAAAGAGGAAGACAACACCAAAGGAAGAAAAGCTCGATGGGTTAGGAGAAAAAGACGACGCTCGAAGCTTGATTCCTTCAAGGATGGAGCGCCAAGCAATCCTAGAGGTCGACACAAAAGGACCACTGAAGGTAAGGAGGCGCATCATCGTCCACACTGGCAAATCTTCATGCCAACAAACCCAAGAGAACGGCACTGAAAAGGAGATCCAAGATGTTTTCTACATCACGGTTCAAGAAGGTAAAGAAGACGAAAGCCCGAGGAAATACTCAGAGTCCCTACTCTCCGACCCTGATCCAAGCGGCAGTACAACCATGCAAGTCATGACCACTGGAGCAACTTCAATCGAGGAGCAGCTAGCTCAGATGAATGAAGCAATCGCAAAGCTCACACGGACTGTGGAAGAGAAGGACTTGCAGATTGCCGCACTTGTCAACCAACTAGATGCGCTGCCCGACGTGAAAGTCGACCCAAATATTGGCCTATTAAAGAAAGAAGACGACGAAGAAGAGGAGCCACCAGCGGAGAAAGTTGAAGAGAAGCCAAAGCTAGACCAAGCAACGGCATCCATGGGATCTCTCTCTATCCAGCAGCTACAGGAGATGATCGCAAGCACTGTCAGGACACAGTACGAAGGAAGCTCGCATGACTCCGCACTGTACTCAAAGCCTTACTCCAAGAAGATTGATGCTTTGAAGATGCCAAGGGGTTATCAGCCCCCAAAATTCATGCAGTTCGATGGAAAAGGCAACCCGAAGCAACATGTCGCCCATTTCGTTGAAACTTGCAACAATGCTGGGACAGAGGGAGACTACCTCGTCAAACAGTTCGTGCGTTCGCTGAAAAGTAACGCTTTTGACTGGTACACCGACCTCGAACCCGAGTCTATCAACAGTTGGGACCAGCTAGAAAGGGAATTCCTCAACCGTTTCTACAGCACTCGTCGTACTGTAAGCATGCTAGAGCTGACCAGTACGAAACAGTGGAGAGATGAACCTGTCATCAACTACATAAATAGATGGCGCTCTTTAAGTCTGGATTGTAAAGATCGGCTTTCTGAAACCTCTGCCATTGAGATGTGCGTTCAAGGCATGCAATGGGGACTACACTACATCCTTCAAGGCATCAAACCACGAACATTTGAGGAGTTAGCCACCCGCGCCCATGATATGGAGTTAAGCATCACCCGTCATGGGAAGAAAGAACAGATCGCCGACTACAAGAATGACAAAGTTTTGGGGCCAAAGGTGGATAAGGCTGCATGGAAACCCACCAAGGAAGCAATGACGGTCAACACAACTCCAGTCAAAACCCATACACGAGGCAAGGCGATTCAAACCGAAGCTTTTCGTGATCAAGAGATACGTAGACGCACTTTGAAGGAGCTTGAGGAGAAGACTTATCCATTCCCCGACTCTGACGTGGTTGCCATGTTAGATGACTTGCTGGAAAAAAAGGTGATCAACCTACCTGAGTGTAAACGGCCGGAAGAGATGAACCGTACTGACAGTCCAAGGTACTGTAAATTCCACCGCTTCATTGGTCATCCGACGGAAAAGTGCTTTGTGCTAAAAGATCTCATCATGAAGTTGGCTCAGAAAGGGATCATCGAGCTAGATCTTAATGATGTGGTGAAGTCAGACTATACCACCATCACTTCTGGCTCTTTGAACTCAAAATCTTCACCTCAACCGTTGGGGGCATGCTCCAAAACCATGTCAGTCAAGTCAAGTGAAGTTGAAGGATGGACTTATGTCACTCCAAAGAAAATGCACAAGAAACATAGGTCTCCTCCACAAGTTCACCAATCGGAAAGGGGGCAAAGCAGCTACCGTCAACCTTCAAAGCTACATGAAAATGTTGAGGATGATGAAATTATGACACAAAGATCGTCCGTTGCCATCACGATGCGCGATTTCTTCCCAGAAGACTTCTTCAATCACTCGGTCAAGACTCCTTGCTATGAAGATTGCAAGGAATGCCTCTCTAAGATCGTTTGACAAATTCAAAAACGCTCCTCGTTCGCACGAGCCTAAAAGGCGACAACCAACGCTCCTCGTTCGCACGAGCCTAAAAGGCGACAACCAACGCTCCTCGTTCGCACGAGCCTAAAAGGCGACAACCAAAGCTCCTTGTTCACACGAGCCTAAAAGGTGACAACAAACGCTCCTTGCCTGCACGAGCTGAAACTGCAAACGGCACCAAACGCTCCATGCCTGTACGAGTTGAAACTGCAAACGGCACCAAACGCTCCTGGCCCGCAAGAGCATAAACTGTGTACGCCAAAATCATCACTCATTTGAACTACGTTATGACTTGATCTCTTCGTTGGAAGAGTACGTAGGCAACTTGAAACTTCAAAACTTCAAGTACAGTCACATCAAAATAAATAAATAAATATTTCATTAAAGAAAGTCAATTTTATTACAAAAGAAAAGAAAAAAAAAATACATATGTTACTATGTATTAGAAAAAATATATATATATATATATATATATTCTCTACTTCAAAAAAAAAAAAAAAAAAAAAAAAAAAAAAAAAAAAAAAAAAAGGGAGGAAATATATACAATATATATACAAATCCAACGCCCTAGGGGTCTTTAAGGAAAAAAAAAGGCCCCCTCTCTCTTCTCTGGTTACTTACTTTCTCTCTCTGCACTCTTACTTTCTCTCTCTGCACTCTCCAATGGCGACCGCATCTTCCTCATCGAGGACGAGAATCCGGGCCAACAAAAGCGGCCCTGTGCTCCGGTCGCTCTCGCCTTCCGAAAGGTTCTTCACCGCTTCTAATGGCGGGATCTCGTCGTCGGCGTCAGGTTTCGCTTCTTCGACGAGCTCAAGCTTCTCGTCGCCGGCGTCAGCTTTCTTCCACCATCATCATGGATAGCGCTAAGGTGGTCGTCCTCGACATCCGCTTCCCGACCCTCCCCGTGGTCGAGTTGCAGAGGCACCAGTCCAGCGTCAACGCCATTGCCTGGGCCCCACACAGCTCTTGCCACATCTGCACCGCCGGTGATGACTCCCAGGCCCTCATCTGTAACCTCTCCTCCATGGGCCAGCCGGTGGAGGGTGGCCTCGATCCCATTCTGGCCTACACGGCTGGGGCTGAAATCGAGCAGCTGCAGTGGTCCTCTTTCCAACCTGATTGGGTTGCAATTGCCTTCTCTTTCCCAATTAAAAAAATACACAGCTTTTGCTGTTTGCGCTCTCCACATTGGCGCTCCCAATTGCACAAAGATCTCTGTTCTTTTTCGTGAGATTGCATTTATCGGAGATGGCAACAACTGCTGCTTCCAGCCTGCAAATGGCAACTGCCAGACCCTGCATAGAGCTTTCGGGTTGAGCACTGCAATGCTTAATGGCAATTTTAAGGTGGCTTCATGGACTAAACTCTCGAGTGCATGCCACATATCATCTGTACAATCTTTCCAGAGGTGCTTTACTTCATCATCTATGAAATTGGATAAGTTTGTTACAAAGGCAATGGCTGGGGTTAGTGACAACAAACCTGTCTCGGGGTTACCAATCAATTTGAAAGGAAAGAGGGCATTTATTGCTGGTGTAGCTGATGATAATGGGTATGGTTAGGCAATCGCAAAATCTCTAGCTGCTGCAGGTGCTGAAATTTTTGTGGGAACATGGGTGCCTGCTTTGAACATTTTTGAGTCCAGCCTGCGACGTGGAAAGTTTGATGAATCACGCGTATTACCAGATGGTTCTTTGATGGAGATTACCAAAGTATATCCCCTAGATGCTGTGTTTGACAACCCTGAGGATGTCCCCGAGGAGATCAAAACAAATAAGCGCTACGCAGGATCCAGTAATTGGACTGTCCAGGAAGCTGCTGAATGTGTGAAAAATGATTTTGGCAGCATTGACATTCTTGTGCACTCGCTTGCAAACGGACCAAAGGCGGCCTCTTCACTTCTCTGTCAAAATCTTCGTCTCTGACCAACAAGACAGCAACTTGCTTCAGATTATGTACACCATGGAAGCTGCACAGGTACAAGCTCCCGCGCACTCCCTCCGCAGCGAGCGGTGTCCCTTGTGGCAGGCAACAGCAGATTTTACTGGTGGACAAGCTAGCAGTTATAGGGAACATTTTCTGGAATGCCCGCAAGGATTATTAAACAAACATTTTGAAAAGCTTATCCAGTGTGACACACGACTTTGTGTCTTAAGCCAGCAGCCAGAGATTGTTTTGAAATCACCATATTTTGAACCATGCTCTTCTGCTTTTGAAGATCCAGGCGAATGCAAAGGTCATGGTTTTGGTCAACTGGGGAATGGACCAAATGGTAAAGGATACAGCTTCTATGGCATTCGAATATCAGTCCAGAGAAGCGCCTTCCCCCAGCTCAGTTATGGATGCTCGTGCAATGGAAGGAAATGGCAGTTCAGAAGCTGTGGAGCTCAAACTCCAACAGTAGCTTGTTCGCTGCCCGTCAACGCCTTCACCGATTGCAGCAGCAACCATCCTTGCCGTCTTTGCCGCTGTCAACTCCTCCCGCGGAGTGCTCCTTCTTCATCTCCACCGATGGAGGCATTTGCAGCACTACAAAAAAAAAAAAAAAAAAAAAAAACAACGGAGATCTCACCAAAACGCAGCGACAGCATCCACTAACTACCTCGAGCTCGTCACCCTGGCCACCATGATCAAAATCAACGAAGAGCTTCATTGACCGCTGTCAAACGACTAGCCGGTCTTCAAACTCGACGCCTTACACTCTGCTTCAAGCTCTGGCTGCTTCTGCACTTCCGCCATGGCTGCTGCCTGTGAATGTGATTAACAAAAACAAAGTTTGTCAACTCACATCTGCTTGCCTCTGCTGCTGCCTGTGAATGTGATTAACAAAAACAAAGTTTGTCAACTCACATCTGCTTGCCTCTGCTGCTGCCTTTGAATGTGATTGACAAAATCAAAGTTTGGCAACTCACACCCAAAGACTTTCTCCGTCTCTTACCTCCTACTACTCCAAGCTCCTCTGCATTTCCTCCCTGCACCATGTGGGGAATATATATATATATATAAAATATTATTAAAAAAAAAAAAGATCTATTTGGTGGATCAGTACCACCGAAAGCAAAGAAAAAAAATATAATAAAAAAAAAAAAAGATCTATCTTGGTGGATCATTACCACCGAAAGCAAAGAAAAAAAAATATATAATAAAAAAAAAAAGATCTATCTTGGTGGATCAGCGCCACCGGGAAATAAAAAAAAATAAAATAAAAAAAAATAAAAAAAATCTTAGTGATGTATATGTTTTATTTGTATTTAGCACAATACACTGAATAAAATAAAACATGTCCATTAATCTCCAAGAAATTACAAGTGTGTACAAAAAAAAAAAAAAAAAAAAAAAAAAAAAAAAAGATGGAGCTTTCACAAAGGATGTTCACGTGAAGCCCCACTACGTGGCAAAACTCCAGGAGCGGGAGGCATCGAAGATAGAGCATTCGAGGCCTCAATACTTGGCCAAACGCTGGAAGACCCAGGAAAAATGTGCCTCTGGAGGAAAGACGAAAACCTTTGACGGTCACTTTGAATCCGACCTTCAGATTCTTGCAGCTCATCAAGCTTCCTCTTCATGCCCGACGAATAGTTATTTGCAAGCACGTGCAAACTTCTATTCTCGTACTTAAGCTGTTTGATCTCCTGCTTAAGATTTTCCATCTCTGCCATCAATGATTCCACCTGACGGGACCGAGCAAGTAGGCGTTGGCCCATGTTGGACACAGAGCCTGCACACTGAACGCTGAGAGCGAGGGACTCTTGAACGGCCAACTCATCGGACCGTCCTGACAGCAGCCTACTATCTTTTGGAATGAGGAGGTTCCTAGCTACTATCGTAGCTGTTGTGGCGTCCTGCATCACGGAGTCTTCACCTGTAAGAGGACCGTTAGAAGATAAGAAAGAAGGGCGCCATACGTTACCTTGACGCGGCGCGCCCGTATCACTGCTGAGACTCAAGTCTAAGCTAAGGTTCGATGGGTTAGCCATTTTTCAAAAGTGTTCAGAGAGAATGGGTGGATGAAGATAATTCTCAAAAGGCCGGAGACGATTTTCAAGAATGGGCAATTTTCAGAGTGTGTATGTTGGAATGATCGATACCTCTGTAAAAAGCCAAGCGACACGACCACCGATTCAAAAATCCGGATTTTCCTGCGTGAAGTTCGGCGACGCGTTCGCGGCTTTTCAGAAAACGCGTTCAACTTTGTCAAAAGATATCTGACAAAGTCGAGAACACGTGGAGGCCATCATCGCAACTACACGTCTTTAGCCGACAAGCACAAAGTTCGGCGACGCTTTCTCTGCTTTTCAGAAAACGCGTGCAACTTTGTCAAAAGTGGCGCTCGTTCAGAAATCGAAGAGGCGTCGTTCAGAAATCGAAGAGGCGTCATTCAGATATCGAAGAGACGTTTGTCAACAAGGGTAAAAGAACGGTACCACCACTTGCTATTAAGAAATCCCTATATGTGTCGACCTTCGTCTCTTATGGCAAGGCAGACCTGAAGAAAATGCCCAACTCTTCCTCACCTCTGAGAGCGCACTCCCAGCAAAGCCTCTCGAAATACACAATTCTTCTTCTTCCTTTGAGAAAACCTATTCAACCTTTGAAGATACCAGATGCCTGGAGTACAGATGACCCAGGAGGAAACGATAGATTGAAGCATGTGCTGATTCATTCACCGCTTCTTCAAAAGCAAAGGTATCTCATATCATCAAGGGCGAAAGCAAAAGTATCTCATATCATGCTTTTTCCCTATCTTTTCCTTTGCCCTTGTTCTCATCTGCCAAGACAAGGACAGAGAAAGCAATATGTCGGAACCTCCACTCAAACTAGTTGCCACCAAGAAGTGAAGCACCATTTAAATGCAAAGGTTGCATTCAACTCCTGCATCGGAGGACAAATACTACAAGAGAAGATGCTAAACCTGCATAAGGAAATACCACTTCTGCAAAGGGGAGCAAGTAAGGCAAGTGAAAATGATACATCGAAGCATGTGGAGACAAGCACAACAAATATATGTGTTGATTCATTCGCTGCTTCTTCGAAAGCAAAGGTATCTCATATCATGCTTTTTCCCTGTCTTTTCCTTTGTCCTTGTTCTTACTCGCATGGCAAAGTGAAAGAAGCAATCAGCCGGCACTTGGAGTTAAGTCTTCCGATCTGGAACCGACTACCTGGAATCTATTCCTGATTGCTTACCTAGTATTGCTCTCGAGTAGTCATCTTCAACGGTTGATACACTGCCAGAGAAGGGACAAGGAAACTTCAATCTTTCCGATTCGTATTCAATACGAATTGGAAAGATTGAACAAAGAAACAGGTCAGCACCTCCACCTCGTACTTGCCTGCCATATCCTGAAACCGCTCGTAGACCTTCGGGGGGAGACCAAAAGAATCCTGCTGCCCAGTTCAAGAGTAGCACAAAGGAAAATCAACAAGCGGAGGAGACCAGAAGAATCCTCCAGCCCAGTTCAAGATCAAGCCTCAATGGCCCTTGAAGAAATCACAAGTCCGATTCAAAATCAAGTGTTCACCACCCTTGAATCAAATTCAACTCCAGATAAAAGGAGTAAGTTCAGACCTTCGGAGGAGACCAAAAAAATCTTCCAGCCCAGTTCAAGATTAAGCTTGTGGAAAATCAACGATTGGAGGAAACCAGAAAATCTTCCAGTCGAACTCAAGATCAAGCCTCGATGGCCCTTGAAGAAATTTCCAGCTCAATTCAAGATCAAGCCTCGACGGCCCTTGGGTTGACATCTACATTAAGAGACTTCAAAACGCATCTTCTACACGTGACAAGCACATGTCAACGACGCGCCTTGAAGTGGGGGCATTTGTAGACATCGAAATTTCGGTGAAATGAATGTTAACCAATAATTAAAATTTCAACGCTCACGTGTCACATAAATTTTACATGTAGTGTGTGACTCAACGAAAAATCGAAATAAATTGGAAAGGTCATCAAATAGGACACGTGTCAATATCTGGCAGAAATGATTTATTTCATCTGATTATTTAAATCCAAAAAATCAAGTTTTGGAATTCTATAAATAGGAGGCCAAGGCATTCATTTCGAGGGGGGAGGAAGAAAAGAAGAAGAAGAGAAAGAAAGGAAGAAAGAAAGAAAGAAAGGAATTTACATCACACCAAAACCTTGAAGCCTTGAAACTCTAAAGCTCTCAAGCAAAATCCCGAAGGATCAAGAAAACACTCTTCGTTCTTCGTCAAATCCTCCTTCAAGATCAAGCCCCAACGGCCCTTGAAGAACTTCCACCAACTCAAGATCAAGCCCCGACGGCCCTTGAGGAAAGTGTTCATCGTTCATCATCTATTCATCCTAAGATCAAGCCCCAACGGCCCTTTGGATCAACAACCTCAACAAATCCACACATACACTCAGTCTTCAAGATTAGGCCCAAAAGCCCTTGAAGATCCGTTCATCCATCAACCTTCAAGATCAAGCCCCGACGGCCCCTTGAAGAAATCCAGACACCCAGTCTTCAAGATTAGGCCCAAAAGCCCTTGAAGATCCGCTCATCCATCAACCTTCAAGATCAAGCCCAAAAGCCCTTGAAGATCCGTTCATCAACTGTTCATCCCTAGATCAAGCCCCGACGGCCCTTTGGATCAACAGCTCATCCACAAACCTACACCCTACGAAGATAGAATCAGAGGATCAAATTACAAAGAGATTGTAACCCCAAAATCATTAAACACAAAAATATATTTTGTACGCGTTATTCTTGTCTCTTGTTTCAGGAATTTTTTTCGTGTTTACAATTCACTATAGTAAAAATGTAAAATAGCTTGCTAGCCCATGTCTAAATGTTTGTCGTGTTTAAAAAGACATTGATATGTGATGAATTAGTGACATAATTAAGAGAATCTTTCCATATATCTAAACAAGTTTTGCGAGAAAAAAATAACGTTAAAGTGAAAAGCTATGAGAGATTGGTGGAGTAGATTGTAGATGCCTAAGTTTTGGCAAGGGGTGGTGCACCTCCACCTACATATATCACTGTAACTAGCAACAGGAGCTATAACCGTAGCTAGTTCTCATCGATTTACCAAGACAAAAAGATGGAACAACCATATGGAAAGTAGAAAGTCAATCTATCTTATCTCAATGCATGAATCTAATTACATATTATATTAATGAAGGACTGAGGGTCTACATCTGGGAGGATTTTGTAGAGTGGACAAGATTATTCCCTAGCATGGTGACCGACGGATGGGAATGTTTGTGGTGGCCCTCCATAGCCAATGAGAGATTTAAGTGTCAGATATTTAAGCAGTACTCTACGTGATACTATAAGTGGAGAAAACACTATAGTTTTTTGTATTATTCTACTTATTTTATGATACATGAAGCATCCGCAATTTGAAAAACTTTTCTTAGCCAATAAGGGGAGTACTGCAAATTCCTTTTTTTTTCGGTCAATAACGAAGGGAGTGCAAGTTAGTCAAGGGGTTCGAGAGCTCTTTGAAAATAGGTGCAGGACCACCGAACTATGCATTCATCATATAACAGACTTCTTACATATTCACCCCTTTTTTTTCATGTTTTCTTAGATGCAAAGGTAGTCTTATATTATACATGAGCCTTAGATCTGTCGTCTCACTTTTTTTACCGTAAAAAATGAAGTTCCTAAAAGCACAGAGTTCTCTAATTTATATTGTTGACGGCAGACCCAGATTTGCTTAGGGTTTATAGTATTTAATAAAATAAATAATGTTTGGGTCTTGCATACCTACTCATTGTTCTTGAAAAATCATCTCCTTGTGTGGGTGATGATGAAGATTTCATGAAGGGCAGGAGGGAGGTGGGGGGTGGTGGAGTTAATGGGTGGAAGAATCTCAAAGGCGCAGATGCTGCTGAAAAGACCTGACATTTCTCATCTGTTGCCAAGCAAAAAGAAGAAACTTTTGCTAATAAAGGATTGACAGCCATCATTAAAAACTCACCTTTAATATTACTTAACCAATAAATAATCCAACCTCAACTGCTAATACACTCTCTAGATACGTACACAATCAACCCACAAATCCAAGTGTTAACTACTAAAGTAAACATATAAAATAAGTCATTAATCTCTGTGCACACAACTTAATTGACAAATTAATTACCGATACTTGTTAGCTAAGCCAACCGAAAACATAATGAAAATAAATCATTGAATTTCAGCAGGAAATCCTAAAGAACTGCATCGTACGCTGCCGTGGTAGATGATCAAGAAGTAATCTCTATAAGAGTAATCTTGTAATTTCTCTGCGTTATGAAACCCTAACAGGGGACTTCCTTGACCTTTTCATGAATATATGTAAAGAATTCCTCATGATTCATGAGACACCCTTTTGAAGCAAAACCAATAATAAATTTTCAAACATGCACATTGATTAAAGACCAAATAAGGGGAAAAAAAATAATAAGGAGGGTGAGAATGAGCGAAAATTCTACTATGCTCCGGTGTACAGGATGTCCTAAGCATACTAGAAAACCGAGAGAGAGAAAGAACAAGGAAGATCAAGTATAATTAACACTGATGATGAAAACGGGGAAGAAAAACTCATGTACCCTATTACTTTGTTCGTTATCAACTCCAATTCCAAACAAGCCATCCAAGCAAATGAAGAAAAACAAAACCAAATACCAATCTTTCTTCTAGATCACTACTTTTTTGGTTTCTTTTATGGGAATTGAATTACCATGATCCTCCACCTAACATTCCATTCAAATACCCACCACCGGAATCTCCTCCTCCTCTATTATTGTGCTGATCAAAATCAGCAGCAGTAGTAGTAGAGCTCGGAATCTGCTGCTTCAAATCCTGAGCAGTAGGAAACAAAAGCCTTGCATGATTTGTATTAGTAGTCTCTTGCACCCCTTGAAGACAGCCACCAAATCCAGCACTCTCAAACCCATCTAGAGAAAAACTAAGCCGACTTGGCTTAAACTCTTGCATAGGAAACCCAGATGAAAACATTGTGATATTACTCGAATGATCCGGCACCTCCACCGCCGCCATCGGCACGAAAGAAGTCAGGCCCCTTGATGCAATCCCAGTACTTTTGAGCAGTTCCATAGCCGATGAGAAATGATGAGATGTAGTAGTAGTGGCTGAGGAGCTAGGGTTTTGGTGGTGGTAGGTTCTGTTGTCAATAGACTCAATACTAAAGGGTAGTTCGGTAATATTATTGTTGTCATGTTCCTGATCAGCTGGTGGGTATGCAAGGTTGAGATCTTGACCTTGGAAGTGGATCTTATTAGGGTTTTGAGAAGCAGACTGAGAAGGAAAATTACTTTGTGGGGTCAGATGGTGATCACGATCATGAGCAACCTTCTTCGCTGAAGACGTGGACGGTGATGATGAATCGGAATTATTTGATCTCTTGTTGTTCTTCCGTGACCCTCCACCCACCGGAACATTTCTCAGAGATCCACCTTCAGTCCAATACCTTCTACAAGTCTTGCAAAAGTATCTTGGCTGAGAGAGGCTGTAATTGTTGTAATAACAGAATTTTGTGGTGGTGGAATTGCACCTTGGACAATTCAAAGCTTGATCCTTTTGAGGCCTTGCCCTTCT
Organism: Pyrus communis; assembly: GCF_041283825.1. NCBI lineage: Eukaryota > Viridiplantae > Streptophyta > Magnoliopsida > Rosales > Rosaceae > Pyrus > Pyrus communis. Next base: position 886,169 of record NC_142565.1, read on the forward strand.
CTCTGTGATTGACCTTGTAGAAGAAAAATCTTCCATGGAGTTAACCACTCCAATACCCTGAAAAAAATATATAAAAATAAACCCAAAAAAAAAAAGAAAAAAGAAAAAAAAAAAGAGCGACAAGAAAAGGCCATAACTTTGGTGATCGAAAACCCACAGAAAAAGAGTATATATGTTCACTCCGAGAAAATTAAGACAAAGATGGAGAGAAGAAAGTAAAGGGAAAGAAAGCAACCTACTTTATCAGATGATGGGAAGAAGAAAAAGAAAAGAAAAAGTGCAGTACTTTAAATTTTCAGGACAAAAAAATGAAAGACCTTTGGAAGATACAACAATATAAATTCAGCCACTATTAGTGGAAAGAAGAAAAGCAAATTAATAAAACTATAAAACGAACTTATATATGAAGGAAGATAATTTTCCAAACCCAAAGCTATTAAGCTAAGATATTTCTTCTAAATATTAACTTTGAAAAACTCAACCCTAGATGATAATTTCATGATTTCATAGAGGAAAAAAAGAAAAGGTTTTCGCTTTACCTGTGGCCAGTGAGCTGTGTCCATGGATTAACGAGGAGAAAAGGGAAGAGAAAAAAAGCTATGTGGAGTCTTTTGAGAGAGGAAAAACCACCCACTTTTGAAGCCCAGATAGTCTTAAAGGCAAAGATGAAGCACTATGCTGAAAGAGATGATGGTACATGTGGTGCGGTTCCATGTGTTGGCCAACTATATGTGTGAGAGAGAGAAGACAGAGGAGAGAGACGGTAGGGTAGTTTCGTCTTTTACTGCTTTCGTTATCATGGTGTGTATACATGAGAACAATATTCACACACTATTTTTTATGCACGTTTATATTTATTTTTATTTTTGAATTGAATAAAATAAAAAAAATCAAAATCAAAGGAAAACAAACGTGCCTGAAAGAGAAGAGGTGTGTATATAAATCATTTTTTTTGTAATAAAAAGTTTGGGAGAGATTGGTTATTCTCATCACCAGCGTCATATGCTCTTAACTGTCAACTACCATTAGCATTATATGCATTTACGTAGGAATTTACATATCACGCACCAACGGAGATTGTTGACAGGGAAACTCAAACCTTGGGCAGAGACACACAAGACAGTGACTTTACCAACTGAGACAACCTTCGTTGAGTTACTGTTCATGTACGTACATTTGAGAATAATGTGTACATGCACATAATTAGTTTAGTAGAATATAAATTCTTTTTCCTATCGTTATTCATCCTTCGTGTGGGAGTCTATAAATAAATAAATATATATATATATATATATATATATATATATATATATATATCTATATCTATTTCTATCGGATGAGGATCTTTTTCGGATTCTTTTTGTGGGGATCCTAGGGATCCTCACATCCTATCCGTTCATTGTACATTGTTCGATCAATTTTCGTCAGGTACTATTTGTGTTTAATTTTAAATAAAACAAATCAAATAATTTCTAACCGCGCAATGTACAAAGAATGGCTAAGATGTGATGATCTAAATCCATTTCAGTCTATCTACTGTGCGTATGCCCTTTACACTTTGGTGGGTTCTTTCTGACCACTAGAGAATAAGGTAGCTAGGGATGAATTTTCCCGCACTGCATAATTACCTCTCTGTGTTTACCAAATTTCTTCTTTTTACTTTTCCGTTTGTCTTTCTTGAACGTGAAGGATGAATCAGAGCACATACTAAGAGATTCAGACACTTAATTTCAATTCTATGATTCTCATTAGTTCACGACATTGGTCCATCTTATACAAACCAAAAGTCCTAATCTCTCTTTTTAACGGTCTAGATCTTCAAGTTTTTAAGCTCCCTAGACTCAAAAATCTGGAGAATATCTCAATTCTTTATTTACCTATATGTATTGGCTAGCTACTTGCAACTTTTTGCAAGACTGCTATCATGCCCCGACCCGCGAATAAAGACTATTCATGAGCTAGGGTGTGAGGTGAGCCATATTTTAGCTATGGAAATAAATTTTACAACAAAGATATGGTGGAAAAATTGAAATAAAATTGATTAATAATTGAAACACAATACATCACATCACAAAATCTTACATGATGAAAGTTGAATACGCAATGGAATAACTATAGTGCACAAATTAATTTACAACAAAAACTACAATAATTAAATTGTAACGATTCTTTCGAATGCATGAAATATATGCAAGTGAGATGCATGAATGTACTCACTCCCTTCTAATCCCGTCAACACATACCTAAGAGCAACTCCACAAGGACAATTAGCCCGATGGACCGACGACTTCCCCATCCTAATAGCCCCAGCTGCAATCTCCAGCCCATGCGGGCGTGTGGGCTGAGGGGAGCTCGAGTGAGAGGCCCGGCTCGAATTGGTGGCCCGAGAGCCTGAGGGCTATGTGACGTGTGGATGACGTCAGGGTGACCCGACTCAAATTCGTCCATTTTCCTTTGTCGGAATCTGGAAAAAGAATGGGATGCATGTAGGGAATTAAGCCCTCGAATTAAACCACAAGAATTGCAACACAACAGGATTTAAAGATCAAGAACACAAGATAGTGATAAAAACGTCACCTGGGTTCGAGATTGAGAGCTCAAGCTCTCGGCTTCAATGGTAAGACCTCGCACCATGCACCGGTGTCGCATGCAAGGCCATGGTTGGGTTCCTTAAGTTCCAAGTATTTCAAAAATATTATTTTTGAGCTTGATTTGTTGAAGGTTTGAAGAGGAAGGAGGAAGAGAGCTCATGAGAGTGAGCTGGAAAAGAGGGAGATAAAGAAAGAAAAAGGAAGAGAGTGATAGAAAGAAAAAAAGAAAGAAAGAAATAAAGAGAAAGATAGAGAGAGGGAGAGAAAGGAAGAATCGGTCAAATAAGGGGAAAAAGGGAAAGGGTGATGAGGATGTCTGATGGATTGAGTGAGGAAAAAATACTAATATTTTATTGCCTATTATTCAGTTTAGGGGTGGAGATGCAAAAGGCAGTTACTGTTCATTAAAAGTCGTTACTGTTCATTTGGTGGATTCAATAATGAGTTGCCCTATGGGGCATTTGCAACGCTGGAGTTGCTCTAAGGCACCCAAGTCTGCACATCTCATACCATGCTTATACCATTTGGCTCCAAATACCTTAGAATACGAGTTAACTCATGTTCATCCCTTAAACCAATTTTTGTAATTAAACTCTCAGTTTCCACTTTATTAAACAGGCACTTCCCCCGAAGCCCAATTGTATATTCAAGCCCTTCCCCTGATGCCTAACATATACAAGATTTCATTATTTTATAATCAACCAATTTGTATATTCAAGCCCTGCACCCTACGCCTGACATATACAAGGTTTATTATTTTATATTCAAGGCAAACTTCAGCCCTTGAATGTCCTCGCAACGCAAACACTTTACAAACTCAACACAACTTTTTTTCTTGCTTTGCAATGCATATATATATATATATATATATATATATATATATATATATATATATATATGTCATGTTCACATAGATATCAATACTCACATTTCCTTTACCAAGCCTGTAAGCTTCAACATAAATTAAATTGATTAGTAACAAGAGTAATATAAACAAAATAATAATCTTTAATGTAAATGAGAAGCAATATGGTACCATTTCTTCATTTTGTCGATCCTCCTTTTCCATTATGTTTCTATTTAATAACTTAGTGTTTAAATGGTTTGCTCAACTCAAATTATTGCAATTGGACAAAGGAACATGGAGATTTAAGTGGTTCACCAATTTGGCTATGTCCACTAGGGTTGCATATGCATTTATGTTTTCACTATGTAAGAGAGATTTACAAAAAAAAATACAATGAAGATGGCATAGAGCCTTTACATAAGGTAAAAGAAAAGAATGGTGGGAAGAGTGGTCTATGAAGAAGAGGAGGTTTTGTTTCTTTTTCCCCGTGTGTTGTTGTTGGTGGTGTGTGTTGTTCTTCCCCTGTTTCTCTCCTCCCTCTGCTTTTATGGATGAAGAAATGGAATCCTCCATTAAGCCTTAAGGACACGTTTCACTTTGTTTTGCAACACTTGGACATCTTGTAATTGGAAGCAATCATTCCCATGCATGTGGATAAATACTCAAAAGCCACGTTCAAAGTCTAAGGAATATGAATCTCACCTCTCCAATTTTGGAGGGGATGAATCATCACCAAACATTTAACTCTTAGATTCCTAATGATTACAAACTTGCCAACTCACTCTTATTTGGTAAAATTATCAAGCCAAACTCATCATAATCCCGTTCTCCAATTCAAACTAAAAATATCTCTAATTACATATGAACATGAAATACTACTAGTTAGTTTTTGAAATAATTTGTAGCAAAAATGATTTCACATATCGAAAGTAGGTTCTTGCATAAAATAAATCTTATAAGATCATTACATAAAAATAATTATCCCCACACACACACACACATATATATATATAACCTTTTTTTTTTTTTTAATTACGGGGTATTACATCTGCATATCGAAGGAATGAAAACAGTACCACAGACAACAATATTGGAGATATTTGTAAACTATTGTTACATGTTTTATCGACAATATATAGAGTGGACGCTTGTAAGTGTCTCTATAATGTTGAGAATTAATTAAAACAAGCATGCCAACTAAAATACATACGAGAAGAACTTATAAGCAACTTAGTTAACACTTGAAGAAAGTGCTACATTAAAATGTAATATTGCAAGTTAAAAAACATTACGAAAGGTTTAGAACACCGCATGTAATTGAATAGGTTATCCTATTTACACTTTTTTTTTTTTTTTACTTTTCACACATCTTTGTTAAATTTTATTCATTAATTTTTTTTTAAATTCATTTAATTTGAAGACTCAAAATTAATAAACGTGTGAAAGATAAAATAAATATACGTATGGCGCCACCTACAGAATTTGCCCTATACCGAACACGACATGATTTAGGGTCTTAGTCAATATAAGTTATATAACGCATATAATCCAAACATGTCAAGAAAACTGGTGCGGTAGCTGGCGCTGGGATTTTGCAAAAATGGTGACGGCGGCAAGCGACTGCAGAAGGCGAACGGAGGCAGTGGACACGTTACAGGAGCCGAGAGGTTTCCACCAGAGGAGACCTCATGTGGTGGCGAACGTGTCGACGATGACGAAGAAGGAGAGAGAATATTTAGGGTTTTGCGCTGGTGTTTCCATTTGAATCCATACTTCCATCCCATCGAATCAATTAAATAACGAATAACTGGAAAAAAAAAAAAAAAAAAAAACAATGCAACTGAAAAGCAAGCAGTTGGGGAAGGGGCGCGCGCATGTGGCGGTGTCTTTCCGTACGTCACGAGAGAATTTTTGGATTTCTGCAGTAGCGATATCTAATCAAACGACTATCATTTCTTCATAATATATGTTTAGTTTGTGAATTATAATTTTTAGAAAGATAGTACAGATTATGATATAATTAGATGGTAAGTATAGCATTAATTGCTCTTATTCTCTTGCCTTGTTAATTCTTCTCATTAGTCACAAAATGCTGCTTTACTAATTTAAGAGAAATAATAACTACATATTTTTTTAATTATAATCTTACATTATTTTTGTTTGATTAATATATGCATTACAATCCCGATTTATAGATCTATCAGTTCAAGAAATAAAAATAAGAGAATCGTGTCATTTCTTTTGACTCTTTTTCAAGTTTGATAAATATTGGTTGATTGTAATCTAGTATTCTTATGCATGAAAATAATTAATTTAGTTGTTGTCGGATTCTATTAAAGTGCGTAAAAGAATAAATAATGTTTATATAGGGTTACCATTTCTTGCAATCGATTCAAGCCTGCCCATTGCTTCATACGGCATGTCGTTCGTTCATATCCTTTGGTCTGTCATCAACTATTTGATTTGAAAATTTGATAGGAATTACACACTACACTCCCATGAAGGCCTATTACCTATCCCCTATGCATGACTCATGATGTTCATTCTACTTCGGATGCATGACTCATGTTTCATACTAGTTCGGATAAAAAGCTAAAATGGAATCTATTTGCATTCCATTTCTCATCTTAATAAGAAATTTACATGAGAAATGAAGTGAAGCATGCTTGAAGACTTAAATCAACTACTAGGAATTTAGTGCAGATCTCCTTTTAGTGTAGATTAATATAGAATATTACTTGTAATAATTTAAGTGGTTTTTTTAATAATATGATATGTATGAAGATATTTTTACATCAATTTGTTAAATTGTGCTACAAATTAGTATTGAACACACTAGTTATTATGACTAATATTGTTTTCGCATAATTGTGAGTCGAACTTAGAATCTCCTCCAGCTAAATAAAGACCGAAGTCATTAAACCAACTAGTTATGTGATTAAAAGCTTTGTGCTCGAAGTCTTATTTTTGATTTCAGCCTCTCGTACTATAACTTGTTTTGAAGAAACAAAAACACCAATTCGAACTTTATATTGTTCTTTTTCTGGTTGGACTCCATGTGGTTTTGGATTAGAAAAACACATGCTTAACTTTATTTTGGTTGACAAAAAACGTAAAGAATAATGTTAGGTAGACCAACTTTTTAAATCAAATTTGCAAACCATGTGACATGTCACAAATATGAAATAAACATATTAATCAAGATAATTCAATTATCAACAATCACGTTATATGATTTACAAAATATAATTTAAATAATTTGTCTCCCTAGTATTACCGAAACGTAAAAATGTATATAACTTCACTAGTAGAATACTAAAAGCTTTCAAGTTTCAACAATGGCAAAGGGTTGCATACGCATGCAACAAACAAAGAGAAAGCATTCCTAATTAAAGCGAAAATTTGGAATCTAAATACCAGAAATAGCATTCCATTTTTGGACCTCACCATCTTTACGAGAATAACCTCTCTCTCTAGGTTGGTCCAACTTAGGTGGACCCACTTACAATAGAAAAACAAACGCGTGGGGCCCAAATAAACATTCAAAAATTCAACCACGTTCCTATCCATTAAGCTTTGAAGAGCAAATAAAGCTTCCTCCACGCCAAATGGATTCTTGACCAAAGTTAGAATCAAAGTCAGTATTTTTGTTCTTGTAAGATTTTTCCATATATCTTCATCTATATCATGTTTTCCTTCCTAACACCTACTTTTGGATTGCTTCCTGACGCCTACTTTTGGACAATTTTTATTTGTTTTCAGAATATTTGTTACTTGATGTATTATTTCACGTGTGAGCGACATAATTTATACATTTTATTTTTGAGATATATTACTTAAAAAACAAATACGTGTTTTATAATATGAGAGAAAAATGTAACGTAGTAGTGTTTAGGTGGCTAAAATATTCCTCCCACTTTTGAGTTAATTAATTTAAATAAAGGAAAACTAATGAAAATGGCTTGAAAACTTTAAGTTTTAATGATAAGGACAAAATAAGGGGTAAAGTGAATAGTACCAGGATTGACTTTTTAGTGTAAAAATGTGATTTTTCGTTAAAGTGAGCAGTACCGTAGACTTTTCGTTAAAACTCCCTTTAAATAATCACTTAACCAATTATATCAACCCTTGGTGCCTTGGTTTACCCAACCCAAAAGTTACATTAATCTTTATTTAAAGGATTACTTGAGGACCCAAACAATATAATTAATTAACAAAGCAAACCTTACCAAGTTATTGGAAAATGTTAGGGAGCAATATTTCCGGACCATATTTTGTTAACCATATAATATAATATGACGGTTGATAATTGAATTCTTTCTTTAGTGATTTAAAAAATTTCAACTTTCAGCCGCCACATTATGTGATCTATAAAATATGATTCAAGTATATAGTATCTCTAGCATCATCCCAAATTATATGGCCTGTGTTTGTTTCACATTACATTATTTTATAACACATCACAAAAATTTGATAAGTTTGCTAAGCTTGTAACATTCCCTCCTTGAAAATTGAAAAAGATTTTCGTGCGTTAAAGCCGTTAACTCAGGATAATTTGTCCCCTAATTTCACTTAAGCATCCAACAAACCCATAAATTAATAGCTATATTTCTTGATCAAGCTGACTTCTATGAATTGTGGGACATCAAGAAATATATTGCAGCAAGTGAAAACTATAAACTATGGGGCGGGAAGAGAAGGCTAAAAACAACAAATTGAATATGATCCGAATGATTAAACATATTTGAATGTGAATGACATGTGATAAGTGATATAGACACAAGAGGATATATCGATCCTCCAATGATAAAACGTCACCGCACGTGATAACTACTGTAGACACGAGGATATTCTCCATTTTCGGCAGAAAGGGTTTTGGCCACAAAATGAAAGGTATAACCTATGGGTGCGCATCATCATCAATCACTAAAATAGAGTGGGGGCATGTTCTGTTAGGGTTTTGATAATTGATGTGGATGACAACATACATTACTTGAAACAGTTCAGCATGAATATTTTACAGACATACAAAACAAAAATTAAAAGAAGACATCAAAATAGTATAAATGGCAACGTACGGGGCCAATGAAACCCTAGTGCACAATGGCTGTCACCTTCAATTTACTCATTTAAATTGTAGACATCAATCACCTTCAATTTACTCATAAAATAAGTCGTTCGACTCGTCGTAGTCGGGAACCGAGTTGACAAGCGAGTTGAAGGAGTCAGAGACCGAGTTAAATGAGTGAACTCAGGCGAGTAGGTGGATGAAATAGTCCCCTTATAGGACCAATTCCAAAGGCTGGCGCATTTTCTCCTATTGGTGCCCCTGGTGGAAGTTGCACCTAATCATCTGCATAAAAGAGTGCAACAATTTCTAACGGTACTTTGGATATGGTTGACTATTTATCGTTGTGCAGTCATTTCAACCTGCTGTCTTCCCATCTCCTGCTGCCATTGCTGGGTGAATGTGAAGCACTAATCCTTCTTTGCGCCACCCCTACTGTTGCAGCAGCTCCTCCTGGATGCAGCCTTCTAGTGCAGCTGCTTTCTGGAAGCACCCACGGACCCGTACAGGTGTTACAGGGATGGATTATCAATCAGCTGATTCAGAGCACCTGATGAAGCGTATTCGCACTGTCCAAGCTGATGAGGTGTGACAAGAAACAATTTTTTTGCAATCTCAATTACCATGTTTTGTTACTTGTAATAAGCAGTAAGATTTCACTCACCCTTCTTCTAGTACAAATAATGACGAAAATACCTATGCTCACCATGGTCTTTCAGGTGTCCCTTTCTGGTTCCAATGTCTATTCGCAAGATGATCTTCCAAAGGCTGTTGTCCGTACCCTTAGTCAAGGATCTAATGTGAGGAGCTCGCATGGAGTTCCACCCACAACAACAAACTATTCTTCTAGGTTTGTACTTGGGGATAGTCTGATCATCACTTGTTTTTTGGTTCATTTTTCGATCTGAAGTTCTCAGTCATTTTGTTTGTAGCCAAAATGACCATCACTTGTTTATTGATACAAACTGCATCAACAACGTTGCAGGTACTGTACGTTATGGCTTTGTAGGAGTTGTGTTACTTGCTTTCCTGTTGTCTATATATAGTCAGTAATGGGTTACATGCAGGATGGGGTTGGGTCTATCAGAAAACTCATAGCCATTGTTCAAGGAATATATAATTTTAAGTCTTATTCTTACAATATTTTCACCAAGACCAGGGTAGTTGACACCTTCATACTAAACTTTGGTGCAATAAGTATCGTGATCAAGAACAGCAACTGATTCTACTTTAAAATCATTCCTGATTCAGACAGCTCAGGTGAATGATGCTGCAATATGGGCGCCAGATGAACTTATGTTGGGTATGTAACAAAGTTCTAAAAGACAGTAGACGCTAATCGGGCGGTAAGCTGTGGTCTAGCGCCTAGGCATAGCTTAGGCGGACTAGACGGATTTTAGTAAATTTATTATGCATCATATAATAAGTGTATGCGTATGCTAAAAATACATAACTGTATTGTGATACATAAATTAATACAAAATAGAATAACATATAAATTATAAAGTAATAAGCAGGTTTAGGCGTCATTTTTTAATTTTCAAACGCCTGTTGGATTAATTAGAGCAGTGATCAACCGTCGAACGCCTAGGTAGAGATTTTTAGAACAATAGTATGTACACTAGTGATGGAAGGGGACAAATAGTTAGCACCTTTTTAGTGGGATAACTTTCACATTTTCTTTTGTAAGCCATTGATTTTATGTCTCAAATACATACGTATACATAACGAAGGTACATATTGTGCACGCACAATCTTTTCACGTGGAACAAGTAAAGAAGGTAAATCCCATCGGGCGGAGTGGAATGAGAGTGAAGGGACAGGCTATCAAACGGACACATTCTGTTGTTCTTTTCTTTTTTTTTTATTTTTTTATTTTTTTTTTAGAGTACATTGATATTTTTACACAGGGAGGGGAGTTCAACTAAGCCACACAATTGGTAACCTAATTTGGTATCGAATTTGTCATCTACGAGATTTTAACCTAAGACATCTCACGTATAAGTGAAGAGGAATACCACCAAACCATAGAAAATGCTCTTTAGATATTGTTTAGTTTAACGTGATCAATGCTCTTTAGGTGTATGTGCCTTTGCTCGTGATTGAATTAACAGAATTGTGACAGAATTGACAACAGGAGGATATTAGCACAAATTAAAAGTCAAACGAGGCTAAAAAGCAAATTAAAAGTCCCCGAAATAAGGTGGAATAAGGTCCAAAACACACAACTTTATAGGCTTAAATATTACAGCCCAAGCCCACCCCTGATAGGAAACAGTGGCGCCAAATAATTAAGAAACCAACCCCATGCTCGCGCGCCAAACCTCATTTCCCGCGAACCCAAATTAGGGCGGGAAATCTCCCCATTGGTTAAATAACACAACGCGACGCCCTCGCTCGCCCGAACCCGGAAAAAACGAAGGGAATGGTGGCGTTGAGGAGAAGAACACAAGCCCCGAAGCCTCCTTCTCGTGCTCAAATCGTCGAGGACGATGAGTACGTCAGCGCATCCGATTCTGAATCCGACGAGGACGTGTCCTGCGAGGAATGTGGGTCCGGTGACTCTCCGGCGAAGCTCCTCCTGTGCGACGGTCGCAGCTGCAACAGAGGGTACCACATGTTTTGCCTGAGACCCATCCTTGCTCAAGTCCCGAAAGGAAAGTGGTTCGGCCCTTGCTGCTCCAACGACGAAAAACCCAAATGTAATTTCCCAATTCCCCCCTAGTTTTCGTTAATTATTCTGACCCAGATTGAATTTTGGGATTTTTGGAAGCTAAATGTTGAATTTTCTCGGATGTGATTGATTGATTGATTCGATTCCATTTTATCTTGATTTTACAGCTTTCCCTCTCCACCAAACCAAAATCAGCGATTTTTTTCGGATTCAGAGGTTTGCAGAATCGCCCCAGAAGATAAATCAAGGTAAATTCTATGAAAAATCAGTTTATTAGGATTTATTTTCTTGTTTTAATTCTGGGTTCCTCTGAAAGTTTTGTTCTTTTGTTTGTAGATTGTCGAAAGAGGCGAAGGCGGGCGAGCGGCTTGGTGGTCTCGAAGAAGAAGAGGAAATTGTTGCCCTTTATTCCGACCAAGGATTGTACGAGGAGAATGGAGCAGATGGCGTCGCTGGCGACGGCGTTGATGGCAACGGGGACTGAGTTCAGCAATGAGCTCACTTATATTCCTGGAATGGCGCCCAGGTGGGCCAATTGTGCAGCTCTTGAGAGAGGAGGAATGCAGGTAAATTTTCAACAGTGGTTTTTCCAACACAAATAAAATGTTTAATTAACTGATTAGGACAGGTTGTTTGATGCATTTGACCTGTATTAGTTGCTGGGATTCTGCTGATTTGATGCATATTATTTTTCAGTTTGATGACTTGTCTAGTGTGAGTGCTTCTGTAGGAAGCACTTCTGCTCGTGAGCTTATTCTGATGGAAGTGTTTTTATTAGAAACAGGTTGAAATTTAGCAAGTGCTTCTTTGGAAAGAGTTTCTATCATCCATAAGCACTTTTACGTTTTTCTGCCAAATCTACTCTTAGTAAGGTGTGCTCTATTTGAGGCGAAATTCTGCTTCTAAGTTTCTTTTTAAATGTTATGTTCCTTAAAAGTTTCCAAAGCATGTAGACAATGTCCAGTATTTTCCCTGTGGTTTCCATCTTACCATACCGAACATGGGAACGATAAAATTTTTAGAACAAGTTCCTGAACTGGACACAATGTACATTAGCAGAATTTGTCAATAAGAGTCTGCAAATGTATGGCACTCGAAAAGAGGATGATGTTAAATTCATAGATGTGTCCTGATTATTCTTGAAGAGAAATTCTAGCATGTTGTATTCGAATTTCTTATTAAGTTGAGTGTGATCCAAAAGGTACATTTCTGATATTGTTGCCTTCCAGGTTATGTCGAAAGAAGATGTTGAAACGTTGAATTTGTGCAAAAGCATGATGGAGAGAGGAGAATGTCCTCCCCTCGAGGTTGTTTTCGATCCTAAAGAAGGGTGAGTTTACAAACCAACAAAACATTCTCTCTTGTAGTTGATGTAACTGGACTCCTTGATTCAGTATTAATGATTCATTCACAGATTCACAGTTGAGGCTGATAAACACATAAGGGATTTGACAATAATCACAGAATATGTTGGAGATGTGGATTATCTGAAGAACCGCGAAAATGACGATGGAGATAGCACAATGACATTGCTTTCAGCAGCTGCACCTTCAAAAAGCCTTGTCATTTGTCCCTACAAGCATGGTAACATTGCGCGCTTCATCAACGGAATCAATAATCATACACCGTAAGCTATCCCCGTTCCAAAACTAATATTCTGCCCTCATGTGTAAATAACTATGTGACAACTGAAGTTACTGTGGTATGGTGCAGGGACGGGAGGAAGAAGCAGAACTTGAAGTGTGTAAGATTTGATGTCAATGGCGAGTCTAGGGTTTTACTGATTGCGAATCGAGATATAACAAAGGGGGAGAGATTGTATTATGATTACAATGGATATGAGAATGAATACCCAACTGAGCATTTTGTGTAGCCTTTGTTTATGTTACTGATAAAGAGCTAAATGAAGCTTTTCTTTGTGTACCCTGACATGATCAATGAAGCTAATGTGCCCTAACAGGAACAGGCTAACTGAATACTCATGACAGTTTCTGTTAGACCACTATTTTATTTTAACAATACGATATTGTCCTCTAAACTATTCTACGGGAGTAAGACTCAAACTCGGGTACAGAAGGGTAGGAACATTGTCTTGGCTAGCTAGCTGAATCTACGTTTGTATTTAACTACAGGTATTTGATTGTTTCAATTCAAAGTTAAGAATTGTGAAATTGCAAATGAAAATTTGAACGTCTTGATGCAAAATAATGGATTTGTAGCTTATGTGATTAAGAGTATTTATTTTTGTATTCGAGCTTTTAATTTGGACAACTTCTCAAATATTGCTTGTACGAAAATGAACATTTGAAAGGGCAAAGCTGGAATTTAGGTTTGGGTAGTTTCGGCCTAGGCCCCTCCTCATGTATAACTCCAGCCCATATCTAAAATTCGAACGCAGGCCCATTTTTATTAAAAACCATAAAAGCAAAAAACCATAAAAATCTATTCCTCACACCTTGTACTATTCAACCGTGACAATCACATCAAGGGATCTGTGGCGCAATGGTAGCGCGTCTGACTCCAGATCAGAAGGTTGCGTGTTCGATTCACGTCAGGTTCAGTTTTTACCAACAATTGAATTCTTTTTTCTTTTCAAAATCGATTTTTTTTTTTTTTTTTGCTTTTCTTTATTTTGAAAAGATTCCTAAGACAAAATAAAAGGTCACATCGGATTAATAGTACTGAGGTGACAGCGGATAGGTCATTGGGGAGATAACTATTGTTCAAAGAAAATTAAAATTTAAACTCTTCTGTTGAATATTGTTAGGAAATTTAACCAAAAATTGAAATTTTCATCCAATATTTGTTAAATACGGAAATAAGTACGTCCATCCTCATTCCTGTTAGCCTTCCTCTCTCTTCCCTTATGTATAATTGTTCGGTGGTTGATTTTTTTTTTCTTTAAACAAACGATATTATCAACACTAAAAGGTATGAGGTGTGTTTAGCCTCATAATGGGCTAACAATAATGTGGTTTAAATTCGTCTTTAGTGAGAATACAAATGAATAGGAATACCATTAAACCATAATATTAAGTGGCCGATGGTTGAGTTGAGAGTGAAGAAATTCATGAGGGCAGCTTGCAGCCATGTCCAATATTATACTAACTAGTTCAAATATGCAGCACAATTTAGGACCATTGGTAGCTGTAAGCTTTTAGAGTGATCCAAAATCAGGAGCCAACATAACCGCAGTAGTGGTAGCTGATCAGCTTGCAAAAGCTTCTTTTGCCGTCAGATCTTGATCAGACACACCCTTACAATTGTGGTCCTACCAACAACACTAATTTCTTGCTACACAAATAATTAATGTGACTGCATGTACCCCCCAATTAATTGTGGTCCAATTTCAGAAAATTTGAACTGGATTTTGTGTACTTACATTTGGTGCTTAGAGTCTCCAGCCAACAGGTAGTATCTATTACCAGAATTTTTTCATCAGATCTTCTCCAATCCCAATGAAGGGTTGATTATTGAATTATTAGGGTGTTCCATTCAATTTCTTTTTATAATTATTCATATGAGAAAATTGAAGGGACGATCTCAAGTTCAAAGATTGTTTAAAGACCAAAGCTTCAATTCGATCAAAGTTCAAATTCAAATGTTTCAACTTCTCGTATGAATAAAAAGGGAGACCTTACGCTAAAATGGCTCTTTGCTTTACTTTTCCTAGCGACTCTTGCAAAACAAGGAGTTTTGTTGGCTTAGGGTCGCCATTTTATTCATATGGGAAAATTGAAGCATTTGAGTTTGAACTTTGGTTGAATTGGAGCTTTGGTTTTCGGATCAAAATTTGTGAGTATTAGTTCATAAACTTGTCACAGTATGAAGAATATGTTGTTTATTATGATAGAACTTGCATCCCTTATTTACTCCTTTATAATGGATGGAAGTTAACATGGTTTTACCTAAAAAGCTTAAACCTTTTATTTTAGATGAAAGTCTAATGGCATTCTCTAAAATTTGTGCTTTTTTGAAAAATGACCTTGGAAGCACTTTATCACATGTGTCTTTTTTCATAATAATGCACTAAAAAGTGTTTTTATAATTTATAAATACTTTAAGTTATTCGTATCAAAATTATTGTAAGTGTTTTAGGTTTCCAAAGGTGTTTTAACATTTAAAGAAGCACTTTCAAGTAAGCTTGTAATTGAATTACTTTACTAATGACACGAATATTGAGACTATAAATCTCAAATCGAAAAATAATAAACCTTAAACGTATGTATAAAAAATTAAGCTACTTTCCGTTGTGTCAATCGATTTAACTGTAGGAGATCAATTTCATTGAGAATTTCCTTCAATGGAGCATAAGTACCATCAGTGCGTCTGACAATATGTAGTTGTGGTTGCTTGATGATTTTTGGACCATGTAAAATGGCGACTTGTCCGAAGCGATCATTTTCCTTTCTGCTAACCAATTAACAATACAGTACAAAATGGACCCAATCATACAATCCAATCAGCCAGTTTGGTGGAAAACTATCTAACACTTGATCTACACCACAAGCTAGAAAGATGATGATTATAATTTCAGACACTACACGATTTAAAAAGTTCTTGAACATAACATATGTGTTATGATGTGTAAACGATTAGTATGTGTGTAGTTCAATATCTTAGAGAATAAGGTGTTGACTGTTTATTTTCTACCCATGCTTATGGGCTTCGAAACTCCATATTCTCTTAAATTATTATGATAGCTTCGAACTCTTCGCCCTTCCTTAAAAATAATAAATTAAAAAAACACACAAATGTGATAAGTTAATTAGGGCAATGCTCTCTCTATTATATCCGAATTTGAGTTATAGTCGTAAATTTGAGTAGTTTAAAATATTGTTTTACAAGCCACTATGTACTATGGTTTAGTGATATTCCTCTTCACTTGTAAGCGAGGTCTTAGGTTTAATTCTCGTCACAGACGAATTTGAACCAAATTATTATGGCTAGCCCATTGTGAGACTTAACTCACTCTCTCACCCTCTTAGTGTAGATAATATCATTTGTTAAAAAAAAAAATATTTTACAAAAAAAACATATATAACACTGATAACTTTTCTCTCCTTTTGCGGGTTGATCAAATTTGATTTATAATTTAGCCCGAACGAGACGCGTTTAAATGAGTAAAGCTAATCACAACCCATTGCCACACCTCAAAGACTCGATCACTCAAGTTTTAGTTACTAAAATATATCCGAGAAAGGACCAATAGCCGTGGAACTATATGAATGGTCAGTCCCAGAATTCCAAACACATCAATATCATATCATCACAATCTTAAAATGTCCCACTTGTGATTTGTTGTAGGACTTGTAGTTTTCACTTCACGTTTTTCATGCTTTTTCTCATTTCTTGACAGATAAGAGTCGTAAGATTAAAGGCTTATAATTTGGTTCGTGCATCTTCAATTTGGCTGTTGTGGTAAAGAGTTTAATAAGCTAGATTATTAGGGTTACGATAACCATCTTTCGGTTAACCTAGCTTCTTCCATTCTTTGAGACCAACAAGGGTTATTTGAGGAATATTCGCATGTTGTCCGTCGCCTACGCCTTACAAATGTACTTCTCTCGATATGGATATTGATAGATTTTGTGTGTCTTTACATCAAAAGTCAACTGATTGGGCTAACATTGTACCAATGCCAACATGTTTTCATCACTTTCACTTGTATACAATGCATCCACCTTTGTTAGTGCGTGTGTAGGTCATATATGATGCAGAAGCATTAACCTTGGTAGTCCAAGAAAAACCCATATTCATAACCCCATTATACAAGTGCTAGTTGGGCTATGTTGAATAATGAGTTTCACATTTGAAACATGACTAATTGATACATAACTTATATTGCATGGTTTTATTTTTAATGGTGATGAGGTCGATAGTGATAAAATCTCACTCTTATTGAGTTGCACATGTGGTTAATTACGTCGAAAACAAAATTAACGGGTTTAGGACTGGACCGTTGACATATCTCTCTAAATCTTGGTAGATTAATCAATGGAAACTTAATTATTTTTGTATGAAATGAATTAGAAGTTTCGGGTGTGGATATTTATATAAGACATAATTTTAGCTCTTCTTTATTTTATTACTTTATACGAAATCAAACTTTTAATTGATCTTAATTTACCTTTATTATATCAAAATTTTAACAAATAATACTATAATTATATAAATTTTATTCAAATTATTGGAATGAATATTCAAACTTGAGTGCAAAGAATGAAGCATATTACTATAACAAACTGGACTAAACCAAGATCTACACCTCATCATACGATTTTATATGTATATTATTCTTCAAATTTTCTAAAAAGAGTGATTCGAACATGAGTGCTGAAAAAATACGTCGTCATGTCTAACATATCCAACCCTCATCTATAATTTGAATGATGATTGTACATAGTATGAAGCCATTAATTACTTAAAGGCCCAACCCTCATCTATAATTTGAATGATGATTGTACATAGTATGAAGCCATTAATTACTTAAAGGTTAGTTCATCAATTGTCGGCCCGGACGCATCAATGGAAGGAGAAAATAAACATAAAACTATACATGCACACTTGTACAGATGATTATCACATACATAATTTTCTCTACCAACAAACCTAATACATATTTATATATAATTTAATCGATGTCGGCAGGCAATTTATGGACTAATATAAGGCACCATGCATGTGCCAAGTTAGCTAGCAAGGGGAAAGGGAGGCCTTTTCGATGATAAATATGTACACCCACGTTGCCACGCACCAACCGGGAGAGATTGACAAGTTCCCTCCAAATATTGATCCATGCATGCAATGTCAAAGTTCTAATTAAACAGTTCACCAAACAATTAAAAAATAAAAATCAAAGTATGGGTCAACCGTTAAGAGAATCACAACTTACAAGGACAAACCGCCATGAAAAACCATAGAAATCGGTATTTTCCGAATTTCATTGTCCGAACCTAAGAATCAGGTAATTTGGGTCATTAAAGTTGAATTTAACTGTCCTTATTAACTTATTTTGTTATTACACCTTACACAAATTAAGAGTTATGATCTCTTTTTCACACAAACTAAAAGCTCAAGTTTACGATCTTTAAGCTTTGAACAGTAAAGTCTGGAAATGATCTAGTTCCAAAACCATGGACTAAAATGCGAGAACTATGATTAAATTAAGATAGATATCTTGGTGGCCGCGGGGATCTTTCTCGATGGAAATTAATGTTTATTTGCATGCCTAAGCAAACAGGGCAGACCCCAATCTCATGCATGAATCAAAATTTGAAATATACATTGAATATATATACAAGTTCATTCTTATGAGGGATTTCGCTTCGTTGTCCACATACGAGAGATTGACAGAACGCTCATTTTGTGATAATCATGTATCGTTTATATAACAGCCCTTATAGCATCTAGAGCCAAAAAAAAGGGCAAAAACACATAACTATTGGTAATGTAGGCTATACTTGGTCACCATACGAACAATACGATAGTACTACGCTATATATGTATTCCACTCTCTAAAGAGTAGAGTGTAATCTCTACCAAGAAACTGGACCTATACACACACAAACATCGGCTACGTACACGTAAAGTACCTCTATGGCTGTTGCATTTACAACTTTACAAGTTCCAACTCATAAAAATGCAGGCTAACCAATTTTGGAGTTGTAATGTTGGCTCCTCAATAATGAAACCCTAAAGTATTTCGATCGTTATATTATTTGTTGGTACACCAACTTTTGATACGTGGATTACATGCCACGTGGAACTTTATGTTTGGTTCCAAGCATGTGTGGACAGAACATATTGTCAGATACCGAAGAAGCATGAACCGCAAATTTCTTCCATGCGTATGCCCTGCATATATGCGAGGATGAATGTTTTGAATATAATTAAACACTCGATTTGATGGATTTATGCTTATTCGCAATCATAGTTTTGAATTTACATATTATATATAGCGTCATGTCGAGGCAAGTATTTGCTCATGCATGATGCATGTTACTCGTTACCAACTCTAATTCCTGATAATATAAGTACCCTTTTCTTGATCCTAGCACCAAGAAAGATACAATTAACAAGTTCCCAATTGCATGATCAATGTTGATAAGAACTATATAGGTTTAGGATTAGGGTAAACTCATTTCTAATAGATTGATCAGAACTTTTTTTGCCATGTCAGAAATTTTAACAGGTTCGTTAACAAACTTGGACGACATAGGACAAAGTAAGACTAATTTGAGTTTCTGGGAACTAGTTAGACAATTTAAGTTTCAAGGTGTTAAGTGACACAATTCAAGTTTTTTATGTAAAGTGATAATGCTTTTAAATTTCGAAGACATAGTCGTAAATAAGCGGTTAAAACTTGGATCTCCTCGATCCTATATATGTGTGTGTGTGTGGTAGAATGGTAATTTTATACGCTTAATCCTAATCCAAAAAGATGAATGATGATGATGTTGGCCAATTGGCACCAATTACTTAAAGTCGTAGAAGCTAAAGGTAAATCGTAAGTGTAAATGTTTCACTTTATTATACATAAAAGCAAGTGTGTCTAGTGACTTTTACAAATCACATTCAAAGAAAACAATACAAAAAGGCCGCCTACTCACGAGTTTTGTTAGTTCATAACTAGTCAGGACTCAAATTTTCCTTATTTTAGTAAATTATATGATTAAAAATGAAAAGTGTTATTCGTACTTCAAAATTTTCATTCTATACTCTTCACAAAGTGTATTTTTCTTTCATAATATAGAAAGTTTGAAGTGTAGAATAAAAATTTTGAAATGCTAATAATAATTCCCTTAAAAATAATTAGTTTAATTAGTTAACTTATCATTTTTTCCTCGTTTAATTTGCAGGTTAATTTATAAAAGAAGCCTCTCCTCTTGCACGTTATTTTTTTTTTAAGAAAAAAAATATTTCATTAGTCAAATAAAATGAACAATGTCTTCTATCAAGAATATAATTTTATATGATTATAAACACAATAGAAAGACAATACAAAACATACTTCATATAATTTTTGCTCACCACCATTTAGTGTGGTGTATGCTCACCACCATATTCATCACAGTTAGATGAATTTGAATTTCGAGCTTCATGTAGTGGATAGGCACAAATCTCAAAATTCAAACTCATTTAACGGTGATAAATAGGGTGGTGAGCATACACTACACAAAATGGTGGTGAGCAAAAATGTACTCCTAACCAAATAGAAAGATGACGTTACGAGCATAAATTTTTGAGTCACTTTATGATGAACTTGCAAAAAACGACGCTCTTTGGGAAAAGAACAATGTTCTAAAAAACACCATAGGCGGCCGCCTAGGCGTTAGGCGCCTTGGAACCGAGGCGATTTTGGGCAAAACGGCTGGAAAAATCAGGGTGGCTCTAGGCGACTGCCCAGGCGGGCTAGGCAGTGCTAGGCGGTTGGGTGGTGTTTTATTTTTATTTTTTTTATATATATATTTTTTTGTGAAATTTGTTTGAAGTCTAAGTTCTAATTATACCTTGAAATTTTGTTAATTTTATAGAATAGGTGTGTTGTGTATCAACTTAAATTCCGGGATGCTAAAAATAAGTATCTTACATTACTAAATTTCCTTATTTTCCTCCTATTTTCCATTTTATGTTGTTTTAAATTGTGAACTTGTTGTACATGTGTCATCCTACAATACTCCTCACTATGGTTATATGACATATATGCTTAATGTGTTTTTAAATTTTGGACTTGTTGGATACTCTTTTTGCATTTTATCATTCTTTTATTATCTTATCCATGAATTTCATACAAGTATAATTTTTTGTAAGTGTCAATATGTATTTATTTACAAGATATACAAGAAATTTACCTAAATCCGCCTAGGCGCTAGGCGCTAGGCGCTAGGCGTTAGCCCACCGCTCGACTAGTGCCTAACTTTTTTTAAAACCTTGGAAAAGAAGCCCAATTATGAGACATCATGAAGATGTCCTTATAGTCCTTTAATTATCAGTCGAACAAACACAAAAGCACAACCAAAACAAAATAAAAAATAAATGACGCAACAAAAATAAACTCTTCAAATGGACAATTCTTTAATAATGGAAGACTCACACCAAACCAACGGAAAATATAAGCTCACAAGCCCTAAGTCCTATAAGCCGGACCTAGCACCACCAAGACACACAAGGTAAACACGTATTATCACCTGAAGACCTTACAACGACAAGAAAACATGATTGTGAACCCCTCAAACCATTGCAACGACCACACAAAGGAAAGACCGCATCGCTTTTGATGATCTTGCAATCCTCCACAAAAAACTATATTACAAGTCAACTCCAACAAATATCAAATTTTCTGCACATAATCATTACTAAGTGCACAAATCATAAAAACACCACCTCAAATTTAAACAACAGTTGTCACTTGAAAATCCAAAAATCCATAGTAAATCATAACCGTTGCAAAAACTCTCATTCTCAGAAAGAAGAGTGACCGCAACCAGAAGGCCAAAAACTTACCCTCTGGCACGTTAATTAAGACATGGTCAAAGAGTTTAGGATATCAATGCAAATAAAACAAAGGCTGTGCTGCCTCCCGACTACTACTAGGGTTTGTTTAGCTACAAACTGAAACACATGAAATAGTTTTTTAAGTAAACTGCCTGGTTTAACGGAAACAAGCCGACTTTTACTTTTTGACTTTTAAGAGTTTGTATGGCCTTAACAGCGACATAACCTAATGCAAAGCCACTTGATTTGTACTAATCCTATTTCTTTTTCATTTTTCAACCACGCTATATTTATTATTAAATAATTATTACCCACCTGCAAATCCTCAGTAATTAACTGGAACTAATTAACGTGATTTCTAAGAGTGCATGCAATAAAACCTAAATCATTTTCCTAAATACGCATTTTTTATTAATTTTTTAACGCAGTAAATCTGCATAATTAATGGATAATCGCATGGAAATCGTCTTAAAAACGGATGAAAATCCGCAGAGACAAAATCATTGATTCGATGGACGCATTGCATGGAACCCATGCAGAACCCATGCCCTCATCTTACAGGTGACATCCTCCAGGATATTCCAGTTTGACCTCTGTCTGAGACTCTGCGTAGGTTTAATTGCCCATGCCCAAAGGTTAGTCTAAAATTAAAATAAATTTCACTTAGTCAATTGGGTAGCAAATACCAATATTGTCTTTCACTAAATTATTTAAGAAAACTAATAAAAAGAGTTTAAAAACTTTTAGTTTTAACGGTAAAAACAAAATAAAGGGTAAAGTGAATAGTAATAGAATTGACTTTTTAGTGTAAAAATATGATTTTTCGTTAAAATGAACGATATCAGGAGATTATCATTAAAGTTCTGAATTATTTATGGTTCTATGAGAAAGATTATCAATTCTAATGCCCCCCATTAGTCCATCTCATTGACCATTATTTCACATAAACTAAAAAACTTGAACAATTCAGATTTCATTCTTTCTCTCTGGATCGGTCCGAATCTCTTGATCCGCGAACTTCAAACACATAAATTCGAAGTAAATTTCATTCCGAAACTGACGTACCAAATTCATACCACTACACTTACTATTAAAAAAAATGAACACTCATCCTCCCCTTCCCAAACAAAAACCCATTAAAATGAAGTCAACCTAATGGGATTTTTATTTTATAGCGGATCAGAAATTTTTTTATGGAATGTCCTACTATTGCCCGAGCTTTCCGATCAACCAATCCCAAAAAGAGAATCAAAAGCCAAGTATTTCAGAAAAAAAGGGTTGAAAGCAACAATATTTGGTTCCTCCACTGTATATGGCAAAGATCTATAAAATCGTATCAATATCAATGATCATAAAAAAGGGTCGAAAGTCCATTGATTATTTGGAATTTTTTTTATAAGATTTAAAAAAAAAAAAAAAAAAAGATAAACTAGTGGTTTTGCCACGACGTATTTCATATGATTAATCCATTAAAAAGAAAATGAAAGGCTGGCTTGAAATTCAACATATAAAAGGTCAATATATGGGTGCAATTAATAAAAATGGTTAAAGGTTGCGCATGTTTTCATTGCCATAATCGGATTCGATGGACTATTTTAAATATGGTTCATGATTTGCGTGATAAATAGCAAGAGCATATTTTTTTCTTTTAATTAAACAAAACGGACATTATATTGTAATTTCTAAATTATTTTTACTTACAACAAGAATATTCGAACTCAAATTTATAGCGTATGAAATTTATAACGTGATGAACATATTACTTTGATCAATTGATTTACCGACGTTTGTAAACGAAGTGTTTATACTTCATTCATTTTGTTTTACTCTCCCTAGCTAGCTAGCAGCATCACAAAAAGCTCCACTCTAATTTGGTAAAAAAAAATTTCATCTAAAAGACAAAATTACCATTTTATTTTGTAGACAGAGAAACAGATAGAGTCTAGAGAGAGAAAAAAAACACAAACACAAAACACAAGCAGAAGCACATCCTTGATCCTTCTACTCTCGAAATCTCGTTTCTCGGGCCATCAGCTCACGAATATCAAGACCCCTCGTCCGTTTTCCTGTTTTGCCCCTGAATATTTCTCTACTTTTTTTTTTCTTTTTAATTTACTAAATTTTATTTCTTTCTCATTTCTGTGTAGAGCGAGTGCTCCTTTGCTTCCTCGAGCGAGCGAGAGTCCCCAAAAGCTCCAAAATTTACACATGGCTGCTTCGATCTATACCCTCCCCAGTTGCATATGAATCTCATAGAAAACCAAACCCATGTAACCAAATTTCACCCTTTTGCTTAAACCAGTATTTAATTTCCTTAATTAATTTTTTGGCTCGTTAATTCGATTGTAAATTTGTAATCACATGATCATCGAATTCTGCAAATGGGTTTTCATCCGTGTGCTGGAAAGTGTTTTTCTTTTTGAGAATTTGGGTTGTTTTTAATTTTCGTTTGGGGGTTTTGTGCATATTTTATTGTGATTTTTATACGTGGTGGAAGACCAGGTTCAATGGGTGTGGATTGGGATCCATGATGGATCCCTTGGTTTTTGTTTTACTGCTAAAGTTACCATATTTGTTTAATTTAGCAAGTATTTTGTGTTGAACTGCTCTTGAATTCTGTGTTAATGGTGTTTTTTTTTTATTTGAATTTTGTGTAGTTTCTCTTACTCCATAGGGTTGCTTGTGTGGAGGGGGATTACATTTTGGCACGTTGCCTGGGGTATATAATGCTGGTTTCTTGATGTGGAATCTGATGGGTTGAACTCAAAGAATAATGGGTAGCTTTAGCGGAGAGGAAGAAGATTGTGGATTCTTTGATGCAGAAGAGGAAAT
Organism: Pyrus communis; assembly: GCF_041283825.1. Lineage (NCBI taxonomy): Eukaryota > Viridiplantae > Streptophyta > Magnoliopsida > Rosales > Rosaceae > Pyrus > Pyrus communis. The sequence continues at coordinate 910,678 of NC_142565.1, forward strand.
TGCATCGACATCCGATGCAGGGTCTGAAACCATTGAGACATTCGATTCCAATTCTTCCTTCATCAATTGGGTTCCGGCTGGTTTTCCCTATGATTTGTGGAATAGAACCCCGGGAAGTGTTAAGGACCGGCGGGCCAAGTTTCTGGAGTGGATGGGACTGAGCGTAGATCAAAGTTTGGGGGAGAATTCTGTGGAAATAACGAGTGATGTAGCAGGGGTGGTTGAGAGAGTTGGAGAGAGTAGTGGGGCTGTGTTGAGAACCACCTCATGTTTTGAGGATGAGTTTTGTTTGAGTCGGTCATTTGTGTCATGTCGGTGTAATGACCATTCCAATACCTCAATTGAGTTGGATTGGAAGGATGATTCTGCATGTAGAGATGGGAATTTAGGGAAGCCTTTGGAGTGTAATGCAGATGAAGTGAGGCTGGATCCGAATGTACGTGAAGGTCAAGAAGTGACCGAAGAGTCTAAGCGCACTCCGTGTTCTTCATCTTCATTGTCTCAACAATTGATGGAGAATCGAATGGAGGAGGCGAACGCTAGAGCTGGGATACTGAAGAGAGTTAAGAAGGGGTGGTTGAGTAGGTTGCGGTCAATCACATGCCTTGTTGATACGCATGGGGAGGATGATGAATTGGCACACAATGGCAATGCTGCAATCATGGGATTCAGGGCACAAAGAGTTAAGGTTCACCAGTGCAGGAAGCGGTTGAAGGAACTTTCAGCTCTTCACATGGGGCAAGATATCCAGGCACATGAGGGCGCAATTTTGGCAATGAAATTCAGTCCCGATGGACAATACTTAGCGAGTGGTGGCGAAGATGGGATTGTGCGAGTCTGGCAAGTAGTGGAGAATGAGAGATGTAATGAACATGACATTCCGAAAATTGATCCATCCTGCATTTACTTCACAGTGAATCATCTCTCTGAACTAAATCCACTATTTTCGGAGAAGGATAAAATAGGCAAATCAAGTAGCCTTAGGAAAACATCGGATTCAGCATGTGTTATTTTTCCTCCTAAAGTCTTCCGGATATTGGAGAAACCATTGCATGAGTTTCATGGGCATGGTGATGATATATTGGATCTCTCTTGGTCAAGTAGTAATGTAAGTGATTATTTTTATTGCAGCTAAATTTCTAGTAATCTGGAAAATATTTATCATTTTACTGATACATGGCAGAATGTTTGATTTGGTTTTGTGTTAATTTGTTCTGAATGCAGTATCTTCTGTCATCTTCTATTGACAAAACTGTTCGTCTTTGGCAAGTTGGATGCGGCAGTTGCCTCAAAGTCTTTTCCCATAGTAATTATGGTGAGCTTCTTGTATTGTCTATGATTATATAGAACTGGAAGATCCTGGTCTCTTATCTTAGTGTATGGAGTTGACCTCTTACTATTTTTCGTTGGTATCGTGCAGTGACCAGTGTTCAATTTAATCCAGTGGATGAGAATTACTTCATCAGTGGTTCAATAGATGGCAAAGTACGTATTTGGGGAATTTCTTGCTGCCAAGTTGTTGATTGGAGTGACGTAAGAGATATAGTTACTGTGGTGTGCTATTACCCTGATGGGCAGGTTTGGTGATTTTCTTGCCCTTCAGTTATGTAGAGATGTATATGTATGCTCACATATTAAGTAATGGTTATTCAAACACGGCAGGGAGGAATTGTTGGCTCAATGACAGGCAGTTGCCGCTTTTATAATATATCAGGTATGCTTTGACATTCTACACCTGCATTCCTCACCCTCCTCCGTTTTGTTCACCTCCTTTGCCTAGAAACTGAGTAGGTGCCCCTGCTCACTTTGAGCTTGTACTGATAAAGTAGTTATGTGTGTCTTGAAGCAGATAATCTTTTGCAATTGGATGCTCAATTATGCTTGCAAAGTAAAAAGAAGTCTCCGTGCAGAAAGATTACAGGCTTCCAGGTAGTTACTTCCTCCCTGCTTTGTTTTCGGTTTTTTTTTCTTTTACACATCACTTTACCTATCCATCTGGGATCTGAAGTTCAGTAATTTTTGTTATTTTATACAGTTTTTCCCACAAGATTCTAGCAAGGTGATGGTCACTACGGCTGATTCACGAGTCAGAATTCTTCATGGTCTTACTGTGGTCGGCAAGTATGCCGGTAGTTGCATAACTTGGTGTTTTTATTTGTAATAGTTTCTTTTTTTTATTGGTTTCCACCACTCTGATTTTCCATTGTGCATATCATAAGAAAATTTGATGCAAATGTTAGCATGCAAACGAGTTTTGTTCTCTGTTTTAGCATCTGACTGATGAATTTCATACATTTCTCTTTTCTAAACCTTGTCTCTCGTCTCTTTCAGGACAACGAAATGCAGGGAACCAGACATCTGCTACCTTCACTTCAGATGGGAAACATATAGTCTCGGTTAGTGAGGATTCTAGTGTATATGTATGGAACTGCAATAATCATGAAGAACGAGTTCTCTCTCAGGCAAAAAAGATCAGATCTTGTGAGCGCTTTTCCACAAATGTTTCTGTGGCGATACCTTGGTCTGGATTTAAATGTGGGACCATAGAAAATGAGAGGCAATTTCAGGCTGCTGATGAGAATTTACAGGAGGCTCTACCTTTTTCCTCACCTGCATGTTTTTCTCTCAGCCAAGATTCTTTCCTTGATTCTATCCCGAAGGGATCTGCAACTTGGCCAGAGGAGAAGCTTCCAACTTCGAGCCCACTTGCAAACCAATCTACTATGCTCATATCCGAGTACAAGTTTTTTAAAACTTCTTGCCAGAACACATCCAGTTCTCATGCATGGGGTATGGTTATTGTTACTGCAGGATGGGATGGACGGATCAGATCGTTCCACAATTATGGTTTACCAGTACCCGCTTGATACTATAGTGGTCTTCAGCATGGTTTTCAGAGAATTGTAGCTATCCCCTCTGCAGCACTCTTATCGCGTAGTGCCTGCTTAGTCCTATTACAAGACACCAATCTAACGGATTGATGAGTGACATCACGTTCGGCAGCATCAATGGCCACAACAGGGTCAAGTTGACATTTCTAGCAGGCATGTGCACGATCGATGACAGATTTGGTTCTCCGATGGGGCCATTTTATGTCCCGACAGGTGGCTGATATTCCACGGTTGTAATGTAATCCAATTCGGGATCAGCCAGTGGCCAAGGTTAGCTTGTCCGGATAGTTTAATTATAATCAATGTGGGATGCTTTTGGTCTGCCGGTGCTCAAATTTTAGATGTGAAGTCATTTGTTAGGAGAAAGCCAATGAGATATGACATCTATATAATGCAGGTGCCTGTGGGCCTTGTAGAACATCTTTGTTCTCTAAGATGGATAGGGATTCAAGCGCTGGTGGCTGGAATTCGTTTGGGAAAAAGATGGTGGGGAACTCCACCATTCCATCGTGATCGCCGGTCAGAATGATTGAATTGTTTGTCTGCCAAATCTTGTCCGTTTCATGGTAGGGTCGATGAGCTTTGGCTGCCAGTGGGAATGTGCAGGAATCCATTTCGTCCGAAGTGGCTCGTTGCCTCAGCCAGGGGCTGGAAAACTCGGACTATCCACTCTTTCGGAGAAGACTTCTCTAACAGGAATACGATTTGTGGCTCGAGTCCATGGATGAGCACTCCTAACTGGGTTTTCTTCGACGTAGACCCTTGTATACTTACACTGTCAATTTAGTCTAACACCAGCTTAGTCTAGGCTCGAATCGGTAGCGATTTTGTTAACTTAACAGGAATACCTTTTGAGATTTAGTTAATGTAAACTGCAAATTTTCTTTCTCATTTGTAAGTGGAATATTCATGTGGTTTTTTCCTGCATGTTCATACTCGAAACTGAATGGTAATACTACGGTAGAAAAGTATACAATTACACAATTGATGTGTCTTCCTAAGTTGGACCCAAAATTACTTCCCTGCACCGTGGACGCCACTTTTTACTAGTTCAATTCCCAAACCTAAAATGTAATGTCGTGTTTTAGTTTTTGACATGACAGTGCGTGCTACTGACAACAAATTTTAAAATTTAAATTTATTTAATGAGGATAAATAACATGGTGAGCATTGCCGTTATTTGAGGATGGTGAGCAAAAAAACACCTTCAAGAGAAGGGGAAGTCGGATTAGCATGCTCATTGATATCTGTTGGCCTTGTTGCAATTATTGGGTGATACGTAGCCCATATATCCAACCCATTCCTCGAACCACTGCATTATGAAACCTAAGTCCGAAACAAGGCCTATCCATAGGCCCAAAATGAGTGATCCAATTGTCCAATCTAATACATCCCTCAGCCTCGTCAATCGGCATTCTATGAGGTGGAGAATTCGAACTTGAGTTTAGAATGTCGTCTTGTTTTAACTAATTGGACTAACCACCATATTTGTTGTCTTTTGATATCTTACGAGGTGGGGAATTCAAACTCAAGTGGTAAGACCATAAGAGGCAAGCACACTACTCATGCCATCACCAACTTGTTTAACCCATCACATGTCATCTTTCGTCATTTTACAAGATAGGGATTCAAACTCTATCACATGTCATCTTTCGTCATTCTACAAGATAGGGATTCAAACTCTATAGTAAAGAGGCAAGCCAACTACTATGACACGACCACAACTCACCATCTTTTGCCATTCCTCGATATGGAATATTCAAACTCCAGTGTATTTTAAAATCATATTATACTGTTATAACTAACTGACCCAACCCACATTTACTAAACGTTCTTGATTAACCCATTCCCACATTTACTAAACGTTCTTGATTAACCCATTCACAATTTCACATTCAAAAACACACATTATTCTCTATAGAATAATCACAATAGAAACCAAATAAAGAACGATCCCGAGCCAACAAAGCCCCCGCTTTGCAACGGTCGGGAAACGTCTATGAAAAACCTTAAAATTCCCAGAAGGACTTGTCTTCTTCCTTCCCATGGACACCAATTGCACATCCCTTGGAAGAGAAGCAACAAACAACGCATAGAGATACAGTTTCAGATCATGCCAACCATGCAATCAATATATCAAGGCGAAAAAGAACCCATCAAACAGAAACGAGAGGAGACCTCCCCATCAAACAGAAACGAGAGGAGACCTCCTTTTTTACCAGTCCACGTTAACTGTTACATGTTTACAACAACACATCACATCCAGGCAAACAAATTCACCAGCAAGAAAAACATTTTGAATTTAATCATACAAACCAACCCCAATAAATCGAAAAAAAAAAAAAAACAAAACTTCATGAAGAAAATATAATCCTAGAGAGAGAGAGAAGAAGCAAAAACGACCCCAGTTGATCCGATGCACCCATTCAGACGGGGAGGTTGACGACGTCTTTTGGTGGGGGGGTGGAGGAGGAGGAGGAGGAGGCGGAGGAAGAGGAAAAAATGTAGTGAGGGCGGTGGTCGCTGAGGTTGACGGAGCGGGAGGCGAAGAGCATGAGGGGGCGGTCGTGTGCCTCCTCGGGGTTGGTTTCCTGGTCGTCGGAGGTGGAGAGGTTGATGCAGGAGCAGCGCTCGAGGGAGGTGAAGAAGGCGGAGGCAACGTGGGTCCCAAGCCAGCTGGCGACGCCGTTGATCTTCTCGTACGACAGGCACGAGCTCTGGCTCTGGCTCTCCATTGTCGGAACAAACTCTTTGGTTTTTTTGGCAGTGGCAAGTCAGAGAAAGAGAAACGGAGGAGGCCCGATCCCTCAAATATACCAAGAAAGTCAAAGGCCGATTCCTCCGACCGTTTCTCCGCTCTTCTCCTTTCGTTGTTTGTTGTTCCTTGTCCTTAGGAACGCGCTTTTACCACTGTATTCTTACTTTCTTTGTTTCTTTACTATTTATGGAAATGATCATCTTCGGATCTCTTTCATCAAATTTACCAAATCATCTCCTTTGAAATTTAATCGAATAACTAAAGTTTTTATAACTTTTAAATGAGTTCTTTGTTTGTAACCGTTGAATCAAATTAAAAAAATCTAAATTGATTGATTGGGTGGGATTCCTTTCCACTATTTATGTCTAGGCATTATTTTTGAAGCATATACTAGTGTGTGCCGGCATCTTTTTGTCTCTTTTATAAAAGATAGTTAGCAGTTCTGTCAGGAGAATCATTTTTTTTTAAGTGGAAGACTCGTAAAAGCATTGTAGCTTTTTTCATGGTCATCATCATGTGGTATATTAATGTTAGAAAGTAACTTAAAATATGTCATGTAGAATACGGGTCTAAAATCATCAACTACCACTGAACTATCTCGTAATGGTTATTTGCCGACGTCATTTGAGAAAAAACCAAATTTACTTGTATGTTTATATTTATTGACTTTGTGATCCAAGGGCAAATAAGGGTGAGTGAGTATTTATACAAATGTCTAATGTTTTTTATTTTATTTATTTATTTATTTTTAAATAGGGACAACTAGTGACAAACTTCGGTTATTCATTTTTTTCAGGGGTCGGGAAGACTAACAGAGCTATTTCAGCCTTTCTTAGCCATAAGTCTGGCGTCCACATCAATAGCGGGTTTCAAATCCAAGATTTCTAGTTTTTAGTTTGAATGAAGCCCTGTAATCCGTCATTTACCACTAGACCACTACGAAAAAGTTATCTCATGTTAAAACGTGTTGAAAGGTGTAACATAAGAGTAACCCCCGGGGGATAAGGCTAAGGGGAAATAGCTTTCATTGGCGTCAGACACGATCCCACGTGTCACACCACGTCATCTTGATCTTCGGGAACTGACTGGAAAGAAGAACGAAACGGATAAGATGAAGAGAACACCTTTGTCTTCCGAAAAATGGCTGCTTCACTTTCTTTAGCGATTCCTCTGTCTCGAAACGGCGTTTCTCTCCAATTCTCCCACACGAAACGCCCGCAATTCCCCTCCCCCACGCGTGTATTTTGCTCCGGTAAGCCTTGTTTTGGTGAATGTTTATAAAGATTGATTCTTTTTTTTGGGTTATGAAAAACAATTTCAAGTTCTGGGTTTGATTGTCTATAGGTGTTTTATACAATGACTACGTTTAGAAGTACTTTCGTAGAAGCACTTGTTGGAGAAACTCATGCCAAATGCTTCTTAGAAAGCTTTTTGATAAAAATTTCAACGCGTTTATAATATATCATTTTAGTAGATATATAAGCATTTTTCTGCATAGTTTTGGATCCTGCATTGTACTGCAAAATTTGCAGATTTGGATTTATGTTTTGGTTTAATTGGGTGGGTGCGTGCAGCTTCTAGGGATGGTCATGAAACAAAGGAAGAACTGAGTCAGTGGAAGCAAGCTAAGAATGTAGCTTGTGGGATTCTTGCTGTTTGGGCCGTGACTACCGCTGCCTCACCTGTAATTGCTGCTGGTCAGGTTTGAAACCCTCCAATTCCGTATATTTATTTTGCACTTGGCTTGCTTTTGGTGCCGTTGCCTTACGAAGTTACGATTTTGTTATCTTCATCATCTGTTCATGAGAGATTTGATTTCCCCAGTTTGAGCTGAATCTCATTCCGTTCTCGCGCTTTTCTTATCTCCGAATGTCTTTTAGCGTTTTGTATGGTAAAACAAGATCATCTATACAAAGTGAGGAACACAACATCAGCCTGTAGGACAATCAAGAACCAAGCAAAACTAGGACATACAACCATCTAAGCGATAACAAATTCACGCTAAAGTTCCACACAAATTTCTCTATTAATAACTTCAGGATGCAAAGTTTTTTCATGAATCGGGAGACTCCTTCACACCAAATGTGATAATCCGAAATCTTACTCTTTCCTTTGCCGCGATTTTATCCAATTAAACTCATCACGACGAAGATTGTGTTGAGAGTTGGCCGTCTAGGCTCAGAAATTTGTCTAGCCTTAGTTGAAAGACTGTCACGAATAAGCTACCAAGAAATAAACCCTGTTTGGGAATCGCGGTAGAGAACCAGATAAGTCTGTACCAGTTCACTTTACAAAATCCATTTATGGCATGAGCAGAGATTCAAGATACTTTGTAAGTTTTTTCGTTACATTGCCACTTCTAGTATTCTCTTTTTATCGAATCCTTTGTGAATGGCCCGTTTTCCCTTATTATGTTTTCTTTCATCTCTTATGAAATGCCACATGTTGCATCAAATAAGCAGGAGCCAAAATGTCACTATCCAAATTATAAGTTACCAGTTTTAACTTCTTATAGCTGTGATTATGAAAAGTTGATAAACTGACTTCTTCTGTATCCAACAGAGGTTGCCTCCACTGTCTACTGATCCAAGGCGATGTGAGGTTGCATTTGTTGGAAATACGATAGGTCAGGCAAATGGAGTTTACGACAAGGCAATTGATCTCCGCTTCTGTGACTACACAAACGAGAAGTCCAATCTTAAGGGAAAGAGTCTTGCAGCAGCACTCATGTCCGGAGCCAAATTTGATGGCGCAGACATGTCAGAAGTTGTGATGTCGAAGGCTTATGCTGCAGGAGCTAGCTTCAAGGGTAAGCTTGCATATCATCCCTTGATATCAAATGCACACAGCAATGGTGATTACCAATTTTTCTCTCTTTTGCAGGTACCGACTTCACGAATGCAGTTCTAGACCGGGTTAACTTTGAGAAAGCGAATCTGCAAGGAGCTTTGTTTGTTAACAGTGTCTTATCAGGTTCCACCTTTAACGAAGCAAACCTTGACGGTGCAGTTTTCGAGGATACCATTATAGGGTACATTGATCTTCAGAAAATTTGTAGAAATACATCTATCAATGACGAAGGAAGAGCTGCTCTAGGGTGTCGATAATTCAAGGTTCGTTTGTTTGAATATAAGAAGCAGCCGCGCGCGAACACACACACGGTGCTTAATGCATTTTCGTTCTGTATTTCGAGTTCATTTCTAGGCATTTTGACTGTATAGGCCTATATATAGTATCCTACTATGCTGCATCTGCGTATGAGTACCGATCATCCGAAGACAGTTTTGTTGTCGTGTTTTCTTCTTTGTTATGGCTTTCAGTTCGAAATATTCATCTTTTCTCTGTCAAATAAATGATATTCGCATGCCCTTTTTCTTCTCATGCACAAACTCCGTGGCTTTTGGATTGCATAAATCAAAGAAAAATCAAGCGACAGAAATAAACAATAGGAAAACTTATGAAAAAGACTTGAAAACTTTAAGTTTTAATGATAAAGACAAAATAAAGGGTAAAATGAATAGTATAAGGATTGACTTTTTAGTGTAAAAATATGATTTTTCGTTAAAGTAAACAATATTAAGAGTTTTTTGTTAAATTTTCCATAAACAAATGGGTGCAGACGAAAAAAAATGGTGCGGATATCATTTTTCAAAAGAAAAATGTGAGGAAGGGGCCTATTATGATATGGGTAGCTAGATCGCAATGCACGTATGCAGCATACCAGAAATCAGATGCTACTCACTTACTCATTACTTCATTTGAAATTGAAATTCATAATTCACCAACCAACTTTATATAATTTTTAATCAAACCCGAGGGTTGTGCTCCTCGCTTCCTACACCCCACCAGCACTTTTACTTTTCTTCTCCCTTAACTTTGAGGAGGTGGATTGTCTGCTTTCATATTTTTTTCATGCTCTTCTGTGATGTGTGGTCACGGTTAAGTTACGTTAAAATTTTATATTAATTTTTTTTATAGAAATAATAAAACAAAAAATAATAGGAATATAAAATGTTGACGTGGTTTAACCGTGATCACACAAACAGAAGGGCATGAAGAGAGTACGGAAATGGGAGGGCAGACAATCCACCTCCTAACTTTGAAGGCTTGACAGTCATTTCAAAAGATCGTGGTGGAGGTACTTTAACCATTGACACATCTTTCGAAGAAATAAACGTGCTAAAAAGATCAGGAGGTGGATTGTCTGCCCTTCCATTTTCATACTCTTCCCATACCCTTTTGTGGTGTGTGGCTATGGTTAAGTCACGTCAATATTTTATATTAATTTTTTATGAAAATAATAAAACAAAAAGTAATAGGAATATAAAATGTTGACTTGGCTTAACCATGACCACATAAATAAAAAGGTATGAGAAGAGTATGGAAATGGGAGGGCAGACAATCTTCCTCCAAAAAAAACCATTCTACACATCTTTCTTTAATAGTTAGGTTGAATAAATTAATGACAAATTAAAAAACGAAGAAAACAAACGTAAAAAGTGCAGAAGTAAAAATCGAGTGTTCGGAATCTTTTCCTAATCATGACTTGTTATCTCACCACTTGTGCAAAACTCAATTATTCCTCTGATTTTCTTGATCATTGCCTAAGAATTTTGAATCTAGGCCCGCCGGACTTCGTTGAGTTTGTAAGATTTAGATCAGGCTGAATGAATTTACCCGCTGCTCGGCCATATCTTTTGGTAACTAATAAACTGTGAAAGTACGTGACCCAGCAAGAATTAGGTCAAGTTAGAGTGTCACTGTTAGTTTATGATACGTACCAGTGACTTGAAAATTCAATAGTCAGATTTTGCATATAAAAGTTTGATGGATTTTTGCAATAGTTAGATTCTGCATACGAGTGCGTATAGTAATTTAATGGATTTTTCCCGCAGGTTAGATTTTGCACAAAACACATATTCCTGAATACGTACTATTATAAAGAAAGTTGAAGTACCATTATAAAACTAATTGGCAATATAGGGAGTAACCCAAGTCATAAGTTCATGCAAAGTCCATTCTCCCATTTGCGTGAGATTCATTCTCAACACGTTCCCTTATATGCGGTAAATTTTCAAGTCAAATACGTGAACAAAACAAATGAATGACGTGGAATGCGTGTGGTTGTTTGGCTTCACACACAAAACAATATACTCTAATACCATAAAAAATAAAAAAAATAAAAAAATAAAAAAATAAAAAAATAAAAAAATAAAAGTTAGAATTCCACGCTAAAACCACTTGAGTTTATGGTCACTTCTCAACTTTCTTGGCATTATAACCGTACCCATTTATTCATCTCCTTTGTGGAAGCCATCTCAACTCAATTGTTTTTAGTTTATAGGAAAGGAGTACTGTTTCTTCTTTTCTCAAAATTCTCAAGTGGTGTCTCGGATGATCGGATCCGTGACACCATATTTTTAATAACTTTTGACACAAGTTTTTATAGGGTTTATTTCGTAATATATTTTAATGATTCGAACTGTTTATATTTTAGAACATCATTCATAGATCATCCTTGCAAAAAATTAGATAAATCTAAAACCTTTAAGACATTCATTTGTAGTGAAGAAAATGAACGAATACGGTGCTACAAAGAAACCATAATCCCTTAATCCAATGGTCATATGGCTTCAGATTTCGGTGATTTTTGATAGACATGATTTTTAAGGAAAAATCTAAAAGATAGACGGTCGAATTAATCGCTAAAATACATTATAAAATGAGTTCCACAAAAACATGTGTAAAAAATTATGTAAAAAAAAAATGATGCATATCTATTCCCTATATAGTTGGTAGTACAAGTGAAGATGCATGCATATGGAGTGGATCACATGCATAATGGTAGCTAGTGGTGCCCTTAAAGTGTATCTTGTTCTTGACCATTCTCCAATTTGAAGTACTCGTCCTAGCTGTCTAGTTAGCTAGATATGTAGCTGCATTGTGTAAGTATATTATTATAACACGTTCATGTGAAAATTCATTTAAAGTGTGGAGAGGAGCCACGAACTCATATGCATAGAAAGATCAAGTATATAGTCACTCGGATGTATAAAATAAGCACATTTATTTTGACTAATAGAACTATGTTCGCACATACAACATCGGTATTTTGGAAAATTAAAATTGTAACGTCATAATAATTAAGTTTTGGTGGTTGGTGTTTTAGCAACCATTCCAAATATGTTGCCTGCAGAGATGTAGATATTTAGTCAGAAGTATGTACCAACCATTCCAAAGATCTGCCATCTACAATTCCTCCTCTCCAACTAGCTGCATGTCGTATGCAGCAGCAGAAGCAGCACCACCCCTTTGAACCGACTGTCAAAACTGAATTAAAAATGACAAACCACATACATACTTCTTCCTGATCATACGCTTGCCAACAAACTGATTCCATTACCCTAGCTAAAACCTTACTATTTATATAATTAACAACAACAATTAATTAATTAAGTTAGTCATGAACGACGGCTCTAAATTGATTAATAGTACCATACCATCGAGATCAAGTACCACTCATAAAAGGTTATGTAAAGAGGACATCATCTTTTATTAGTGATTCGGAATGTCACTAGTAACGGTTAACGTGATTCATAGAAGTCTCTTTCCTCGATTTGTGTTTTAGCGGTACGCATGCATTGGGGTGGGTCCTGACTCTTGATTAAACTACACACAGGACAATATTACTGTGCTTTCACCCCCACCAATCACGTACCATAGGTAGTACTGGTGTAGGACTTATGACCTTCTATATATAGAACTGCCCTATATTGAAGGGTTATTACAAGAACCATGTGCTTGCTTATTCTGTTCAGTGATAGATGTGTGTGTGTGTGTGAGAGAGAGAGAGAGAGAGAGAGAGAGTTTTATGGGATTACTCCTCTTCGTAATGTTTCTTGCTCAAATGAGTATTCCAGCCACAGTTTGCATGCAGCTTGCTTATATATATATATATATATATATATATATATATATATAAACATGTGTGTCTATATATATAGCACTGGTGCTTCTGCAATCCTGAGATGCTCATTTGGGCAAGCAACGTTACAAGAGGAATATTTTTGCAGCATGATCAGCAAAACTGCCGTTTCGGCACCAAAAAGCGGCCTTGATTGCTAGCTAGTTCATCAATCTTATATACAGTTAAGTATTGGTAATTTTCCACTCTCTCTTGCTGGTTAATTAATTAACACGCATATGATCTCTTAATTTTCCACTTTCTCTTGTAGGAAGATGATGATACCATGAACATATATGATCAATTATATCTTAATTATCTTGTCTGGCGGATCTTAATTTCTTAAATAGTATTATTCATCATTCAAATTACCAATATAGAACTTGAATCAATACTTTGTATTCAGCTAGCATATTATACTGATTATATGTATTTCCTGCGTATATTAGCTTTCAAATTGTGGTAAACAAAGGCTGTTGTTTCCTTTTATAATTCAGATCACCATAAAAATTATACCAGAGATCTCATTTAAATGACTTAATTTGTAATTAACTTCCCATTTTTTATAATTGACTCTAAATTTACCGAAATATTATTCAATTATATATTAACAATTGTAATGTTAATATTTCTTCGTTTTTTGTAAAAAGGCTACCAAAACGTCTATAGTACGCAACATTATCCTTTTTCTTCGTTTTTGTACTTAAGCTAAAATCAAGAGATTGAAAAGGACAGATGACCGACGTGCAGCGCCAGTGGCGGCCTAAATATCAAATGTATATCTATCCTATTGGGCCCGCTCCACCGCCGTAGCATGATATTGTCCGCTTTGGACTTACCATTCCCTCACGGTTTTGTTTTTGGGAACTCATGAGCAACTTCCCAGTGGGTCACCCATCATGGGATTGCTCTAGTCCCTTTCTCGCTTAACTTCGGAGTTCCTACGTAACCCAAAGCCAGTGAGCTCCCAAAAGGCTTCGTGTTACGTAGGGATGGAAATATACATATAAGGATCACGCTCCTGGACGATGTGGGATGTCACAGTACTATCTACTAGCTAATGAATGAATGCAAGTATACGTATGTACGTACGTATTGATTGAAGAATTTAACCCTCTTGTATACCAGCCCACCCTATCTTAGTATCTGTGCTGGGCTACCTAGACTTACATGATTTTGCCCACATATGCCTCAAATACGCCTAGCTACTGAGAAAATTCTCCTAACTACTTGGATTGAATAAATCAAAAGATAATCAAGAAACAAAAAGAAAAGAAGAGTTGATTGCATAAGGAGAAGACGAGAATGTGAAAATCACTACATTTAGTAATTGGTTAGAGAATACCAACAGCAAAAACAAAAGAGGCAAAAAGGTTTTATCCGATCCCGTCTGATTGTACGTGAAGTACCATCTGATTTTCTGCACTACATTTTCCTCATTCGGCAATCTGACGACGTGTACGCACTGGCCATTCCCTCCCAAATTTACAGGTGCAAACAAGGTTTCTAAGTCAGACGTGCTAAGCTACTATTTCATCTAGGTGCTGTTTTTGCAGCTATAAAACTTGTGGGCTTGAGGACCTTGAGATTGTCATAGCCCGAAACTACCTACATATTTGTCTTGTTCAATGAAAATCTCAAGCTAGGTCCAACATTCGAGAGGAATTTCGGGTTTTTTTCGACCGAATATGGCGCCGGTCTACAACGTTTGGCTCCTTCGGCACACAGTAGCTACTGCTGCAGATAATCACCCTTAAACATTCCCCTTCTTGATATCACTATTGTGTATACGCTTGATTGGTTTGTGGACTTGGAATTGATAGGCTAGTTTGACTACACCTAAGGCCATCTCCAATTTACACGGTCAAAAGGTCATAAGGCTAAAATAGCTCGTTTTGACACGAAAACCGTCTCCAACCGAAGGCTAGGCCAAAAGGCTCGTGGTCCCCACTTGGCCAGAAATGGGAGAACCGACCAAAGGGCTGGCCAAGAGTAGCCAGATTGCAAGCCCTATAGCCCAACCCTTTAGCACCAGAATGTCAAGCTCAACATTCTGCCAGCCCTTCAACTCAACCCATTTGAATGCTAATGGCTACTTAGCATCAGCATGACGCCAGCTAGCAATGACTGGTTGACATCGTGCTGCCATCAAGTTATTGTTGGAATTTGATATTTTGTTTTTGACGAATTTAAAAAAAAAAATCTTATTTTTTTTCTATAAATACCTAAGCTATTTCTACATCATTTCTCACATACTTTTCACCATTCCATACTATCTTACCCCATTTTATTTCAATTATTCACATTCTATTCTCTTGCCTCTTCTAATAATCTTTCCTTTAATTTTTTTCAATAATTTTCAAATGGCCATATCTACAATGAAAGGAAGAGTTTGGACCCGAAAAGAAGATGAAACTCTTTGCAGGGCTTATAGATGGGTCTCGGAAGATAGTGTCAAGGATAATTCTCAAACGAGTGAAGGTGTTTGGACGTGTGTGAATTCTACCCCAATATCCAACCAATTTATTAACATTGGAAGCTGAAGGTAAGAAGTGACACGTAGATAAGAATCCTCTCTAAAATTTGCTCAACCAATTACATCTCAACACATGACACTCGAAATCCTAAAAATTATTACGATTACATAAATATAAGAAATCTAGAGAGTTACTCACTTTAGCAACACGTGTCAATTGAAATCCTATCCGAAAAATGATTGAGATTACAGAAAGATAAGAAATCTGGAGAGTTACTTACGTTAGCGACACGTGTCAATTGAAATCCTATCCAAAAAATTATTGAGATTATATAAAGATAAGAAATCCGGAGGCTTATTCATTTGGTGACAAATAGCACTCAAAATATATCTGAAAACCTTATTTTAATATGGGAGTTTAATTTAAATAACCATATTAATTCAATTAAAATAATAAATTATGTTTGGCCTATGACCCTTTGGCCTCTTCGGTTGAAGATGATTTTTTGTCAAAAGGCTATGGTTAGCCTATGATCCTTTGACTTCCTCGATTGAAGATAATAAAAAATATGACCTGACATTGTTCATTAAAATATAATCTCTTGCATAACTATAGAGTTACAAGAGCCATTTGACCTCCTTCAATCGGAAATGGTCTAAGAACTCAAACCCAGCCCCATTCCAATGTTGGCACCGATGAGCCCGCCGCCATCACGCGGCAGGAAATTGTGATGATTGTCCAGGGCGGCAGGAAATTGTGATGATTGTCCAGGATGGGGGGTTGGATTGTGGGCCAATCACACAAGGTGGACCGTGCTTTGTAGCCTACACAGTTAGAGCCCATGCAACGTTTGCCATGAATGTCTACTTTCAAGCAAGAATAATGTTTAGCTACTCGTAGACAAGTAGGGATTTCTATTCAAAATTCTTTGTATTTTTATAAAAAAAAAACTTTGTGATTATGATCAGAATTATTAATATTATGAATCATTTTGTAAAGATTATATCTACAAAATATGAATTGAAAATAAGGTTGTTTGGTTAATCTATTGTAACAAATACATAAACAGTTCGTAAAACTTTTATCAATTCCGTTCATCTGTATTTATAATTATATGACTAAACAATTTTAATCTTGATTGATTTTTTACAAAAACGATATTTATAGAATGATTTATATTACGAACAGTTAGCGATCATAAATACGAAGTTTTATATACTAACAACAAATTTTTTTAAGTAGAAACCCCCACTTATTCTTTGAAGAGAAAGGGTTATGATTGTGAGTTTATACAAACTGGCGCCACCACTGCCGTCGATCCAGTTAGTAAGTCAGTAAAAGGACAGGTGGCATTCATATTGAAAGGCCACAGAGAGGCTACAGGTAAGAACAGGTGTAGAAGATTTGAGTTCCCTCGCACTTAACTGGTTTTGACCGCGGAGCGCCCGATCGTTTGTTGTCTCCTATGCGGTGCGCTCTGATCTCCGGGGAGCAAAACGCTCTCTCTCTCTCTCTCTCTCTCTCTAAAAGTCCAATCTTTTTCTCTCCCTTTCTCTCTCTAGTTCCCCAATTTTCTAGGGGTTTAGCTCGTCGTTTCAATCCATTTCGATTCTCCTAGGGTTGGGGTTTTAGGATTTTCCGCAGAGAAGAAACAATGGGCGGAGAGTGGCAGCAGCTCCTCCAATCGATAATCCTCGGCCTCATTTTCTCCTTCCTCCTCGCCAAGCTGATCGCCGTAGTCATCTCCTTCAAGGAAGACAATCTCAGCATCGCTCGCGCTCGCACTGCCGCCCCCGCCGATGCCAATCCGCCGCCGCCAAAAACCGAGCCGTGCGACGACCCGCCTCGCTCCGCCGATTTGAGCTCCGCGGCAATCGAGGCCGAATCGGTCGTCGCCGAGCACGGCAGCGTCAGGAACGAGAGCAGCGAAGGTGGCAGTGATGATGACTGGGAAGGTGTGGAGAGTACGGAATTGGACAAGCTGTTTAGCGCGGCGACGGCGTTTGTTGCGACGGCCGCGGCGGATCGGCAGAAGGTGTCGAGTGATGCGCAGTTGAAGCTTTATGGGCTTTACAAGATTGCTACTGAGGGTCCCTGCAGCGTGCCGCAGCCATTGGCTCTGAAAATGACTGCTCGCGCCAAATGGTATTTACTCTACCATTACTTTTTACTGCAAATTTACTTCCAAGATTTAGGGTTTATTTATATGGGTCTTATTTTCAGCTTGATAAGGATGGGCAGTGTGTTCTTGGATTGGTTTTGCTTAATATCAAGATTAGCCAGATGTAATTTTGCCCTAATTGTAATGTTTTTACTGGGTGATTGGTGAATTAGGGGTGGTTAAACTGTGTATCTTACTTTAGAAACCGACTTGCCATGGTTTTGAATCATTTTGCTCGGTGATTTCTTACAGGCAAGCTTGGCAGAAATTGGGTGCTATGCCTCCCGAAGATGCTATGGAGAAGTACATTGATGTTGTCACAGAGCTTTATCCTAATTGGGCAGCAGGTTTGACTGTGGTGAGTCTTGATTCTTTCGTTTTCGACTGCAAACTTTTAGTACTGCCGTACATTTATACTTACTTTCTGTTGGTTTTTCTGGTTTTGTTCCGTCTCTTGACATATGATTACTAGAAAAGCAGAGGAGGTGGAGATGGTAGTGCACCTGGTAATGATTCTAAAGGACCAATGGGACCGGTTTTCAGCACCTTTGTTTACGAGGAAGAATCTGAACAGGATCTGTAAGTATTTTAGGTCTACTAAGCATGGGAGGGTTAACTGTTAATATTTACACATCCCGTCAATTACTAGTTACTGTTTCTTGGAAATAAATATAAAAAAAAAGTACTGCTAAGCTATGCTTGTTTTTACCTTTCAGAAAGATGGATGCTATTCATGCCTTTGCCAGAGAAGGAGAAGTGGATAATTTGCTTAAATGCATTGAAAGTGGTGTTTCAGTGGATCAGAAGGGTTTGTTTTCTTCCATCTGATTCTTTAAATAGCTTCATTAAGTTTCAAACTGACATATCGTAATTAATCCATTTATACTTCCATAACTACGAAGCCATGTATGGTCGTTAACATGGTTGTATACTGTTCGGAAATTCAGCACATAAATTGTAAAGCTTGAAAAGGCTAAGGCCAAAAGCTATGGTACCCCAAGTTCGACTTCATACTGATCCAGCTGCAGATCTCTCTTAACCTAGCTTTTATTGCTTGTTTCTCAGATGAATAGCACACCAGATTTTTCTTTCTTTCTTTCAATACATGTACATGGCTTAATATTTTCTTGATTTTCTCTGGCATTTATTCTCTCCTCACCCAGAAAATGTTTGATTTGTTTTTATTGGTGGTCTATCATCCTACCCTTTATGTTAGGATGTTATAGGAAATTTCCTTTGTGCAACTTTTTGTGTGCTTGTATGATGCTGGTATCGCCCTAAAACAGTTTACTTGCACTGGTAGCAGATAGTGAGGGAAGGACCCCATTGCATTGGGCTGTGGATCGTGGGCACCTGAACATGACAGAGCTTCTTGTTAACAAGAATGCCAATGTCAATGAAAAGGTAGATTAAAAGACAAACATTTATTTACGGTAGCAAATTTGTAAGTTTTTCCCGATCCCACCCCCTGTTATGCAATTTTAAATATCTATTCTTTTGGTCTTGGAAGGACAATGAGGGCCAAACTGCGTTGCATTACGCTGTTATGTGTGATAGAGAAGGCATTGCTGAATACCTTGTGAAGCAAAATGCCGACACGAGTGCAAAGGACAACGATGGCAACTCTCCATGTGATATCTGTGAGTCAGACTGGCCTTGGTTGCAGGGTGCAAAGGAGAAGAGTCACTGACCGACCACGGTTTACTTTGGTTTCCTACGGCCGTAGTTATTTGAAATATTCCTGGGGGATGTATATTGGCGATGTATAACCCAATCTTCTCCTAAATCTGTTGTCTTCTGAAAAGATTTCAAAGGATAAAGCAGTATGTGTATGTAGTTTTCTACCTCGTCGTTGGGTAACCTCCTTTTTCAGGGTTACTCGTTTTCCCTATTGTGGAAGGGAAGGGAAAGGTTGAAATCACTGGGTGTAACTAGTACGGTATAATGCATATCAAAGGCCTACTTTTTGCCACCGGTCTAATGCTTTCATTTGTTGATGAATTGTTGTCCCTAAGACCTCTCTATAAGTCCGTAAAGAGGTTTGTGATATGACCTGATCTCGGATGGGATAGTTTCCCCTCTCTATAAAACTTTTTGTTACCGAAAAATCTTTTAGCGAAATAAGATTTACCAATTTAGTTTTTTTTTTTTAATTAGTTTTGGGTTGTTGATCTATGAAAGTCTCGTTCTCTCTTTAACAACAAAGTAGAGCATACTTCGTGCTCGGGCGAAGCGAAACGGGCTTTTCATATTTGGTTTAGGCCATGGCAGTGCTTCAAACATTAGTCTCGACTCATCTACGTCCGAGCACGAAAAATATATTTTGAATTCTAGGGGTGTGTTATCCACACACTTCTTCTTACTTCTCATACATTTCTTGTTAATTTATGTCTGTTGCTCTTCTTCAATTCATCCGATCCGACGGTTGAAAACTAAAAAGATGTGGGAGAAGTAAAAAAGGGTGTGTGAATATCACACCCCAAATTCTAAACCTTGAATAAACCTGGACACACAGCTGCCTGAGACTTTGCTAAATTAGAACAATTAAAGATGTCCCCCCAATCCATCTCTATTAATAAAAGCAAGGGGCAACATTATATCCTCTATGTACCTCTCACTTCTAACGGTCACTAACCATTTCTGCCACCACCCAAAATATTCAGTTGGTCTTTGGCTGCTTATCATCACCACCTTGGCTTCTTCTTCTTCTTCTTCTTCTTCTTTGATGCCAAGCAATGGCGAAGGCAGTGGTCTACGCGCTACTTGCCACCGCCTTTATCTTTCTTCTCGTCATGCTTCCCTCCAAACAACGTGGCCCCAACCACCGCCGCCGCCACCACCACCCCCACCCCCTCCTCGGCCTTAACCGCCGTCTTGGCTACACGGGTCATGCTCCCATTTTTGACCCTTTGGTAGCCAAGATGGAGAGGTACGCCAAGGAAAATGGATTCCCAGGGGGAATGAATAATCTCATGGGGTTGGCGGCACACAACGATCATCCCATGATGCATTTAAGTGAGGTGGAAGAAGTACATGAATATATTGGCGATGAGGGAAAGTTGAATCTCACGTTGAGGCTGATTAATTTGTTCCCGTTGATAGACCAGGCGCCAAAAGACGGGTTCATTAGCTCTAAAGAGCTCGAGCAATGGGTCACGAAACAAACCTTGGAGAGGTTGAATTATAGCACACAGAAAGAAATGGAATCGCACGATAAAGATGGTGATGGAATAATTTCTTTCGCGGAGTATCTGCCCAAGTTTTCCACTAAGGATCTAGGTATTTAACTACGTATACTTATTGCTTTATATGTTTGTGAATATATACACAGAAATTCTCTGTGCAGGACGTACTGTCTGTAAGAAAGACGGGATGCGTTAAAAAAAAAAACTTCTAGTTTCTTCAACTTTGGTCTCCAACTTTGGTGAAACAGCGAAAAACAGAATGGAGCACGGAGAAGCTGGATGGTGGAAGCAACAATTTGAGAATGCAGATGCTGATAAGAACGGATTACTAAACTTCAATGAATTAAAAGAGTAAATATAATTCTCCAAAATTTAATTTTTGAGCATTTTGGTTGAACATAAATATTTATATGTTTAATTTGTATTTTTGTTGCAGTTTGTTGCACCCAGAAGACAGCAACAATGAAGAAATTCACAAATGGCTGTTGAGAGAAAAAATGAAGTACATTTTCTCACATATCTTCTCTGTCTTTCACACACTAACCATATTAATGCCTTATCTGAATAATTTGTTGCAAATTAAGGAACGGATTAACGAAATGTCTGCCTATAATTTACAGGCGGATGGACAAGGATAAGGATGGGAAAATGAATTTCATGGAGTTTTTACACAACGCTTATGATAATTACAAGAGTTACGTAGAATTTGAAACGGGCGGGAAGAATGTACCCTCGCCAGAACAGAAATTTACAGAACTTGATGTGAACAAGAACAGGTATGCATGCATGCCTTGAACCTCAAGCTCACACATTTTTTGACCTAATTTTTTTTCTTCCTTTGCTGCCAAGGTTATAGTTTACAGGACTTTACTAATCTCTTTTGAAATCGAAACATGTTTGACAGACTCTTGGAAGTGGAAGAATTGAAACCAATCCTGCATTACATTCACCCAGGAGAATTGTCCTACGCTAAATATTATGCAAGCTTTCTGATGTTGGAGGTTAGTAATGTTTCAATCGGTGTACTCCTATCAATGAGATATGCTGAAATGAATCTGAAATGAAATGCGTGGCATTGTTCAATTCAGGCGGATGGTAACAAAGATGGAAAATTAACTCTCGAGGAGATGCTCGATCATGATTATGTTTTCTACAACACAGTCTATGATGGCAGCATCAACGAAAATCTTGATGAAGATTTGCATGACGAATTCTGAAGCGTGATGGCCAGGGAAATGCACTTTACGATTGTTTTTAGCGGGAGCTTATCCTAATTGTGTATTTATTTTGTCATTTGAAACATATAGAAGAGCAAAACAAAATATTTTGCTTTCATTAGGTTGAGCATTGACTCAAAAAGTAGTGGTAACTGGTATATACTTAGGATAGGCATTTAGTGTTGTGTGAAACTGTTTTAATAATTAGGAATGTTTTTGTTGGAAGAAAATAGAAGAAATCACATGAAAATTTCAGTCGTTTCCTCTTCATATTCCCTTAGAATTGATCTGCATTTTTTGTAAAATCTCTCAACAATATTCTCCCACTTGGGCGTATGAAAGAATGTTGATTCTAATATGATCGATGTATGGGTTGACTGCACATAGCGAAAACATTTCCTCACTCAGTTGACTCTTCATCATCATCAGTCAACCCATACATCAATCCAATTAGAATCAACATTTTTTGTAAGTTGTAATTACTCTAGGGAAAACATTTCCTCACCTCAGTTGACTCTTCATCTTCATCATCATCCCACTTGGGCATCTCCTGCAAAAGGGCGACCTCTTCTTGTCCATCGTCGACTGTATTACTTGAATTAATTTAACTGCCTGCTCATTTGTGGATGTAACTGCATCTATACCGCTGGCGGCCTACAACAAAAAATACTCAAAATTCCAAAGTGATTACGGCATGTAATACAGACAAGATATAGAATGAATGCAGCGTCTTAACAGATATATCCACTTGATTTTACATACATAGATAACCATATTCTTCGACTCCTGGAAAAATACCCCTATATACCAAATTCGATTTTATGTTTCCAGAGCAAAGTACCTCACAAATTATCCGATATGCGGCCCACCATTTTCATTACCTCATCAAGAATCTCAGGCTTAAGTTCCCGAGTACGGAGATGGGCGACATGCCTGCACAGATGGGCGACATGCCTGCACAGATGGACGACATGCCTGCACAATGGCAGTTACGAGTTAGAACATTTAAATTAAGAAAGAAGGGAATAATCATAGAAATTGCAATAGCATAAGCAGCATGCATGGTATCAATATTTACTCGCTTGGATTCTGCTGTGTTCATGAGGAGCTGCTTCTTCCATTTTCTTGTGCTGTTCAAAATCTTCTTCCATTTTCTTCGTAAGCTAGATGGTTGAATCTGAATGGCAGACGAGATGACAGAAGAGAATTATGTATGAAAAGAAACAATCAATTTATAGCTAGCTTCAAATTACCGATTTGTTTTGAAAATGTTCAGTTACATATACGTGCTTACAGTATCATGGCCGGCAACGGCAATGCTGTTATCATCCGCAGAATCGAATAGCCCCTCAACAGAGCATTAGGGTTAGGGTTAGGGTTAGGCAGTGACGGATATTTGAACTTTGGGGGTCCCAATCTTAAAAACCAAATCAGTTTATTCACTTAGTGGGCTTGTTGTGCACATGTAAAAATACATCGGCATATGCCGAAGCAATTATGATATAGAGAGAACTCGTCGAGTGCTGTTGACACGACATATCGCAATATGCCTAGCATGCATCACATCAAACATTCAGTAGGCATAAAATTGACCAGTACCAAACATTCGAAGAATCCTCAGAAGACTTTCATATGTATACTTTTCGAACTCATCCTAAGACCACCTTGGTCCCTATTTCCATTCGCCCCTGATTGGGGTTAGGATTTTGTTAACTCTTTTCAAATTTCAAAAACAAGAGCGAAAACTTACTATCTATACTATGACCTAAAAACCAGCATTTATCAACGGAATGATAAAATACCAGTTATACTCATTTTACATACGGTTTAAGAAACCAACAGTTTACAAATCAGTTACTTGGCCCAAAAGAAAAATTCAAAATAATAAGAAGCCCAAGCTCTCAGGTCCAAAAGATGGGCCCATAACTTTCGGCCCGGAGTCAATTCGCACGAAAACTAATTGTGTGGAAATATGCGCTAATAAAAGGAAAATTAATGAAAGGAGTTTAAAAATTTTGAATTTTAACTATAAACATAAAATAAAAAATACAAAAATCGACTTTTAATGTAAAAATATAATTTTTTATTAAAACGAACTGTATGAGAGCTTTTCTTTAAATTTCCTACTATAAATAAGCCCCACGAAACAAAATTGTTGCAAACAATTTTTTTGAAAATATAAAAAAAAGAAAAGAAAGAAAAAGTTGATTGCTTTCTGCAATCCGAGTCCATCCCAGCAATTTGCTTCTCTGTCCTCTGCGTCTGTCTCTGTCGCTATCTCCGAGGAAGACTTTCTGCTACCGATCCACATCCGTACGATCCCTTTAAGGTTCATTTTTCAGGTAATTCCATCGCTGTCCTGTTCGAAAACGTCGATGCTGTTCCAGTGGTAACTAGGATTTTTGCATGCTTCTGTGTTTGTCTGATCCTGATTGTTCCGGTTCGATTCGCTGAATTGGAATTTGATGCGTTAAGGTTTCGAGTAATTTGATGGCCTAGGGTTGCGTTTTGTGATTTTTAAGGTTGTTTTTGTTAGTGTTTGTTGGAGATGTAGGCAATTTTGTATGAAATTTCACCCGATCCATGAAATTGTTTGTTACTGTGGTTTGGATTTCTTAGTGGGGGATTTGTTCGGTTGTGGATTTGTTTGTGCATCCGTACAACTAGGCGCAAAACCGAAGACCTGGCGCACTCAACGTTCTAGGATTTATACAGCCGACCCCACATAACACGTAGTGGGATAAAACTTGGTTGTTGTTGTTGTTGCTGTTGTTGTTATCCGTACAACTATGGTTTTTGGTGATTGGATGGTGTAGGGTTTTTCGATGCTTTGCATTTGAGAAATTTAAGGATATATATATATATTTATTTATATATTATTGTATGGGTAGGTTTCCTGATAATTTGCTGAGTTGCGGTAAAATGTTGTTTTCCTGCCAAGTTTGTGTGTGTATTTCCTATTGATTTCAATTGTTAAATATATGCAATTGTTACACTTTGCAGTGCGTTGATGAATGGTTTTCCGGGCAAATTCAGGGGTTTGCAGTTTCAGTTAGACTTCTTTCTGGAAACCAAATTGGTGGAACGGAAAAGATTTTCTAGCCTAATAAATCTTCTATTCTTGCATGATGTTAATTTTTTCTAAACCTGATTTTCGACAGTTTTTCGCTCTCTGTAAAATGCTATGATTTATTTGTCTCCTATCCTCTTGTATTTCTCTAATATATCTAAGCAATTAAAATTTTACACTCCCAGATACTATACATCAATGGAAGTTACCCAGGTGCTTCTGAATGCTCAATCTATAGATGGAGCGGTACGGAATCATGCTGAAGAGAGTTTGAAACAGTTTCAGGAGCAAGATCTTTCATCGTTTTTGTTGTCTCTTTCTAGAGAGCTAGCAAATGAAGAAAAACCGGTTGAAAGCCGAAAATTAGCAGGTCTGATACTTAAGAATGCCCTGGATGCTAAAGAACAACCTAGAAAGTTGGAGCTTGTTCAAAGATGGCTGGCGTTGGAAACTTCTGTGAAAGCGCAGATTAAGATGTTCTTGTTACAGATCCTCACTTCCCCTGTAGCTGATGCCCGTTCAACTACCTCTCAAGTTATTGCAAAGGTTGCGGGCATTGAGTTGCCCATGAAACAGTGGCCGGAATTGATTGGATCACTATTGTCAAATATTCACCAGTTACCAGCTCATGTAAAGCAAGCCACTTTAGAGACTCTTGGGTATTTGTGTGAGGAAATCTCTTCTGATGTCGTAGATCAAGATCAAGTGAATAAAATACTGACAGCTGTAGTTCAGGGTATGAACGCAACTGAAGGGAACAATGATGTTAGGCTTGCTGCTACCCGAGCACTGTACAATGCTTTGAGTTTTATTCAGGCCAATTTTAGCAATGACATGGAGCGTGATTATATTATGAGAGTTGTCTGTGAGGCAACTCTGTCCCCTGAAGTGAAGATTCGACAGGCGGCTTTTGAGTGTTTAGTTTCCATTTCTTCATCTTATTATGAGAAATTAGCCCCTTACATTCAGGACATATTTAGCATCACAGCAAAAGCTGTAAGGGAAGACCAGGAACCTGTTGCTCTTCAAGCCATTGAATTCTGGAGTTCGATTTGTGATGAGGAGATCGATATATTGGATGATTATGTGGGTGATTTTAGTGGGGACTCTGAT
Source organism: Pyrus communis (assembly GCF_041283825.1). Lineage (NCBI taxonomy): Eukaryota > Viridiplantae > Streptophyta > Magnoliopsida > Rosales > Rosaceae > Pyrus > Pyrus communis. The sequence goes on from NC_142565.1 coordinate 936,514, forward strand.
ATTCCGTGCTTCTACTTTATCAAGCAGGCAATCCCTGCCCTTGTTCCTATGCTTTTGGAGACGCTTCTTAAGCAGGAAGATGATCAGGAGGAAGATGGGGCTTGGAATATTGCTATGGCTGGGGGGACTTGCCTTGGGTTGGTTGCTCGGACAGTGGGAGATGATATTGTTCCACTTGTTATGCCTTTCATCGAAGAGAACATAACAAAACCAGATTGGAGGCAAAGAGAAGCAGCTACTTATGCGTTTGGTTCCATCTTGGAGGGTCCTTCGCCAAACAAGTTAACATCTATTGTCAATGTTGCTATGACGTTCATGCTCAGTGCCTTAACAAAGGACCCAAACAACCATGTGAAGGACACTACTGCCTGGACATTGGGAAGAATTTTTGAATTCCTTCATGGTTCAACTATGGATACACCCATAATTACCCCAGCAAACTGCCAACAGATCATCACAGTTCTTCTTCAGAGCATGAAAGATGTTCCAAACGTTGCTGAGAAGGCATGCGGTGCTCTCTATTTTCTGGCCCAGGGCTATGAGGATTTTGGCCCGTCATCTTCCATTGCTCCTTTTTTCCAGGAAATTGTACAGGCTCTACTCACTGTTACTCACAGACCAGATGCGGGGGAATCACGATTAAGGACTGCTGCATATGAAGCGTTGAATGAAGTCGTCAGATGTTCGACTGATGAAACTGCCCCCATGGTGTTGCAACTTGTTCCCGTTATCATGATTGAACTGCATCAGACTCTTGAGGCCCAGCAGCTTGCGTCTGATGAGAAAGAGAGGCAGAGTGAACTACAAGGACTTCTTTGTGGCTGTTTACAGGTCATTATTCAGAAACTAGGTTCATCAGAGCCCACAAAATATGTGTTCATGCCATACGCAGATCAGATAATGGGACTTTTCTTGAGGGTATTTGCTTGTAGAAGTGCTACTGTCCATGAGGAAGCCATGCTTGCCATTGGGGCCCTTGCATATACAAGTGGCCCGGATTTTGCAAAATACTTGCCTGAGTTTTACAAGTATCTCGAAATGGGGCTTCAAAATTTTGAGGAGTACCAAATCTGTGCTGTCACGGTTGGTGTTGTAGGAGATATTTGTAGAGCAGTGGAAGATAAGATTCTTCCTTATTGTGATGGAATTATGACCCAGCTTCTCAAGGATTTATCAAGCAACCAGTTGCACCGTTCCGTAAAGCCTCCTATATTCTCCTGCTTTGGTGATATAGCTCTTGCAATAGGAGAGAACTTTGATAAGTACTTGATGTACGCCATGCCAATGATTCAGAGTGCTGCAGAGATGTCTGCCCACACAGCAAGTGCTGATGATGTAATGACAGAGTACACCAATTCTCTGAGAAACGGAATCTTGGAGGCATATTCTGGGATTTTCCAAGGTTTCAAGAACTCCCCGAAAACCCAGGTTTTGATAACTTATGCTCCTCACATCCTGCAGTTCTTGGATAGCTTATACAAGAGGAAGGACATGTGAGTTGATCTACAGTTCCGTTGTTATTACAAATTACAATTTTTTGTTGTGTTTTTCTGACATTTTATTTTTAATTTACTTGCATGTAGGGATGAAGTGGTGATGAAAACAGCCATTGGTGTCCTTGGAGATCTAGCAGATACACTGGGAAATAATGCTGGTTCTTTGATACAGCAATCTCAATCGTGCAGAGACTTTTTAAATGAGTGCTTGTCTTCCGAAGACAATTTGATTAAAGAATCTGCAGAATGGGCCAAGATGGCCATCAGTCGTGCCATTTCAGTTTGAAGCTACTGCCGTTCGGTATATTCTATTTGTTTGGAGTCCCTGCATGCATTTGGGTGTTGAGTTGGGTCATAGGATTGCATGTGTCAAGCATCGCCATTTTCAGACAACTGAAGCTGTCAGTCTTCAAGTTGTCACTAACTTGCATCATCTCCAAAAGTTGTGACTAACAATTGCATCAGCCCCAAGGGCTTGGGTCCTGGTTTTGTCAAGGAGGAAGAGCGGGTAGTGAGTGTTCCAGAAGCGGGTTAAGGCCTGCAATCAAAACTAACAAAATTCTGTGGATCACAGATTATGTGGCATTTGAGGGGAAGGTAAGTGACATTCATGAAGTCCACATTTCTGTGTCACTGAGGTGAATTGCACTCCGAACGCCAAACAAGATCTTGTTAACCTAAACCACCACCCCTGATGATTTCCTCCAACAAGATTGGGGTCAGAATGGATGAATAATGCCTAATTTTGTTCGGGTGCTGGCATCGTATCACTAACCCAAGTGCCGTATTCCTGAAAATCTACATAGCAGGTCTTCATTCCTGAATTTTGTCCACTCCTGTTATCTTGTTTGCATCTCATCATATTTTTGCTTGTCTTAGTGCGTATTCCAGAGTATTTCCTTAGCAACCCAGACTACCTCCAGTTCGCTCAACGTCTGTGCGTCACCATGAACTCATGGAAACGCAGATCCTACGTTGCATCATCGTTCATTCTCAGCATTGATCATTGTTAGAAGGTCAAGTTAGCTATATGTCCCATACCATATGCATTCATAAAATCATTGTTACGTCGCGTTTTGAAAGACAGATGAACTTTTTTCTTCTTCTTTTGCTTGGGGAACATGTAATCATATTTTTTTTCGGGTCATGTCCGCCTTATGGAAGTTTGTTATCATTAAACGTCACGAATTGTGATAGCATAGCTAGGATTATTTTGTTGGGAAGTTTGGGAGAGGCATTGTATTTGTTTATCTGCCTCAGTTCATGTGTTGTTTTTAAATGGATATCTTCCAGAATCTTATGCATAGCTATACACTTTGGTTGAATTATTGTCGTGTTGTTTGAGGCTTTAAGATTTTGGCATTGGAAAACCATGGACACGTTGACTCGCTCGGAATTTTGCATTATTTAAGCTCGGACGTTTTGGAAGTGCACTGACTTTTTGGGAGTGCTAATAATCGTTCGGTAATTTTGGAACTAAGATTTTCTGATTGGAAGGTAAATGTAGGAGTTGGATAGAAAGTGATCAAAAAGTTGGTCTGAGAAGAGAAGATAGGATTGCCTAGTTTTGACCATGACAAATATTTACTTAATTGAGAATTAGAATTATTTCGTTTTTTGGTTTTCTTGTGTTTTCCTTACGCATCTGAAAATTCGAGAATCAGATTGACTAGAGGGGCTACTTCGTTCGTTGATTCCATTCTCAATTCTTGTACTTTCCCGAATTCATTTTTCCTCGTTCCCAGTAAGTAAACGTGTCATGAATTCATCCAAATTTCTAAAGGGACAAGAATATGGTAGGTTTCCAACTTTCAACTTTGAAGGCAGTTCAAAGAAGGTGGTGTGAGCTTTTGTGATATGACTGCCACCAATACAAAGCAATACAATACAACCACTTTTACATATTCAACATCGTTTTTGGTAGTGGAATTGGTAATCCCCCCGCCACACCATCTGAGGTCAGTCATGACTGAGTCCTTATGAAACCAAAACCAAAAGAAGTGGATTTGATGTTATTAAATGGAGAGGTCTTGTTTCATACGTAGGATTGGATTAGAATGAATAACTCTCTGATTTCAAAGTATGTAGGGAAAAATGAAAAAAACTAATGTGCAACTAGAGGGTAGAACACGGATTACATATGAAGAAAACTTGTGCATTCCAATATCCTCTTCATAGTAGAGTGGATGACATGAGTTTTCTTAGTCCAAAGAAAAAAGAAGCATAGAGGGGGATTGAGATCTTCTTCGGATCTTCGGATCTCACTTTGGAGGGCATGGACTGGGCAATTCGGATTGTTCAAGAGAAAGAGAGAGATATATATTTGGCCGTTGGAGAGGAGAAATTTTTAGGTGTACCCTCACTCATAAATCCTCACTATTCCTCACTTATTTTTCAATAAAAAAATAAAATCAAAATTTTATGAGTGAGGGTACACCAAAAAATTTTGGTGTACCCGGTACACCTAAAAATTTCTCGTTGGAGAGAGAGGTTGTGTGTGTGAGGTGGGGTATTGAAATTGACTAATGAAAACCGCACGATTTAAATTAAATGGTCCGAATTGTTTGGTCCACAGGCTTCAAACTGTAAAATCCAGAGAGAATATGAATCCCATAAAGAGGATGACATCATGACAGTAAGCAATCCAAAATGAATAGAATGTACCACTTTGTGTTTAAGCTGGTGACACCAAATCCCTGTAGAGAGAGCACTAGATACTTCTCTCCCATCCATGCTATGGAGTAAGGACTAAAATCTTATGTTGCAAGGAAGTTTTTTGAGAAAATTAGAATTATATGCCTCATTTTACATTTTTGTAGACTAAATATTTTTGCTTTTTGAGTTTTTGAAACATTTGATTAAGATACTCAGACTTGAACTACTTCACATTAATTGAAATTAATTTATATTTAAATATCTGCTATATATTTTAAATAATTTCAACTATATTTAAGTCTAAAAATTTAAACTTTTCAAATCTAAATGTAAACCACGCCAAATGAAAACGTACCAATATTAAATGAAAATGTACCAACGTCAAACGAAAACGTACCAATCCCGAATTAAAACATACCCAATTATAAGCTATATTAAAATGAATATTCATCTTTTTGGAATGTATAAAAATATGTTTGATTCATACACAATACTCTAGACAGTCTTGTTTTTTCATTTTTGGTAGATAAGTCTCTAGAACAACTTTTAGTTGATCGGATATAAATCCTTATTATTGTAGATAATGCTAAATAATAACGATAAATCATATAATTTTGAATTAACAAAAAAGGCTATTGTCCGTTGATTAATGACTCTTTTTATAAAAAAAAAAAAAATATAATAATTAATTAAGGTAATTTAAACTTTTACATTGTTAACGACTCTTTCTATAAAAAAAAACATTGATTAAAGTAATTCCTCATTATTAGGACAAAAAGTAATAAAACTTATGTTTTGAAAACAAACGTACCAAAAATTCAAATGTACCAAAAACTAAATGTACCAAAAATTCAAATGTACTAAAAATTCAAATGTACCAAGAAGCCAAATGGATCAAAAATTCAAATGTACCATTATAATCAAATGTACTGATATAACCAAACGTACCTAACAATGAGTTTTGTTACATTCTATTTAATTTACTAAAATAAATATTTTAATAAAAAATAAAAAAATCTTAAATCATCATAATAAGATATGCATAAAAATAGGAGGAAAAAAGAGAATGCTAACGTGAATAGACTTCTAATGAAATAAAATTAAAGTATCAAAATTGCAGGGAAAATGTTTAATCAAATTTGCAAAAGGAATAAATGTTTAGTTTATGACATTTAAAAACGAGGCATCTATATCAAAATGTCCCAAATTTTTTTTGGTAAACGAGAGAAATTTACTTACATTAGAAATATGTTACTGCGAAAATATTTAAAGTCAATCGTGTGCTAATTAATTAACATGTGTTATAACTTCCACGCTTGTGATATAATCATGATAGTTCCCGTTAGTCTTTCTTGTAATATGGTTCCCCCGACAACCTAGAACCTTTGCCGAGAACGGAGTTTAATTTGTGGATCAACATGCAAACACCATCATTACCGACAAAAACTCTATTGGGAGATGATTAATTATTGAAACTTTTCTTTGTAGTCTTAAATTAATGTTGGATTATCAACTAGTATTGGACCATGTTCGTGTTGATATATATAGTACTTCAAGCAATGTTTAAAATATCGGTCTCAGTAAAAATATCGATATATAAATTTGTGAAAATATCGATGGGTATATCAATATGGATTTCGATATCAACTGCTTTCGATGGAAATAATGAAAATTTAAAATGAAACTTTAGAGAATGTCAAACACTTGTTTAGACGAAATATAAGAGTTTCTTCGATATTTAACTGAGATGTTGGAAATATCGTTTAAATATGTTGATTTTAGCTAAAATTTAAGAGTTTTTATGATATTTAGTGAAGTTTAGACTTCATCTTCCCATATTTTTCTATGATTTTTCAAATATTTTCATGAAAATATTAATAATATCGAAGAAATTACAAATACTGAATTCAAGAATGTTGACTTGCTCCCCTCACACCATGATCATAGTGCTCTCCCTCTCCAACTAGTGGGTCACTTCTTCCCATTTGATTTTCTCCTGTAGTCCACTCTAGCTTTATGTTTGCTTGTCTTCATCCATTGACCAGCCAGAAAGTGATCGATGAAAGCAGAAATTTGAGGACCAAGACCACATTTTCCACTCATGGTGTTTGGTACCACGGAAAATGAAGTCCATGAGGGAGAGAGGAGAGAGGGAGACAAAGAGGGAGAGAGAGCATAATATGGCTTGAATTTCCTATAGAAAATGATGGATGTCTTGTGTCATTGTGGAATTTAAAAAGCAAAGTTCCATTACGAAATTTACTTGTAGATGAGGAAAACGTAATTGACATTATCAAAGAAAAGGATGCCAATACTTTTCTGTATTTTAAAGGAAGAAAGATTTCAATAAGACAACCTAATTACGTAGCTGATTAGACATTTTTACATAGTGAGATTCCATGCATTTAGAGAGTTAAATTTAACTAGAGTCAGATGATACACATGTACAGAAAGCCCATATCATTATGAAAGTAGCTAAGCTGACCAGACACGTGATGCCCTACACTGAAGTTTACAATCTTGAAACTTTAAGTCTAGGGTTTTTGTAGTATTCATCTCTTGTCATGATTCGAACAATTTCTTTGCAGACCATGAGCCAAACAAATCTACCTAGTTTATTAACTTTTATTGAAACAATGGGCACTTGGAAGGTACATATGTAACCATTGAAACAATGGGAGGAGCATATATAAATAAAGGAAAGAGATCATTTCCGGATCTCTTCTACCAAATCCATCAATCTGGATCCTTTAAATTTGATCTAATGGCTAAAAACAAGGGGTCCCTTTAAAAATTATAATAACTTTAGCCGTTGGATCAAATTTCAAATGCCCAGATTTGTGGATTTGGTGGAAGGGATCCGAAGAAAATCCCTTTCTCTAAATAAAATAGCTTCGACTAGGAATAGGATCCTATTTGTGGGGATCCAGAGAATCAATCAATCGTATACATTCATCGTACATCGTGTGGTTATAAATTATTTTAAAATTTTAATTTAAAATTGAATATAAATAGTACCTAACAAAAACTGATCGTAAGATGTACGATAAACGAACACGAATAATCGATTTCCAAATCCCCACACAAAAAAAAAAAAAAAAACCGGAGAGGATCCTTGTCCCTTCGACTAATCTTACTATGCATCAATGTCGACACAAAATCGTGAAAGGCAGGAAAAAACAAAATAGGGGAGCAAATTAACATATTAAAAAGTGATAAAAATCTCTTCCCCTCCCCCTCCCCCTCCTTTTAATTTGAACTGTTTAAAAGAAATCTGATGCTAAATTATGCTATATATTTAACGAGTTTTATTTTATTTATTTTTAATAAATAAAATAAGATTTATAAAATATGTGCCACAATTTCAAATCATCAGATTTCTTTTAAACAGTTCTAATCAAAAAATAAAATTAAAGAATATATAAATAAGAGGAGAGAGAATCGTCCTCCTAGAATTTGAGCCATGCAAAGAATATTCGTCCTCTTAGAATTTGAGCCGTGCAAGGAATATTGTTGCTTTTGTTTCCACATGCATCAATATATATTTTTCTTTTACTTGACACCAAAGAAAGGAAATGGAAACAGGGCAGTTGACTTTAAGTGTTGTGGGCAACATTTGATTCCGCTGCTGTTGGACAGTGGAGAAGTGCACACGATTGAAACACCAACATCTCTCTCTCTCTCTCTCTCTCTCACACACGCACACACACGCATTGTGCATACGCTTCCACTCACTCCCTAACTCTGACTCCCAGTTAGCATAAAGCCCACCCTCTCTTCCCCCACCTCCCCTTGCAAGAACCATCCAGGATTCTTCACCATTTGAACTATTCATCATACAAGGAAGAAGAAGAAAATAAGCCATGGCTGTTATAATCAATGGCTTTCTTCTTCTGCAAGTGCTTTTCCACTCTAGCTCTATGTTTGCTTGTCTTCATCCATTGACCAGCCAGAAAGTGATCGATGAAAGCAGAAATATGAGGACCAAAACCACATTTTCCACTCATGGTGTTTGGTACCATGGAAAATGAAGTCCACGAGGGAGAGAGGAGAGAGGAGAGAGGGAGACAAAGAGGGAGAGAGAGCATAATATGGCTTGAATTTCCTATAGAAAATGATGGATGTCGTGTGTCATTGTGGAATTTAAAAAGCAAAGTTCCATTACGAAATTTACTTGTAGATGAGGAAAACGTAATTGACATTATCAAAGAAAAGGATGCCAATACTTTTCTATATTTTAAAGGAAGAAAGATTTCAATAAGACAACCTGATTACATAACTAATTAGACACTTTTATATGGTGAGATTTCATGTATTTAGAGAGTTAAATTTAACTAGAGTTAGATGATACACACGTACAGAAAGCCCATATCATTATGAAAGTAGCTAAGTTGACCAAACACGTGATCATGATGCCCTACACTGAAGTTTACAATCTTGACACTTTAAGTCTAGGGTTTTTGTAGTATTCATCTCTTGTCATGATTCGAACAATTTCTTTGCAGACCATGAGCCAAACAAATCTACTTAGTTTATTAACTTTCACTGTCACTTGGAAGGTACCCATGTAACCATTGAAACAATGGGAGGAGCATATCTAAATAAAGAAAAGAGATCCTTTCCGGATCTCTTCTACCAAATCCATCAATTTAGGTCCTTTAAATTTGATCCAATGGCTAAAAACAAAAGCTCCCTTATAAAATTATAATAACTTTAGCCGTTGGATCAAATTTCAAGGACCCAGATTGATGGATTTGGTGGAAGGGATCCGGAGAGGATCCTTTTCCCTAAATAAAATAGCTTCGACTAGGAATAGGATCCTCTCCAGATCCTCTTTATGGGGATCCAGAGAATCAATCAATCATGTTCATTCATCGTACATCGTGTGGTTATAAATTATTTTAAAATTTTAATTTAAAATTGAATATAAATAGTACCTAACAAAAACTGATCGTACGATGTATGATAAACGGACACGAATGATCGATTTCCAAATCCCCACACAAAAAAACCCGGAGAGGATCCTTGTCCCTTCGATTAATCTTACTATGCAACAATGTCGACACAAAATCATGAAAGACAGGAAAAAACAAAAAAGGAAGCAAATTAACATATTAAAAAGTGACAAAAAGTTAAAACCCCAAAAAAGTAGGCAGAAAATAACTAGAATTTTGGACTTGGATTATCTCTCCGCCCCTTTCTGTCTCTTCACCTCCCACTCCTTTTAATTTGAACTGTTTAAAAGAAATATGATGTTAGACTTATGCTATATATTTAATGAATTTTATTTTATTACTTTTATTCAATAAAATAAATAAAATAAGATTTACAAAATATGTGACATAATTTCAAATCGTCAAATTTCTTTTAAACTGTCCAAATAAAAAAAATAAAATTAAAGAAGACAAAAATAAGAGAAGAGAGAATCGTCCTCTTAGAATTTGAGCCATGCAAGGAATATTGTTGCTTTTGTTTCCACATGCGTCAATATATATTGTTCTTTTACTTGGCACCGAAGAAAGGAAATGGAAACAGTGCAGTTGACTCTAAGTGTTGTGGGCAACATTTGATCATTCCGTTGCTATTGGACGGTGGAGAAGTGCACACAATTGAAACACCAACATCTCTCTCTCTCTCTCTCTCTCTCTCTCTCTCTCTCACACACACACACACACACACACACATTGTGCATATGCTTCCACTCACTCCCTAACTCTGACTCCCAGTTAGCATAAAACCCACCCTCTCTTCCCCCACCTCCCCTTGCAAGAACCATCCAGGATTCTTCACCATTTGAACTATTCATCATACAAGGAAGAAGAAGAAATTAAGCCATGGCTGTTAGAATCAATGACTTTCTTCTTCTGCAAGTGCTTTTCCTCTCAGCACTTCTCATACTTCCCTTATCTTCAGGTGAGCACATATACTCTTCTTCTGCATGATATAATGCATCAAGGGAGATGTGAACTTGAGTGCATATAGGGCTCGTCCGCTTTACCTTGAATCCCATTTCTGTTTGCATGTAACTGTTTTAGGTTAGCCTAATAAGCTGACATAAGTACCCTTTGTAGGCATTGTTAATGAAGACTTCAAGGACGGCATTGATCCCATTCACTTGCTTCACAAGGTAGAATATCTACTGTTTCTTCTAGGGTTTTTTATCATAAATACATCATTAGTTACGATTAAGATTAATTTTCCTGATCATTCTTAATTTCTCTTGCTAACAAATTCTTTATTATGATTACGAAGAATGGCGTCCGAATATATTCGAGGAAGCTTTGGAGGCTCGATGCAGAAGTGCACGACTACGACGATGCAGGACCCAACCCTAAACACGATCCTAGAAGGAAACCCGGCAGTGGCAGGAACCCATGAGACTGCCTTAATTTCGGCTTAATTATTAGTCAAGTAAATAATGAATTAATAACACTAGCGTTTTCTCCCCAGAAGGCGCCTACGAGGTTTCGATCACGTATAAGCAAACCTAATATAGCAATCCGAACGAGTTTCTTCATCGATATATATATATATTGTTGTATAAATCTTGTTTGTGTGTGAGTGTGTGTGGCTACATATGTGTATGAGCAGTGTAAAATATGTACTTATCCATTGCTTTGATAATGAATGAATAATTAAAAACTCTACACAGGTCTTGCAAATCTCACGATTCTGTCGATTCGCTTCCAAATGACGGAGTTTTGATTGCATTCCCGTACCAACAAAACAAGAACATTGTATTCATCTCGAGGGTTAAAAACGTAAGAAATTTCCCTATGGCAACGCATAAGGCAAAGGCAATTCCTTAGTTTGATGCTAAAATAATAGTGACTAAATCGCGCGTTGTACATGTATTTTGAATTTTCAAGGCATCCAAAAGTATCAAGGTGCGAGGCATGTACAGTTAAGATTATACAAACGAAACGTGTGAAAATCTATGTTGATGATTTCCATGATTCCGTTATATACATTCTTGGGAATCCGGAGATTCATGTTGAAAGCAAAGATGTTGAGATCCAAATTCCGAGCGACACAATCCCAACCGTAGCAAAAGCTTGGCCGAATTCATATACAACATTTTGTTGTTGAAATGGCAAACCTTGCCAGTCTGTCCGCCTGCAGATGAACAAAAAAACTAGATCAGAAAATCTTGAAAATTAAAGAGGAAGGTGAAAATCAAGATTGCAGAGCAGATAGATACATACCCTAAATCTGCTATGACAATGCTGATGTTATCTTGCGAGCGTTGATCCTGTTCGATGTATGAAAATATAAGAACCCAAATAAAAAATCTGACTAATATGTGTAGAGTGAAACATATATTCTATGTAATTTGTTACCAGAGCAGCTTCAGCAAGCGCATCACAAGCTAGCTGCAAAACAGACGGAATAAAAGGCGGTACATTTAAGCATTGGATCACCATTTGAATTACAATGTTAAAGCAGATTGATGCATTCAAATGAAGGCAGCAGTTAAACCTGCACATCTCCATGTTCTCGAAGCTGATTCCTCACAAAAGTCACCGCATCTGAGCTGAACGAGTGACCAAATTTTACATGAGCGATTAAATTGATGAGAAAACATGACAATTATCTGCTTTTCTACCAAGTGTGTTAAATCCAACGGACCTGTTTATGTAGTCCCATAAGCCATCCGATGCTAACAGGACAAATTCTGAATCTGTCCCGAAAGTTACTTGAAAAACATCTGGAGATGCAGTAACAAGGTCTCCACTGAATTGTACTCTGTCATAACATAAAAGGGGTTTGAATCAAAGTATTCTTAGACAGACACAATGACATTCTAAAATACAGAGAAAGAACAATCTAATTTACGCTACTTACTCCGCTACTCTCTATTTTGAAAGTTTAGTGTAGTGCAGAAACTAAATGCTTATGAAAGTGTTCTACTTCGTACTGGCTAGCAATGAACTGATCAAAAGCGTCCTAAACTACAAGAAGCAAACAAATCGATGAAACTAGTCGTCAAGAACACAAGGATTACCCACCGAGAAGCAAATTTTTCTGTCCATCTCCCTACTTCAACTCCTTTCTTCACCATCCTTTACATTACCAAATGCACAAAACTATCAGTATATGCATATTCCGATCATCTACATATCAACGAAAAAAAGCTGATAATAATTGATCGTATTTTTAGAAGGATGAACAGAAAATTAAAAGACTGAACTCGTTTTTCTTTGTCTTGAACCGCATGTCACCAAAAGCACGAGAGACAGCAATGTCACCACAAATTCTTCCGTTGCTGATCTATAGACGCCATAAGTTGTCATAACAGATTCAACTTATAAATTATCGATGTCATTAAAAAGCAGTTTCTAAGCTCTCAAATTATACAGAAGAAAATTGAGAATCGTAAACAAAGAATAGAAAAACACACCCATCCACCTGCTTCTCTGATTCTTTTGATTTCTTGAAGAGAGGCCTTGTTGCTCCCGTACGGTCTATGAGGATGCGTAAGCACCTCCGCCTTTCCAGAACAAGATTGAACCTGCATCAGCCAGTCAGCTGATAAATGCAGCAAATTACATACAAGTTGCAATCCTTAAATTTATTGTTTCATCGTTTTCCTATGACACTCAACCTTAACATTCCTACACTCGTATCATTTTCTGGCTTTTAATGAAGTTCTGCACGAAATACAAGTACCGAAACAAGGTACATACCACACAAGAATCACCAACATGTGAAATGACCAGTGTATCGTTTCCAACGAACATCAGGGTAGCTGTCGAACCAGATTCATCTTCCTCCCCATTGCTTTCGAGCCTTTACAAAATCAAACACCATCTAAACCTTCAACCCAATTATATACGTGTATACAAAACATATTTGAGGCTACATGGTTTACACATTTGATGCAAAGTAAACCAAAATGAATTTACGAGCTTCTTTGCTACGACTTTTGGAATGACTATAAGTGTTTTCTGATAACCAAAAGCGCTTCTCTCAAAAGTTCTACATATTTATAATAAAAACGTCTAACATAAGTGCTTACAAGCAAAAGTTCTTCCGACCAAACAGTCCAAACGAACTTACCAGTTTAACAATTTGGAGTCAACTTTTTCAAACGCCTCCTGCAATGCTTCTCTAATGGCCTTGAAGTCGTTTCCACGCAGTAGCAGCCCGCCCTGCAAAGCCGCACAACACTCCTTGTAGAGCTCTTCCCTGTTACAAAAAACAGTTTTAATCCGTCACTACAAAAATTGGCAATACCTAGCAAAACGCCAAATGCGCGAGTATGTAATTTTCTTAGACTAGTATATCATGTCACATATGATCTTCGAGTCTAAACATTTTATCTCTCGCTCTTTTAATCTCAATAAAGTGAAGCAAAATCAAAGACATCGGCTCAGCTAGGTTTTTTAGTATAATTTTAGTATGTTCATACTCCAACCATTAAAATTTTAACGAATTGGAAATAGTGATGTCAAACCTGAGGAACTTGACCGAGTTGAACCCTGCATGGCCGTCAAAAACGGCGGCAAATGAGAACCCGTCAAGGCCATCAGACCGGACAACGACAGCGTCTTCCATCTCCTCCCGGGCACCCTGCAGACTTGTCAAACCCCATCGGATTCCCCCCACGTCGGTCAGGGCAGAACCCGGCGCGTCTATTGCAATGGCGGAGCAGCTTCTGCTTCTAGCTTTTATGTTAAAGCTGCTTTTTTCGGCGGCGCTCTTGAATGAGCCGCCGTGGTATTTGGTTAGGAGGAACCTATGCAGCTGTGGGCTTATCAAAGCCATTTTATCACCAGTAGTAGTAGTACTACTGGTACTGAGTTAAATCGGTGAGTTGGGACGAGTTCAAGTTCAGAATTAGGACGAATGGTGGTGGTGGTGGTTGTGGAGGTGAATTGTTGTTGTGAAGGATAAGAGAGAATGAAGCTGCACCTCTAACTGGATTAACAGATTGGGTAGGAACGTGGGACCCCTTTACATTACCATTTGACACTTTGACCTTTCACCACAGGCCACGTCATATGTGGCCCACTTTAAGGTGGGGTCCTAAAGATGCTGACCAAGATTCAATACTATCAATAGGTAGAGAGCTGCTCTAAGAGCTAAGTTTTAGCCTCAATATAAACTCTTGTTATGTGTTTGGAAAGTCCACTATCTGTCCAATAGACGATAGCCACATGATAGTTTAGTGACATGAAAGAACCTTTTTTTGAAGAGCTACTTCAAGGGACGATCTGTCATGTATACCCGATTCATCTAAGTTATTCTCTTTTTTAGATTTTGTAAATATTACTCAATAAACCTTTAAACATCACATACCCAATAAGAACACCTTTAAGCATCAAGTATTCAATACAAACACCATCGAAAGAGCGCACTCGTTAGGTCATCATGATCTAGTGAGCAACACATTGACAATTGGCCTATATCTGGCTCTTACTCCATCTTGATTGGTCTATTACACACATCCATCGGGTCATTTGTAGGCATTCATACTTGATGCATGTTCGCACCCTAAATAGGAGGAAGGGAAGGAGAGGGAGATGCTGACGTGATTTAATCGTAACCGTTTAAAATGTTGACTTGGTTGAATCGAATACTCCTCCCTAAAAAAATCGTACGTACACATCAAGTGGGTCATTTGTAGGCGTTCGTACTTGATACATGTTTGTACCCTAGAAAAACCGTAGTGTGCTGTCAATAGAATTTTTCTAGATAGCAGGGAGGAGAAGCAAAAATGATTTAGAGATAGATTATGAAACAAAAACTTAATTATAGATAATAGCCTCCAGATTACAATAAAACATGAACTAATGGTGTATCTAATCCACTAATCCATTTTTAAGTAAATTCTTCTTTCAAATAAGAAGGCCCTGGCTTGAAGGGGTCGGATTCTTCATATGCCTCTGGTCTAAAAAACCCAGCATCGTTCACTCGGTTGCTTATCACTTGAAGGATGGCTTTCTTCTTGCCCCCATATTCGTCTCTGTTGTTCTCCACATACTCAATAGCCTCGGCCGCTACGTCATTGACAAAATCAAACCGGTTATCTTCCGATAGCAGTAGTCTCTCGATGTCCATTCCCAAGAGCTGTCCTCCGTCTTTTACCTTCCGAACCTGCTCCTCGAGGAATGGTACTCTCTCCATCTTGTATCCCAGCATGTCATCTTTCTTTGTCTAAAGAAGGAAAAATTTGCAAACACTTTCACGTCACTGATCAACACCAACAAAAAGGATAATGATAAGGATCGAAAGCAACATAAAGACTGCATGCCTACGATGGATCTTGTTACACGACTCATAGAAAATCAGCTGGAAAATGCCAAATTGCAGATAAACAACCAGATCCATTTCCATACACTAGAACTCGCCATGGGAGCTAGCTCAAATTGTCAATAGATAATGAGTAATGGGTTGTTTCTACAATATCACAGAATCGTCACACATTTTATTATCGGATTAAATACATGCCGAAACCAAATTACAGAACCATGAACATGAGTTTATACTAAATTTCAAGCCATATATCCTTTTGATAAGCATTCACTTACATGAACATTTAAATTTAGACACGTGAAAACTCTAAATTCCTGCTCCTCGTAATAACACCGGAACTTATAGTTATTCTTCGCCGTGAATTAGTTCTACCTCCAAAATTGGATTGCTTAAAGCTTGCCAAAAGTTTTAAAAACCATTAATGGGGCCTCGTTCGGTGTATAAGATTGGATTGGATAACTCACTACATTCAACGTATGCTTAAGCAATAAATCAATGTCAACTTCCCAATTTTGTCTTACGTCGAAGCTAGAAGATTGATCGGTCACGAAGAAAACGTACGCAACAAAATTTGAAAGTTGACATCCAATTCTTCATTCAACATATATCGAATCTAGTAACTATCCGACCCAAATTCCAATCCTCGATATCAACGAGTCCCACAATCTTCTTCTTTCTTTTGTCCACCATTTCTTTTAGTGCTCAATGAAATACAATTCCCAACCATCAAAATCAACAATTTCTATACTATTTAAAAGCATTAACAAGGAAAATTAAGGAAAATTTAATTGGGTTTTCTCTTTTGTACCAGTTTTCTTCGCCGCCACACTCTGCGACCTCTGTCATCTTTCTGCATCCGGGAAATCACCTGCAAAGTGTTTCACGTCAAAGCAACAACAACAAAACTTTATCTCACTACGCAAAATCGGCTGCATAAATCATACAACGCCACTACGATCGGTTTTGCGCCAAAATTTTAAAAAATTAATAATAATTTCACAGAAAACCCAACAAAATTCAGTAAGAAAAGGCAACGATTTCTAACCTTCGGCCTCATGGAACAGCTCGAAAGCGTCGAACTTTCCACTCTCAGCTGCATCCTCTGCAGTGAAAAAAATAAGAATCAACTTAAAAAATAGTAAGAAATTAAGAATTTGAATTTCGCGGATACTGGATTTTATTTTTATCCAAATTATTTTAGAGAGAGAGAGAGAGAGAGAGAGAGAGAGAGTATTACATGGGAAGGAGGTGAGAGAGTGAAGACGGGGAGTGTCGAGAAAGCCATCGCTGTGCGTTGGCCGTTGCGTTATCCCCTCCTCCGCCTTCCACCTTCTTTAGGTTTATGCTTTAGCTGTTCGCGGCAAAAATGTCCTCACACTAATCTGAATTTACATGTATGCCATCGCATTTGATACTATCGTCCACGTAAGCAAACCACGAATGACATGTTGAGGACGGAACCATGGAAGGACCAGAATGATTCCAGCATGCCTGGTATTTTTTTATACATAAAAAACCTAGAATTGTTTTCTTATTTCTTTCAGGTTCGATTTAAGGATACTAACTCTTATACAGTTAATTGATGTTACTGTCGATTTTGTTTTGAGGGACTCAGGTGATAAAAAAAAAGAGAAGAAGTAAGCGAGAATTAATTTTTATTTTTTATTATCCTTTTATTTTATTCCATGAAGTCTTATAAAAGTACTACTTTTTCTTTTGCTTTTGTTTTTGTTTTTTTGTTTTTTTTTGTTTTTATTCTTTGAAGTCCTCTAATACTCTTACTTTTTTGTTTTTTCACTTTAAAAAAATTATTACTTTTTCTTTTGCTTTTTTCTTTTTTTTTTATTCCCCTCATTTTTCCTTCCTTGGTTCTTCCGCTCGCATCTAGAAAGGACTTTTATTTTGATAATGAGTCATGATAATGGACGTGGGGGTTGAGTTGAGAAAAAGACAAAAATAACCTCACACCAAAACCAAATGACGGTGGTTGGTAACTTAAGAGAGCGTTATTTTAAGGGTGAGAATTTAGGCCCCAAACTCAAATGGCATTCCTTATTTTTCTTATATCAAGAGAGTGATTTCAAGTGAGACTTTAGGTCCCTCGTGAGCTAAAATTTTATCTCCGCCACTAGACATGTTGAGTTACTTGAAATGAAAAAAATTCATGAATGAGAATGATAATTGATTATTCATGCATGAGATAAGCTGCTGAGTGATCGCCTAACTGGTTAACCACTTAACTTTTAATTTGTTGTGCTAATAACGTATGATATGTCAAAAAGTAAGATTATACAGAAAAATATCTTCTCATAAGTAACATCGAACAAACCAAAAAGTGAGATTATAGAGATAATATCTTTCCATAAGTTAACATCGAACAAATGATTTTAGATGGCAACAGGAATTTTGAAATCCAACTTTATTCCTCTAATTTTGAAGTTGGATTTCAAAATTCCCGTGGATCCCATCAACTTTATGATTCTTAATATTCAGTAAACACTGGAGTATCTCATAATCGGAATTCAATTCCGCTCTTTAATTCCTATTACCTTTACGTAAATGTGCCATTATTACTATGTTGAATTGCTTTATGGTGACTATATCAATAATAAGAACGCTCATTGGTATTACAAGGAAAAATCGCGGACATTGGTGCCAACAGCTTAATTTTCCAAAAATAAAAAATAAAGTATTGAAATCCTTTGAAAAAAGTTAGGAAAACTAATAAAAATAATTTGAAAATTTTGAATTTTAATCAAAAGGATAAAATAGTGTTGTAAGTAAATAATATCATGAATGACTTTTTAGAGTAAAAATATCATTTTTATTAAAAATGAATAGTATCAAAAGTATTTTGTTAAAACTCCCTTTAAATTTAGTACTATTTTTTCTTGAAGATATTGGTTGCTATTTGAAAGTAGTACGTACAAGGAGTATTTTCTCTCATGTTTTTCTTGGAAACCAGCACCACCATCATCGCCTTATTCCTTCTCGGCATCCACCCATCATGGCACCTCCATTAACAAATGATCTCAAGTATGCAAGAAAATAGTGTTGAATATACACAAACATATGGCGACTTACAATTATCCTAGCTATTATTCTAATAAATAGTCAATTCCTAGTTGACTACGGAAGGATTGCTTCTTTGAAAGTTGTATTTTTCCAAATTTTTCACGATCATCGAAGTTGGTATTCCTTTGATGCCCTCACAAATTTGGAAAATGCAAGGGCAAACTTTGTTGTAAAGGAAAAGTTGTCTTTTGATGATTGAAATGTTGCAGGTTTGAGTCTGGAAACAACCTCTTTGTAAAGTAGAAGTAAGATTACGTGCGATAAACGTTCTTCCGATCCTCACAAAGTAGAGAGTTTTGTTGGATTTGACTCGTCAAAGTAGGCATCATTGATTACGGGCCGACGATATCAACAAGGAAAGGGGTGGTTATGTACAAATTTTTGGTATTCCATGTCTTGCAGGACATTGGCGAAAGCAAGAAGTCTAGAGAGAGGGACAACAGCGAGAAAAGGGATGGCTGTCACGGGCCGACGATATCGACACGGAAAGTGCCATGGGTGAGAGCGGCTGGGAGAGAGTGTTTGTGAGTTTTTCATTTCTTAACTACTTTAAAAAGGGCAAAAATTAAAATTTTAAAGAATAATTCTAAAGGTGGATTGTGTTTCTAAGATTGTGGGGGTGTTAATAGAAACACTCTAACAAAAACAAATCAAAATAAGATCCTTAGGAGATGTAAAAAAATCCTACATAAACTTTTTTGACAAAAAATAGAAGGCGTTTTTTTTATTCCAAAAGAGACGGCAAAATCTTATACATACTGACATTCTCCACTTTGCTGTCAAATTTGAAGGCAATGTCAAAATTTTCACTTTGTTTTTGTTTTGTTTTGTTTTTTGTTTTTTTGTTTTGATGATGGGCTCACATATTTCTTTATTTATTGTTTAATTTATTATTAAATTCTGAGCCACTTGATATTATAAATAACTAAAAAGTATTTTAATATGACATCTCAGTTAAAATATGATAGTTTACAAAAAAAAATTTTGCCACATCAACCATAGAAATGAAATTTAAAATTTTTATTTGACATATAAGGACGGTCAAAATCTCTCTTGTTGTGATAAATTTGGTTCAATGAACATTTCCTAAACATTGGCGATTAGCTTTTGATTGATATCTGGATACAACTGCAACAAGATGCCTGTGATATGGTTCGAACTCACTTTGCCATTAAAGGGAAATCAAGTTGTAAATCTAATGCAAAAGTTTCAAGCAAGGTGTTTAGAATCATTTTAGCAAAAGCAAAGACAAATTTATATATAAAAAATATCTTTTCAAGTTTGTCCTTGGACTACATGTACTATATGAGGATTGGGATTCTCTTCGAATCCCTTCCATATGGATACTTCAAATCCTTCAATTAGAGAGTTGAAGAGAGTAAGAGATGGAGGAGAGGGAAGAAGGTGAACAAAAGAAAGTAACACATGAAAGAAGATGAGTAGGATAAGGTGAAGATGGAAGACGATGAATAGGAGAACGTGAAGGTGAGCAGGGAACTAATTCCTAGTTGTTTGATTTTCAGTTGAACGAACACGATTGAAGGATTCAGATAGAAGCCGGAGAAAATTATATTTCATTATATGACACATAATAATTAGATCAACTGATCAAGACGGTGTGTCTGTTTCTTAAGGCTGATATGGCTGTAGCCTAGGGCAAATTTTGGAATTTACAAAAGAACATCATGTAGTTTCATAAGCGGAAGTCGTCCAATTCATAACTAGCCCGAACCTTTTTTGGTAATAGCAACCTTCCTCGAACATAAAAAGAAAATTAGCTCTCCCTGTAAACTTTCCAAGCTCCACCTTTGGTTTGTTCACTTGCTTACGAGTCTGAATCGAGTTCGAATTCTGTTCTTATAAACTTAAAATATCTCTTAATTATTAAGATAATGTGTTTGTCTTATTACGCTCGACGAGTCCCATTTATATTTCCCTAAATTAGGGTACATAGCCGACAATATGTACTATGCAGACCGCGTACTCTCCATTACCTCACAACTTTTGTAGTACGTTATCCCAAATTTATGCCTAAGCCGCGTTAAACCGTCATCTTCATGTGAAAGAGGAGGGATTTTTCAACGTGTGACCGACACACGAAATAGTACATTATGTATCACATACAAATGATAGGATTTATGTGTTAAAAGTTAATAACTTAAATAATAATTTTTTTTATCACTTACATAAAACTACATGATGTTATCGTCTGTGTTTATAATGAAAAATTTCTCGTGAAAGAGACTATATAAATAAACAATTATTAACAAAAGTAATTATTTATTGTTACCTCACAGTTGGGTGTTGGGGAAAGTAAAGTAAACCAGACTGAACTGGTAAATCTGGCAGCTCGCCTCCACTGACTCTGCAAATTGGACTCCTCTCTTTACCTCTCTCCTCCCTCTCTCTATAGATTCTGCAAATCTTCTAGGGTTTTCAAACTTGAACAATTTTCTCACGCTTTCCGACGAACCAAACAGGAAAGAAAGAAAATGGAAAACAGAAAAAACAGAGGAGGACAAAGGACACTAGGAAAATGACCGAGCTCAGAACTCAGAAGTAACCCTTACCCTTTGCTTCTTTGACTCCTGGACCAAGACAATCTGAACCCCTAGACCTCCGATTCCCGGAAAGGTGTGTACTTTTCCCGGAAAGTTGTGTGCTTTCCCAGAACGTTAAGAATCCTAGGTTTTTGAGAGAGGTGGTTTTGGGAGATGGACAGGTCTAGATCTAAGCGGTACTACTATGAACAGGACTACGATACGGAGACTGTGGGTAGGACGAGGCCTCGGTACAACCACCACTATGCGAACAACAACCACCGCCACCGCGGAAGTGGCGGCGGTGGCGGCGGTGGTGGTGGAAGACCCAATAAGCCGCCTCAGCAGGACCCGTCGGTTACGGTAACTACGACGTACCGTATTCTCTGTCACGATATGAAGGCTGGAGGGGTGATTGGGAAGTCCGGTAGCATCATTAAGTCGATCCGGCAGCACACCGGCGCATGGATCAACGTGCATGAACTGATTCCCGGAGACGAGGAGCGGATTATTGAGATTTCCGATACGCGGCGGCGGGACCCGGAGGGGCGAATGCCGTCGTTCTCGCCGGCCCAGGAGGCGCTATTTTTGGTCCATGAGAGGATTCTGGAGAGTGATGGTGCTGGGTTTGGCGGTGAGGAGGAGGATGAGTATGGTGGCGGGGTTAGAGGAGGTGGCGGCGGCGGTGGTGGGAATCGAGTGGCGACGCGGCTGGTCGTGTCGAGAATGCATGTGGGGTGTTTGCTTGGGAAGGGTGGGAAGATAATTGAGCAAATGAGGATGGAGACAAGGACCCAGATTAGGGTGTTGCCTAGGGATCAAAATCTGCCCCGCTGTGTTTCGATGTCGGAGGAGATTGTTCAGGTTTCGGAACTTACAGATTTACCTGCATTCTGATTCATGTGTTGCATGTCACATATTGATGAACTTTTCAGCTGCATTCCATTTTTAGTAATAGGTGCCATGTTTGGAAACTTTTGTTTCCGGTTAAGCTTAGTAAAAACTGCGAAAACCATCAGACCGGACATAAAACCGATTGTTGGAAGCTCGATGATTTAGTAAATGACCCGTACTGCGAGTGAATTATGCTGATTGAAGGAGTGTTTTCGTGTCCGTGGAGTTTGCTGAGGTGTTTGTAGTTCTAATTGGTAGTTTTTTTGTGAAGAAATTTGTAGATTTTAGTTGCATCTTGTTGGACAGGAGAGTGTTAAGCGGATTTAAACATCTCTTTCGATATTTAGATACATTGAAGTTTGTTTTATGTAAACCATTGATTGGCTTGAATGGCTTACGCTACGCTTTTAAGATACCACTAAGCATGTGTTGCATTTCTGCTGCAGGTAGTAGGCGATCCGAATAATGTAAAGAATGCTGTGGCAATTATTTCATCACGCTTGAGGGAGAGTCAGCATCGGGATCGCAGTCATTTCCAGGGGCGAGTGCATTCACCTGAACGGTTCTTTCCTCCTGACGATGATTATATTCCTCATATGAACAATGCAGGACGGAAGGCACCCATGGATGGGGCTCCCTTTGTACCGCGATTATCTAACCCCAATATCAGAAACAACAACTATGCCCCCCGTTCATCTGGTTATCCAATTGAACCTGGGTCTGCTCATATGACTGATAATGTGCAGCCCTTTGCTGAAGACCTTGTGTTTCGAATACTCTGTCCAGTTGACAAAGTTGATCTTATAGTTGGAGATTCTGCCGGAATTATGGAATTGCTTCAAAATGAAATTGGTGTAGATGTCAAGGCTACAAACCCTGTGGTTGGTGAAGATGAACAGATAATCATAATTTCTTCCGAGGAGGTACTTCATAATTATCTGTTGTTTATCTCGATATATAGTAAACTTGTATGGGTGCATTTTCTTCTGTCTGTGTGAAGTGATGATACACCCTCATTGCGAGTGGCACTGCTAACTAATCTGGACATGTTACTCGCAATGATTGGCTTTTGTACATGCTTATCCTCCCCCGCCCGCTTCTTTGTTCTATCTTTTTGTGGAAAGGTTTTGACCATTTAATGTGTGTGCATAGGGTCCTGATGACGAGCTGTTTCCAGCTCAGGAAGCTTTGTTGCATATTCAAACTCGCATTGTCGATCTTAGTCCAGACAAAGAGAACATTATAACTACTAGGTTACTTGTCCCAACAAGTGATATTGGCTGGTTAGAGGGAAGAGATGGGTTGTTATTGGAAATGAGGCGACTTACTGGTGCAGATATACAAATTCTTCCCATAGATGATCTTCCCGCGTGTGTATCAGGGGACGATGTGCTTATACAGGTTTGTCATTCTATTTCTACCTGCTAATTTCATGGAAATGCCAGAATTGTGGTTACATGCCTTTCTTCTCGTTCTTTGAGAAGCTTTCTTGGCTGACCTTTTTTTGTTCGTTTGGCTGAATACCTTCTTAGTGGACTTGAAAACTAAAAACGATACTAAACTTTTGAAACATCACATGGTTGGTTCATTTTTAAGTGGGGCTTGTATATTTAGATATAGGATGATCTTGGACTGTGCTATGTGGAAAATCCACTGGAAGAGATAAAGGTCTGTTCGTCCAATTATGCTGTTTGACTAGAATTTCTTGTGAACGCTTGCTTCTATCCCATGTCTGTGTCTTTGAATATGGCGTCTACAATTTGGTGGACAAGATGAATTACGCTTTAGACAATTCTGAATGGCTCCTACTTGCCATCTACAGATTGTAGGGGAAATAAAAGCAGCTCGAGATGCCCTTGTTGAGGTGACGTCAAGAATACGGAGTTACTTGTATAGAGAGTTGTTTCGAAAGGATACGACACCACCGGCTTTTGCACCAGGCCCTGTGGGCAGTGCTTTCGCAACGGAGCCGTCTTTGAATAACACATTTCCAATTCGTGAAGCTCATACTGGAAATGATCCTCCTATGAAAATGTATCAGAATGTGCAAACCGGGGGAATAGCACAGCCATCAAAGGTTGCTTTAAGAATGCTCATTTACTGTCCATCTTACAGTTTCTTTTCTCCTTTCAGTAATCACTACATGGTTTTACTTGAGTATATCCTTCTTTCATTTCTTTGCGTAGGATGCTGGAAGGATTGCCAGTGAAACTGTGAAGCTAAACGAAGGTGAACGGCGTGAAGATGTTCTGAGTTCTTTGAATAGGTAGCAACTTTCTTCTCCGTTTAACTATTAAGGCCTCTTATTAATCATAGGCTCATTTTATTCCTTGTGTGTGTGTTTGTGTGTCTGGATTTGCTACCAATCAATGTTGAATTATTCATCTTATTGACGCTTTCTCAATATTTTCTGTTAGAATGCCTGTGACACTTGTCACTAGGAGTATACTTGAAGTTGTGATACCAGAGCAGGCAGTTTCAAAGCTCATAACGAAATCGAGAAACAAGCTTGCTCAGATCAGCGAGGTCAGCCTGATGAACTCTTTTAGTCGTTTGCCTTCTTTGTTTTCCGACTTTAGCTATGATTGATTGTATTTTGCGACTTGTATTTCAACCTAAACAGTTATCGGGAGCCAGTGTGACCCTGGTAGAGGATAGACCGGAGGAAACACAAAAGATCATTCGAATTTCAGGAACTCCAGAGCAGGCTGAGAGAGCTCAGAGCTTGCTTCAGGGCTTTATTTTAAGCAGTGAGTCTCTCTTTCTCTCCAAGTGTATGTTGTATGTCCGCCTACGTTCTTTCTTGCATTTCTGATGGTCTTCTTGTAATTTGACTCATAAACCCTCCTTTTTCATCAGCACAAGAAGACGGCCCTTAGACGAGCAAGAGCAACATTGATGCTAAAATTTTGAGCTGGTCTCGCACTCTCGCTGCATATTTTGCTATTCGGATCATTTCTGGATGTATTGTCCTGCAAGGTAGGGAGTTTTTGCTCCATAGTTTAGGCACACATCGGTTTATATGAATGTATCCACTGTAAATGTAATCTCTAAGAGCGCTTTAGGTCTAGTTCTCTTCAACATTTCGATTTTCCTGCACGAATCTGGGACGTGGGAAAGCAATTTTTTTTTCGTCTGTGTGTATTATGTTTTGCGTTGATGATCGATGATCACGCGTCCGGTGCTGTACTTATGCCGTGATCTTACATTAAATCATTGATGGTTGCATGTTCAAGTGTTGCAAATCAAATTAAGCTGTGTATCACTTTTGGGGATGAATCTTTGCTACTGGTGGTGTGAACTGGCCAATTCTTATTCCCCTTCAAACACCAAGTACACCTTGTGAACTGGTCCTACCAAAAACACAGGTCTCCGCAAAGTCGTATATGGGGCCTGGTGCCTGTTCAGAAGGTCAAAGAAGTTGGTGACCCTATTAGTTCATTATTGGTTTACAGAATCATAGTACCCATTGGCTTCGGTTCTTGTTGGACTTATGTCGGGTTCACGTTCTCAAGTTCGAATCCTTCTATAATGCTAATGAGATATAAATACGAAACATTTTCATGGTAGAAATGAGTAAGGTCAGTTGGTTAGTGTAACGTGTTTGTCTGTTTGCACGAAAGTTCTGAATATCCCCCTCTAGAGTAGAGTAGTCTTTTAGAAGAAAACATAAAAGAAACGTAAGCACTCATGCTCATAAGCCCCGTTGACTAGATGGGCCGAGTCACCAAACCCAACCCAACCCGAACTCGCTGAGTTAACCCACTCACTTTAGCGTCCACCATTCTCGTTATCCTTTGCCGCTTTTGACATCTCGGCCAGCTTTCCGCTCTCACTCTTCAGTCTCTTCTGCAACTCCTCCTCCTCCTCCTCTTCCTCCACCACCACCAATGGCAGCTTCCCTTCTTCTCTCTCCTCCCTTCCCCAACAACAACGGGTACTCTCTCTCTCTCTCTCACTTTCTCTCTCTCTCTCTCTCTCCAGAATTTCCATATAATTTCAGTTTTAATTTGTATTAATTATGATTATGCCGGTTTGATTCACCAAAGGTTGGATTTTTAGCAAAAAAATTTCCAAAATATTTGAACAAATGGTTTTTACATAGTTGAATTTGTTGGGTTTTGAGTTGTTCATACAAGTATTGGGCTCTTACACTCTAATGCTTTTGCTTTGAACAATTCAGGGTGAGCCAAGTGTGCTTGCATCACATGTTGCACTCTGGCCATTTGCACAAAAGCAGCAATTTCTTCTCTGTTTGTCTCCCGAAAGCGAATTGCAGCTTCAAGCTTTTCATGGTACCTTTTCGAAACTTTGACCTCTGTTGCGTCACCAGAAACCTTGCTTCTGTTGGCTCATTGGATGGAAACCTGGCAGCCCAACAAAAGCACTTTCACAGGTGCAATTTTTTCCCTTCCCAAAGCTGCCTAGAAAAGCACTTTAACATGTACAGTTCCTTTGTTTTAGTTTTGTTTTGCTTTCTATTGATTTTTGCTGAGTGCAGTTTTGAACATAATTAGGCCTGTTTGGTGCTTAGGAATGGATTGGATTAGGTAACTCGTAAGACTATCTTGAAGTAAGAAATGAAGGGTATTTCATTTGTAGGGATTGGAGGGGATACGTTATAAGGTGTTGATATCCCACCAATTGGTGGGGATCGGAAGGGGTAATTTCATTTCATGAGTAATCCATTTTATACCTTCAACTTAGACAAAATTTGTTCATTTCTTCGTTAACATGCCTTGAATGTAGTAAGTATCCAGTCAAATTCAATCCTAAGCACCAAACGAGTCCTTAGTTTCATCTCAAAATGGTGAATCAACGACCCTAAACCAGTTGTAACGATTAGCAGGTTCAAAACTTCTTTTAAGCAATCAAGCGATAAATTAGACGGGATGAAAAGTTTCGAGAGAGAGCTGCAAGAGTTATTTGATGAAGTCAAAAGGATGATTATGATGGGGAACAAAAATGATGCCATAGACCTACTCCAGGCCAATTATGAAGATGTGAAGGAACGGATGGATGCCGGCATTAGAGGCATTGAAGAAGCTGCCACCATTGACATCATAGCTCTAGGATACATGGCTATTGGCGACTTGAAATTTGTTGGTTCCCTACTGGACATGGTAATTTCATTTTTCCTTATGTAGGAAAGGCATGTATAATTTTTCTCCCCCATTGCCCTATGTAAGATTATTGCTCTCCTTTTTTGTTTGTGCATTTTAATGGATGGCCAGTTGAATGAAGTTGTTGGCAATCTAAAGGATGATGAACTGCTTCTGGATTCAGTTCTCGTGCATATGGGGAGCATGTATTCAACTTTGGGAAAGTTTGAGAAATCAATGTCTGCATATAGGAGGGCTATTGGTAACATGGAGAACATATATGGTGAGTTCTCTTGTCAATTTGGAGCCTTTTCACGACTCGTAACTCAGTTGTCTATTGCCGAATGGCGTTATATGACTTCTTTGGTGAATGATCCTAGATGGCTAAGAATGATACTAGATGGCTAAGTGACTTGATCAACTTAAAGACGTTATGATAATATTTTGTATTTAAGTCCTTTAGTTAGCATAACCTAACACAAAATGAAGTCATGATGTATGTGATTTTACATGATTCCATTGTGGCTTCACTGATTGTTGTCTGCAATATTGGAGCGTTTCTGTATGTTTTGAGTGGTTATTGCCATCTTTTCTTCAGGGGAAAATAGTGTTTTTCTTATCACACCAATTTTGGGGATCGCAAAAGTTCTCACCTCCATCGGAAGAACTTCAAAAGCAGTAGAATTCTACAACCGTGCAATTACTCTTCTAGAATCAAGCAGAGGTGCTGAAAGTGAGGATTTGGTCATACCTTTATTTGGCCTTGGCAATCTTTTGCTCAAAGAAGGAAAGCCTACCGAGGCAGAAACTCCTTTTCTAAGGTTTAATTGCTCTCCGCCTTTCTGTAGATTGGATTACTTTGTTTCTTGTGCACCGACTGATTCTTAGCAGGTTTAATTTGATCACTTTCATTGTTTCTCGTCGTTTTCAGAGTTTTGAACATATACAAAAAATTATATGGAGAAAATGATGGACGAGTTGGAGTGGCTATGTGCTCCCTGGCCCATGTGAAGTGTGCCATGGGTAATTGTGCAATCTCTCACTCTCTCTCTCTGCGTGCGTGTTTGTCTCTCTCTCAATAGCTTCTCAGTTTCACGACTCTGATTCTTTACAGGAAATGCAAATGAAGCCATCTCTTTATATAGAAAAGCGCTCGAAGTGATCGTGTCTTCCAATTATATGGCCGTAGATGACAACATAATGGAGAAGATGAGGATAGATTTGGCAGAGTTACTTCATGCTGTTGGAAGGTAGAGTTAATTCTACATTGCAATTATCTAATGCTAATTTCAGAAGAACTGGAAAGCATATTGTTCCACAGTTATTACATGATAGTGGCGGTTATTTAGTTATTATTCTTTGACTAGATGTTGACAGGTAGAGTCGGTAGATATTGTAAATTTTCGTCATAAAACCTACAATTGATCCTTCTCTTTAAGCATATTAATTTTATGGAATGCTTGCAGAGGAAAGGAAGGCCGAGAGCTGCTGGAGGAATGTCTGATGATCACAGAGAGATATAAAGGTAAAGAGGACCCCAGCTCAGCGACACACCTTATTAATCTTGCAACTTCGCATTCACGGTCAAAAAATTATGCGGAGGCTGAGCGCTTACTGAGGACAAGTTTGCAGATCATGGAAAAGACAGTGGGAGCTGATGATCAATCCATCACGTTCCCAATGCTGCACCTCGCCGTTACACTCTACCATCTGAAACGGGATGAAGAAGCTGAACAGCTTGCCCTGGAGGCTTTGCGCATTCGTGAAATAGCATTTGGAAACGATTCCCTTCCTGTTGGTATGTTGTTATTTTACTTAAGCTCAAATAAATTACGGGGTCATTTCACATTTGGTCCTCATCTGATGTGTTACGATGATGTATTTGGCAGCGGAGGCTCTGGACTGTTTGGTGTCGATTCAAACCAGATTAACGAAGGATGACGAATCGTTACTTGAGCAGCTGAAGAGGGTTTTGAGCATCCAAGAGAAAGAGTTCGGTACCGAGAGCGAGGAGGTGATGATCACCCTGAAAAAAATTGTATTCTACTTGGAGAAACTAGGGAGGAAAAACGACATTTTCCCTTTGCAGAAAAGATTGTCTGCACTTCGATTGAAATTTAAGCAACGGATGCAACATTAATTACTTGTGATTAAATACATGCAAGTATTGTAGTCGGTCCTAAACTTTAAATTTTAAAATTTTGGCACCGGTTTCGATGATTCCGGCGGGCATCGCTGATGAAGTCACACAACAATAATTAGGGTGTTGATTGTGATTTACGACTTAACGACAGCGAGGAACCTTGGAATAGTTGTTTGGAGGAGACACCGCCACTACAAGGCAAAAAGATAAGACGTAGAGTAAACAACAGCTGGTGTATTGTCATGTGCAGTGTTCATCTATATTTTCAATAATGATATTTGGCTTCTCTGTTTCTGAAATTAACACGACTCTGATCATTGAGATTTAAAATCAATATAATCGGTCTTTGAGTTTGTCAACTATCAATTATTTTAGTTTTTCCGTGAAAATCTCTATTAAATAAGATTAAAATGATAAAAATAACTTCAAATTTTGTCAAATTATTGTGGCTCATTATTTATTTAATTGAGATATTTTTATCATTTTCGTCCTTATTTAACAGAGATTTTTTACAAAATGACTAAAATGATGTCAATGACCACTTCTATCGACTTCAAAACTCATAGAATATTTTGGCTAAAAAAATCATGATATTTTAAAAGAGAATTCGAACTTAGTTGCGTGAAGCGAGTAAAACTCACTACAAGGAGCAAACATGTTATTGTTGACCAGCTGACTTAACAATACTCTAAAAGACAAATTCAAACTCGGCTACAAAACACACTTATATTAAACAATTAACTTGTCTAACTGTGTTGTAATTCATGAGAAGGCGAACTTAAACCTACAACTCTGTTATAGGTAATAAAAATACTACTCTGATCAACAGATCTAACTTTACATGTAAAAATATGACATGTCCGGTCAATGGTGGGTTCAACTTGCGTCCCATAACACGTACGAAGGACGGTTTGGAAGTGAGTGATGTGAGATCTTTTCTACCATGTCAATTTCTGAAACGGAAAATGGGTGGCATGGCCTTGAGCCCATGTTTAAATTACCAATTTGGCAAAACACTTGTCAAAATTTAAAGCCTACAAGTTAATGTCCCTATCAAAATGGAAAGAGAAATAATATCCCAATAGGAACTTCAAAACGAATGGATGCCATAATGCACATTGCACCCCCAATTGTAGCAATATGACTGACAAAGAGAAACTTACATGTCACTGGTACATCATTACATATCATTTTGTGTTAATTATGTAATGTTTAGTGTTAATTTCTTTTTATATAGCAATTGTGATTGACACAGAATATGACTATGGTGGTGTAAACACTACTATATGACATCTTGTATTAATCATAAAATATAGGTTTTTTAGCCAAAATGGGTATGAGGTTGACATAGCTTCTTACTTTGGTCTCTGAGATTTAAAATTGATAAAACGGGTACCTAAGTTTGTCCATCATTAATCATTTTGATCATTTCATAAAAATTTTCCATTAAACAATAATACAATGACAAAATACCTCTAATTTTTGTCAAATCATTTGACCCTATTTCTTGTTAAATTGAGGGTATTTTTATCATTTTAAGTTTTTATTTAACGATTATTTTTTTACGAATGACTAAAATGATTGACGGTGTACAAATTCAAGGACCAGTTCTATCAATTTCAAATCTCATGAACCAAAGTAAAGAGTTACGCTAATTTCAGAAACTATTTTAACTAAACAAACCTATAGTATTAAGAGTTACTTTTTATCACATAACAAATAATTGACACAAAACTTAACGATGACGATGACAGTCTAACTAAAAGTCTTTTTTCCCACCAATGAGGCAACGAACGTGTATTTTCCCACCAAAATTAGGACCCAGTACATTTTCCACATCGAGGTACAACCCTCTTCAGCACAACGTACCACTCCGTTCAGCACAAAAAGAAAGTGTCGCAAAGCTTCAGACTTTGGTATTTTTGGCTATTTTACACTGAATTGAAAACGGATATTACCGACTTGCATTATTTTAGCAAGCAAGCAAGCAGGCGACGGTGAAGTAGAAAACAAGAAGGAAGGAGGAGAAGGAGGAGAAGGTCTCTCTGTCGTCTGCATCTGCTTTTTCGGATCCCAGAAAACGTATGCGAAATCCAGAATTCCCATCTCCTTTTGAAGGTAGTTTTTCTCTTTCTTTTCAAATTTTTCAGATGAAAGTTCAATGCTTTATTGCTCAATCTGTGTGTTTTCACCTTTTTGAATGGGATTTTGTAGTTTCCTTTTGATTTTCCCCAATTTTTTGGAGTGATCTGAGTTGGATTTTGCTCTAGTTGTGTAAATTTTCCATCTTTTTTTATCAAAATTTGACGTTTCTGTATGAATAGGCGACCAATTTCCACTTACGGAATATATATAGCATGAACTAACTTGGTATTTGTCAATTTTGATTAGATCTTCAGTGTTTGCACTAAATTATCGTAGATTACGCAATTATAGAATCTGGTTTGGTTTTAGATTCCTTTTTTTACGAGCGATATTCTACTTTAAACTAATCTGAATTGCGGTAGGGGACTCAAATTTAGGTGCATAGCCTCTAGGCTCTAGCCAATGTTGTTACGCCCACGAGTGCTTTGATTTCCTGTTAAAAGTTAAAACACTGAATATTTTACAACTAGGTTGAGTAAAAAAATTATGGCGAAAACATCAATCCTTTGTTCCCTAAGTGTTGCTACGAGGTTGTATTGCTAGTTTTGCAAACCAAAGTTAAAGATTATATTTTGTGATATCATCTGAATTTCCGTCTTTGTTTCGTCTTTAGATGTTCCTGCCTTTCTTGGGTCTGTTTTTTTTTTTTGTTGAGACTTATAATTTACCAGTTGAATCTCTTTCGGAGTTAGACAAGTTGAAAGCTTTCAAATACCTAATTACGTATTCAGATTAGATGCCTCACCGAGTGTAGTACAACTGAATATTATTTTTTCGTTGTAAAATCTGTTACAGATAGACAAGATATGGCGGCAGCAGGAGCACGCACTACATGGCAGCGTAGAGCAAACTGTTGTTTTGTCCAAGAAGATGCGTGGAGCGCTCCAAAATTTTCTTCCTGCCCGTCGTCATCTTCCTCAAAAGCAGAATCTGATATTGCACCTGAGAACCTCAAACCAGATTGCATGCCTTATAACCCAAATCCTGAACTAGCGCCCAACACCAAGTGGTGGTTGAACCTGGAACCCAACTGTGGGCCGCAGAAGGAGTTTACGTATGAACAGCTAGCAGTACTGGAGGCTGAACTTGAAGTTTTGAATTCTGGATTCGTTCATAAAACTCCGATCATAAGTGACTATTACCAGTCCAACGGGGTTTTGGGTACTCAAATTGATATGAAGAATAGTGCTAATTCTTTTGTTGAGAAGCCATGCCAGGTTTCTGTCACTTGTACAAAAAGTGACCAGAATAAAGGAATGCAAGAGCTCAATGCTGGAATTGGGAATGATCCACAAGTTCCTAAGAAAAAGGACTCGGGCGAGTTTTGGTACTCAGATGATCATCTCATGAACTTGGATTCTTTGAACTGCTTGAGCTCTGAGGAACCCAAGAAAATGTCTTCCAGTTTGGAATCCCAGTGGGTGGGAACTGAGAAAACTGAACCGTGGTGGCGCTCTGCAGGTAAAGATGAGTTGGCTTCCTTGGTTGCTCAGAAATCACTTGAACATATTGAGAATTGTGATCTCCCGCGGCCTCAGGTTAAGCATCGTAGGAAGGGTCCCTCTGCGTTCGACCCTAATTCAGCCATGGATCAGATGGCTGAAATGGGGTTCTCCAATATGGACACCTTTACATGGGGAAGCTTTACTTCTGGTCACTCAACACATGAGTTTTGCAGTCCTTCAAGGTAATTTTGTATCTTTTGCTTTACAATTGTTTTCGCAGTTGACCACTATCATCTGGTATTCCTAGATCATTTGAACAAATTTAAAAAATTTATAGAACTGTATGGTCTATGTTTCATGATAATCGAAGATCAACCTGTTACCTTCCCTCTTACATGAAAGGGACAATTCTTCCGAAGTTTTTGTATGTTTCGAGGATCATCATGTAAACCATAATTTTCGTAATTTTCCTTTGTGCGTATGTGAAATTATTGGCTCATTATAAATGTCTGCCTATTTCCCCCAGTATTAGAGTAATATGCCAGGCTTCTTTACTTTTCCGCACGAGCTTGCGATGCCTGTATCTAAATGAAGCAGATACCTTGTTGCTTGAAAACTTCTCGGAGATTACTTGGTCGAGCTTGAAAACTTGTCGGAGATTACTTGATCAATTTCATTCATGATGCCTTTCGTTTATTGTATAATTTGTTTCAGCAAGGATGAGGTGGAAACCCAAAAGAATTCAGAAGACAATCGAACCAAAGCCGAGCTGTTGGAAGCTTTGTGCCACTCTCAAACACGAGCTAGGAACGCAGAAAAAGCAGCAAAGCAAGCCCATACAGAGAAGGAACACATAATCACTCTGTTTTTGAAGCAGGCCTCGCAACTCTTTGCGTACAAGCAGTGGCTGCAATTGCTGCAGCTCGAGAACTTCTGCCTGCAGCTCAATAACAAGGACCAACCATGGTCCCGTCACAAAGGCAGGCACATGAAGAAGGGTCAGCGCAGGGCCGGAAAACGGGGCGGCAGACCAAGGTGCGAAATTAACACGGGCGTTGTTGCATTCGCGGTGGGATTGGGTCTTGCCGGGGCAGGTTTGCTCCTCGGATGGACGATGGGATGGTTGTTTCCAACGGTTTGAACTGTTCTTCATGCTTATAGCTTTACCTCCAAGTACGTATCAACTTGTTTGTAGATTTGTTAATCTTGTAAATACAACTCAGTTGATTAAGAGCGTTCTATCTTTGCATCCGAGGTTCGGTTCGTATAAAAAAAACTTGTAGGTACAATAATTAGTGTTTTTGTCTTTACATAAGAGGTAATTATGCAGAATTTAAGGGGAATTTCTCTAATATAATCAATATGTACTCCTTAATTTTATAAATGTCAAATTTTATAAAAATTATCAATTATAGCAAAAAATACGCTTAAATGGACCAAACTGCCATAAAAAAAATTGTTGGAGTTTCTTTTTCATTCAAACTCATAACAAGACTGCTTACTCGTCACCGGACCACCCACCGCGGCAACCCTCTGCCCTTCTGGCCTCTGGTTATCCTTCTCCTTCATATTGTTTTTAAAATTATAATTAAAAAATTAATATAATAATTAATTTTTGTTCTTATACTTTTGGTATGCCTTGGAAACCTAACAAATCAAAAGGAAATAAGGAGGGTCTAGCTAATTGGGAGCGACGACGGCATGTTGCCATCTGTTCTTCGATCACCAGGAGCTCTACCTTTTGTCAAAAGCCCATCAAAATTGCATGTAAACAAACAAATTCCAATTTTTATTGCAAAACCAAAATCATAAACAAAACAAAAGAACATTTCTTGGAATTGAATTCAGGTTCATTCATAAACAGGTGTAATTGCAATAAATTTTTTTAAGTGTTTGGATTTAGAGTTAGTTTTGTTATTAACTTTGAGAGTATTGAAGTATATTCCAGTGAAAATTTGAAGTCTAGAAATTTGGGATATATTTGATAATTTTTATAAAAACTAACATTTATAAAATTAGAGTGTAAATTTTGACTACATGTGATAAATTCTTGAATTTAAGCATGTTATATAATAAACGCTAGATCTTTATTTCCGCATGATAAATGTGGAAGAATATAGATTCTCATCAGATTCTTTTTATGAGGATTTTGGGAATCCGTGAATCGTGTCTGCTCATCGTACATCGTACGGTTGGAAATTATTTTAAATATTTTTATTTAAAATTAAATACAATATTAAAATAATTTATGAACGTACGATGTACGATGAACATACACGATTTATAGATCTCTATATCCTCACCAAAAAGAGCAAGAGAAGATCTTGTTGGAATGTGGAAGGCCGACCTTATCACCATCCATCACTCAAATTGGCCATCGAAAGCTGCACCTACTTTTTTTAGCTGCCATAATTTTTCATATTGAGATCCACTCTCTAGATTTTTATGTCTTGGACCACAGATCGAGAGATTCGGACTATTTAATTTTAATAGTACATCTTTATTAGTTCATTTCAGTTGTCATTTCACAAAAATCTAAAAATTTAAACAGGCTGAATCTCTCGATCGGCAAGCTCTGAACACAGAGATTGAATCTCAATCCTTCCATCCAACCACTTATTATCCAAAAGGGACGCCCATTCAAGGCGAAAGCACAAGCCAAACACAATTCCTAACTGTTTACCATTAAAAATAAAAAAAAATAAACACACACACAAAATTGCTTTGCTCTACGGGAGAGGAATTTGAACGTGACGGGAAGGCGGATCCGATGGGCAGTGTTGACTCTAAAAATTACAAAACCTACGTGGCGCGCAGGCCGAGTAACTAATAAGCTAACTATGTCCTTCGGTCGAATGCGGGGCGTGCCAACTCGTCGGCCGAGCTTGGCCGAGGAGTAAAATTTGTTGATGTAGCTTTGAGCGCGTCGTTGACTTCTCTATCTTGCGATTGCGACCGAGGAAGGAACACTCTCGGTCTCTGGGTTCTACAGCCTGAAGACAAGCCTGCTAATTCTGCGGAGTTCACAAATTGTCCGAGTCCGATTCGGTCACTGTGATTATATTCGTAAGAGTATAAGCACGTCGAATCGAAACCAAACTATATGGGCACAGGTACTCAAACGTGATGTATGTCTTGATGGTAGACGTAGTTCAGCCGTCGGAATGCCGAACCCTGAAACTCACTTGTGAGTATCCAATCATAAAACCACTCGGCGTCCAGTACGCCAAGCAATGCAATTCGTAACACCTGACTATGCCGAGAAGGCTAGCAAGGTGACCTCTGCCAATAAAGGTTCGAAAACCCCTCTCGGCCGAGACTTAGATAGATAACCGGTCGACCTCGACGCAGTGCTGTTTATCCAAATTGAAGGTGCTTCTTGGTCGGATGATTCTGCGGCAGCAGTGCTGTTTATCCAAACTGAAGGTGCTCGCCGGGTGCTTCCACAGTGCTGTTTATCCAAACTGAAGGTGTGTCGGCAAGAAAAGAAAAGAAAAAATCTCAAGGTGTTTGAGAGGTTTTGCGCATGGCAATTGTATGCTGATTTGAAGGGGTTTTTCTGTTGCATGATTTCTTGTATTTATAGTACCCCATTCCTTGAAACCAATTCCGATTTGGATTGGGAGTCCTTGTCCCATTTCGACTCTAACTCGAACAAACCTACTCCCACTGGGATTCTGAATTTTTCCTTCTTTTCGAGACTCCATTCCTTGCCGGTCAAGAATCCTGGTTGCACCAGGACTTCCTCGACCTTTTCTATTCATCCGGACTACTTAGGATAGGATTTGGCCGACCCTGCCAACTGGCCCGGGATTTATTATTCGGCCCATAGTATTTGTCATTACCTTGGGCCGAGCACATCCTGCTACTCGGCCCAACAATAATATTTTGGGCCCAAACAAGCAGTGAGATTCGAACGTGAGTGCAAAGAAGAGTATACAATGTTAAGCCAATTTACGTTGAGACGAAAGCATAATCTAACCAAAATTAGAGGAAAGTTAGACTTCTAGAATATGTGTATTGGACCAAAAGGAGAGTTTAATTTGACAATTTGGCAAATTAACAAGATCTGCGGATGAAACGACCCCGTGAAAAAGAATTAGTCAAAAGACAGTGGCAATGAACCCACTAATTGTTCTTAAACGATTAATTGTATTTGACAAATAAAGCAACAATTTAATTATGTAATTAGCTATTCTAATCAATTAAATGACGAGATTAATTAATGGGATTAATTATATTTTAAGTCCTTGAAACTCAAAATGTGTCGCCTAACTTCCAAGACTCAAATTGCTTCTCACCTACTCCTTCCCGTTCAAGTATTGGAGAGTTAAATAAGACTCAATTTGAGTTTTAGAGGGCATACGTGTAATTAATCTTAAGTTAATTAAATTTTGCTATTTTAGCTAAAATTGTCTTTGAGACTGGTGTAACTCATCACTTTAGTTATTGAGATTTGAATGAATAAAAGCGGTCGTTGAGTTTGTTCACTGTCAATCATTTAAGTAATTTCGTAAAAATCTCTGTTAACTAAGGACCAAAATGACAAAAATACACTCTATTGATAAACAATGGGCCAAAACAATTTGACAAAAATTAAGGGTATTTTTTCATTTAATCCTTATATAATAGAATTTTTTCTCGAAATATCAAAATTATTGATAATGGACAAAATCAAGGACTAACTCTATCGATTTTGGGATCAAACGAACATGAATTTGACACTCTTTGGAACTTAAACAATTAAACACATATAATAGCTACTAAGATCATAAAAATAAGCACTCAAAAGATCAAAAACTTATTAACAATCAAAAATAAAAGAGGACCGAAAGAAGGTATGGCAATCTCAAAAACAATTTTATCTAAAAAAGCCGTCAACTTTTACATTACATGCAGATGCTTCCTACTGTCTTCAGACTGGGTGAGTTTGTTGACTTTGACCATATCCGGTACAGCGGCCTATTCGCCAACAACTTCTCATATTCCTATAAGGACGCGGCCATATCCAACCAGGTTAAAGTCCTCAGTTTCTCTCCGAAATCTGTACAAAACGCAGATTGCCTCCCTCCCTCTCTCTCTCTCTCTAGAATTTGATATCACTCGTTCATCCCGAATACCATGCCGTTTTGCGAGGTTGCGTCGCCGCAGAATGCCGCCTCGGCGGACGCGAACCTCAACGACGGAATCAAAATCTTCTACCAGACGTACGGCCGCGGACCGACCAAGGTCCTCCTCATCATAGGTCGCCTATCTCGAAGATTCAGTTTTTTCTTCTTTTTATTTTTTTCTGATCGGATTTTTTTTCTTTCTGTTTCAATGATTTATACGAACTGGGTTTTGGTTTGCTCGGAATTTTCTGTGTTGTTGATGGATTTTGGAATGGATGGACAGGTTTGGCGGGGACTCACGACTCGTGGGGCCCACAGATTCAGGGACTGACGGGGTCCGTTGC
The DNA here is from genome assembly GCF_041283825.1 of Pyrus communis. Classification (NCBI taxonomy): domain Eukaryota; kingdom Viridiplantae; phylum Streptophyta; class Magnoliopsida; order Rosales; family Rosaceae; genus Pyrus; species Pyrus communis. Next base: position 974,723 of record NC_142565.1, read on the forward strand.
ACCCAATGACGACGAGAGGACGTCAGCCGCCGACTGCTGCGGCAATGAGGCTGGATTTAGCGGCGGTGACATCAAGGTCTGTGCCTTCGACAACCGGGGCATGGGTCGGAGCTCCATCCCCACTAAAAAATCCGAATACACGTGAGTTTTCATTACTCATTTGAAAAAGTCAAATTTTTCTTGCTCGGAAAAAAATAGTATTCAATTATATAATTATGTACTGTAGGATATATACGTTTCTCCGACCCTCGCAATGCGAGAAGCTTGTTCGCCCTTATAAAGAAGTATATGTACTACTCTAACAAAAAATAGAACCTTTTTACGATGCGGGCACTAAACAGCACTAAAACGCAGGCAATAAAACGCGTTTTAGTGGTCAGTTAGTGCTCATCTATCGTCTGTTAGAGTGTTAATTTAGTGAAAAGTTTGATTTTTTATTCAAGATTTGTAAAAAGTTACGTGAATTTTCCGAAAATACGTGATAATAGGGATCAGAAGTTGAGTTAATGATGTTTTGTTTTTTGTTTGTGGCAGAACAAGAACAATGGCAAAGGATGCAATTGCATTGATGGATCACTTAGGGTGGACAGAAGCCCATGTTTTCGGGCATTCGATGGGTGAGTTCATGTTTTCCGCACTGTCCGAATTACAAACAGTGAGCTGAATATACTTCGTAGCAGGACTTGGTTTCTTTGTTTCTTTCGTTTCGTTAATTTATTTGGATTCGCTCTTTAGTCTGACGTGAATTTTGTCACCACAACAGGAGCTATGATAGCTTGCAAATTAGCAGCAATGGTGCCCGATAGAATTCTGTCGTTGGCTTTGCTTAATGTGACCGGAGGAGGTTTCGAATGTTTACCAAGGGTTCGTGACTTCTGACCCATGAACTAGAAACAGTACTTAAGTTTGCTTGCAGGAGTTGAAGTTGATTTCTCATTAATATGTTCAATGTGTTGCAGCTTGACCGACAAACATTATCCATTGCTGTCCGGTTTTTGAAGGCGAAGACTCCCGAGCAAAGGGCGGCTGTAGACTTGGACACGCACTACTCGAAGGTCTGCGGTGCTCTTGCTTCTATCATGTTTCCGTCTGTTAACTCTGGACCAACAGGGACATGACTCATGCTTTAAAGAACGAAACTCTCACACATTCGCGGTATTAACGTGCAGGGATATCTTGAAGAATATGTTGGATCCAGCACGAGAAGGGCGATGTTATACCAAGTAAGAAATCCTAAAGGAACTGCTTATTGATTATTTTGATATTTCGGTTGAGGCTTAGATACAATTTGTAGTACAATATCCATGTTCTGAACTGGAACCTATCTCCAGGAATATGTCAAAGGCATATCAGCAACCGGGATGCAGTCCAACCATGGTTTCGAGGGTCAAATCAATGCATGCTGGACGCATAAAATGACACGAAAGGAGATTGAATTGATCCGCTCAGCAGGATTTCTCGTTTCAGTCATTCACGGCAGGTGCGTTCATACATACTATACAGTGCATCTCAGATGTCCCCTTTTTTTCCATGTTGTGTGTCAAGATAAGACTGTTAGTGGTCTGGAATTTGTATGCCTGCATAAAGGCACTGCTTCATATGTACATTTCCGACTCTCAAACAAATTATCTCTGAAAATCAAGTGTTTGTGTGAAACTTTTCAATTTTGATTAACAGTTCACTACATATTCTTCTGGCATTCATCTTGACATTCATTAAATTGATAGGCACGACGTCATTGCTCAAATATATTATGCAAGGAGACTGGCAGAGAAGCTGCATCCTGTTGCTAGAATGGTAGATCTTCCTGGAGGGCATCTAGTGAGTCATGAAAGGACCGAGGAGGTAATTCTGTTATATGTATCATCCGTTGTATAATTCAATGATGCTTGACGTGGAAAGGAAATCTCATGTTAATTTGTTTTGAATATCAGGTAAACAAAGCTCTTATGGAGTTGATCAAGGCAACGGAAGCACAGACCGAGCCACATGATTGGACAAATTTGCCTGAAACAAGTTCGGGTAAGCAAATTTAACCTAAACAAAATCTTCCATCTCTTTTCTGTATAAGAGCATGGACCAAATGGCAGCATGCCTGCTGTATTGATGTCAATATAATCCGTGATTACGTGCTAATATACACTGTGTTTTACAGGGTGGATGGTTACAAGAATTTCCCGTATCAGAAAAAGCAGCGCAGAACGGAGAAGTGTGTCATTCACGCCCAGCATATCCGAAAGGCTACATCTTTTCCTCTTTGGCCTCTTTTCATTGGCATTGGAGAATGGAAGGAGAGCCCTCAGAACCATAAAACCGGCAAGAGTCGGACATGCCATTGCATAAGCTGCTGCTGATCGTCAAAGAACCCCCCGCATTTCTTTCAACTGGGGTTCATCGATTTTTCATTCCATCGGCACTGGTGAATGAGGCGTCAAGTGTTCTTCCCGGAAACCGGGATTTGTTAACAAGATATGAGGCCTTTTATACAGATATGTTTTAACCGGAGGCAGGAACGGAGAGAGGATCACAAGGGCCAATATTTAGGCGGATCCCAATCCTCAATTCACTTGCAACATATCAAGATAATAATTTTATCCATTTATACTGGAGACAAACAAGTCTTTACAGATTGTACGCTTTACAGAATGAGAGCAAACCAGAAATAGGGTGTTTCTATTTTTATTTATTTGGTGTTATCATAGTAAATTTTTGGTATAAAATTTCGAGGTATTGGTTGATTTTTCTCCGAACTTTTAATTTTAACCGATTATCCTTGAAATTTTATAATTGGTCAATTTTTCTCATAAATTTTAATTTTACCCGTAAACAAACGAAAACTCCTTGGGACTTTGGGACTAAATGAATCAAAGAAAAATCAAAGAACGAAAACGAAGGGATGAATATACAGGAAAAACCGGGAGTTTGAACAACCAGCCCTAGTACTAACTAAAGACAGCACAAATATTAGTATGATATACAATTTGCATGCAGGCACAAATATTAGTATGATACACAAAATACGTGCAGGCAGCATCAAGCGGTGGTTTACCTCAAACAAACATATCATCTTACCCAAGACACATATGCCTTTATATCAACAACTATGGTGCATAAATTTAAAATTGAAGACGACAACAAATTGAAGACTGAATATCGGTAAACTAAATGATGATGTTATGTATGAAAAGATAACGCACCTGGCCTTTGCATGTGTCTGCGAAAAAATATGTGCTGTTTGATTGGATGAGAAGAAGGTGTCGAAATTGAATGAAAGGAAGGTAGGTTTTGAGAGAGAGAGAGAGAGAGAGAGAGAGAGAGAGAGAGGGAGAGAGGAGAGAGGGGAGAGAGAGAGAGATGCTATTGTTATGCTGAATAAGGTGCCATCTCTCAAGCAACGGGAGTTTATAGAGAAGGATGGCAGATATACGCTGGAATATACCCAAATGCCTACGCGTATTAACCAACAGGATCCTCTCCGGATTGGTGAGAATTTTAGAGATCCGTGAATTATTTACATTCATCGTAGATTGTGCGATCAGTTTTTGTCAAGTATCATTTGTATTTAATTTTAAATAAAAATATTTAAAATAATTTCTGACCACATAATGTATAATAAATGGATACGATTCTCGAATTCCAGAATCCTCACAAAGAGGATCCAGCGAGGATCCGGATTTACGGATTAAACCCCGAAAACCAGTTTCCGTACCTTACTCCCACCACTAGAAATAAGGGTACTTCCGTCAGTTTAAAAATATTCTTATACCACACAACCCCTTCCTTTACTACGTCGTTTTGGTTTCTTGAGACGCAGCGTTTTGTTCGTCTAGAAGACTAGAACCCGATAAACCCCATTGAGACGCTCTGCTCAGCGTCTCCAACTTCTCAGCTCCAGAGAACCATGGCTGCAGCAGCTTCTGACATGGCAGATGCCCAAACCCAGTGGGAGTTTAGCTGGTACTCTCTCTCCTTCCTCTGTTATATACCAATATCTATTTTCTCTCTATGTTTTTCTGTTGAAATCTCTTTACTTTTGTAATTAAAGTCAGCAGTTTCACCTGTATTTTTTCTGGGTTTTGATTATTTTCCTCTTCCAATCCGTCAGGAACCGAAAATTAAAGATCTTTAGTTGATTTTTGGATATGGGTTTGTTTTCGATTTGTAAAAGGTTCTGTCTTTATGTATATTATTCGTGAATTTGCTTTCTTGAGTATCTGTTTGAACGAATTGCAGTTTATAGTATCTGTTTTTTGAATTCCTAGTTAGTTTATTTTCGATAGTTTTGCTTCTGGGTTTATGTATGCGTAGCTTATATGATTAGTTTTATGTATTTCCACTCCATGGAATTTCTCTCTGTGCTTCCCATCGTTGTTGTGATAATCTTGTATGTATAGCCTGTAGCTTATTCTTTCGTGTTAAAACTGAAGGAAACTCATCTCGTTCGTTGAAATATTCTTTACATACATTAACCGATGTTCATCATTCAGAATGTGAAGGACAACATAACTTTCTTGGAAAAGTTGAATTGCTGCTATATTTCGACGTTTCACTTCAGTGTTAGATTTTCAGAATTTTGGTTGAGCTAATTTGTGGATTCATAGGAGCTGATGGGGTTTTCATCTATGTTAGGGAATAGTTCTAGACCTCTTGGTGAGGTAGGTAGATCAAGATATACTGAGGCGAACCCTGTTTAAAAATGTTGTGGATGGATTTTGAGATTACTCTAGATAGTTTTTTCTATAAACTTGAATGTGAAAACTATGCATCAAGGACTACGGGTGGACATACAGTTGCGTGGCCTGGTAAAAGTTTTACAAGGGTTGTTTCTCTGGGAAGCGGAGATCATTGATTCAACTTTCATCATTTATAATTTATCTGCCTCTGCGAATTCTTTAACCCGCATAGTAGGAGCATCGTTATTAAGAAAATGGAGGTCTGTGTGCAGTGACTTGGAGGTAGATTTTGAGTCCGAGGAAAGTGCTTCAATCGTCTATGCAACATTAGCTGTTGATAAGGAGGTGATGCTTCATATGTTAAAGCTATGTTTTGATCAGTTCATAACTTCATTTGGTTTAATTGTTTATCTGATTCCATCTATTACTGCAGTTGCAACCAGACAAGGTGACGAGGCAGATGTCAGTTTCCAACTGCAAGCTTTCAGTGTAAGCATTTCCGTTTGATAAAATTAATTTTCCAAACTTTTATTGAAGAATCATTGGATTGATTCTGATGTAAGAAAATGCTATATGGGGTGAGGGAGGAACAATATTATCGCCTAACGACCAAACTGTTGACAAAAAAGTGGGTTCAAAGCTAAGTTGTGGGCTAAATTCAGTAAATGTGCTACAAAAAAAAATTCTGCCGAACCTGTGGTTGATTTTAATCTTATGCACAGGCACTTTGAGGCTGTTGAGGCGAGATTTCTTCGAGCATCATATAGCGCTTTGTTAGATGTATTGACACTCGCCACAAAGACAATCGAAGAATTTGGAAATGGATTAGAATTGTGACCAGTTAGCTACTTGCTTTGGTAGTTTTTCTATGAAATGATTTGTAACAATTCAAGTTGGTATTTGTGGAACTGTTCGGAGCATGAAATGGTAGCTTGATTACTTTGTTTATGACCTATAAGATTCAGTGATATATTCAACACACCGTATGAATGCTATTTTATAGGGATGGAAAAAATTCCCAAAAATCCCGAACCAAACCAAATAAAAAAAATACTGATTCCAAACCAAAAATGTCCCAAACCGATTTTTCCAAAATTTCGTTATTCCCATACCGAAAAAATACCGAAATTTCGGTATGGGAATCAAGATTGTCTTCCCAATATTTTGGTATTTCCATACCCAACTGAAATATACAATTTTAATTATTATTATTATTATATATATATATATATTTACACATATAATAATATATATTATTTTTTTAATTATAGTTAAGAGTTAATTTGAACGGTTGGATTGTTTCAAATTAATTTATGTCGTCCATCCATTCCTTGTTAGGCTTTCAGCTTTCTCCCCGTCGAGGACTCCACTCCAGTTTCGAACTTTTATTTTATTTCTCAGTTCTCACTCACTCATACTCAGTCTCTCAGCTCAGTCTCACTCAAATCCAACTCCTGCCAACCATTCACCGGCCCATTCACACAGAGCCATAGCCACCACCGGTCTCTCTCTATCGCAACTCTTTCTCATGATTCTTTCTCTCTCAAGAGCCTCTGACTCTCTCACGCGATTCTCTCTCTCAGATTCAGACACAAGTAAATAAATATGGGAATTAATTTAGGGTTTGTGAAATTTAATTTACGAATTCTAGATTAGGGTTTGTAATTTTAGGGTTTTTGAAATTTAATTTTTGAATTCTAGATTAGGGTTTGTTTGGTTTCACAGATCAAATTCTATTTAATTGATCTAATGGTTTAGGTTCTTGGGTTTTTGCAAATTGGTGAAGGTCTGAAGGAACTGGGCTCTTTTGCTTTGCTACTGCAGCTTTTGTGCTGGAGTTTTATTTACCAACAGGTAAATATCTCAGATGAGTTCTCTTGAATTGTATGCTCCTTTGATTTAATTGTTGTTGATTTTAAGAGTGTAATGTGGGACATATTTTTATTCAAGTCTTGGAAGTATTTAGTCTTTAAGGAATCTAAGCTTTTCGAGCTTTGGTATATTTACATTAGTCATTGGTTGACCTTTGTAATAGGCTGTGGTTTATTATCTGGTTTAATAATCTCTCGATGCAAAGTGTTTCTTTCTTTTGAAGCCTTCGTTCTCAACTTATTTAGTTGAATTGCTGGAGGACTAGCAAAACGTCGAGCTTGACATTCTGGCGCTAATGGGTTTAGGCCTGATGAGGCCCACAAACCTTTTGGCTTAATCTTCAGTTGGAGATGATTTTCGTGTCATTCTTAACTATTTTTAACCCTATAACCCTTTGACCGGGTTGGTTGGAGATGACCTCAGTTTACAGTAGCAGCCAGATTGATTGCATTCTCCTACAAAACGACCAGATTGCTCCTAAACCCTACATTGTATGATTGATTATGAAGTTCCGGACAGCTTCTGCCATTTTTAGAGTCAGATGACAACGTATTCATCCCAACGCAATCGCTTCGAAAGTATTTCTCTTACCAAGCAAACTTCTGAAATGGGAAGTAATAATTGATATATACTGTTTACAAAACTTGAAAACATTACACTGCTATGTAAAAGGAAAAGGTAATCAAACAAAATGGGAAAGCCGGAAACAGTAGTTTTCTGCTTCCATTGTCCATCCTCCCTCAATTTCTCAGTATTCATCCAAATAAGTGTATAACATGTCATCTTTCTTCGACTTGCGCCGGCTAAGCAAGGCCTTGAGGAGCCGTTTACTTTTGCTGGGGTATTGATCAACCTCTCGGCCATTATCTCTTTCAGCAGGTAATCGCATGGAAGCTGACTTCCGAGGCTCTGAAGGGTACTGTATACACATAAACACCGAACTCTCAGTTTACAACTATCACAATAGAAGGGAACCGTACCAAGTATGTTGAAAATCTAATGAACTTCAAAAGAAACATTGAATAAGTAATCCGCGTTTGACACCCACCCGTCTTCTTGGATTAGAAAGATTTGGAGTTGTCGGCCTACTTGAATTCGGGGTACTTGACCGACTTTTGTTTGGAGTGGTTGGCCTACTTGCAAGAGATCCAGACCGTAAAAGTGGAAATCGATGGGGCGAAACTGTTCGCTTGTCTGATTCGAAACATCAAAAATCAGATTATCAATATCCAATTCACTATAACGGTGTCAATATCGCAATGTCCAAGATGCATACTCACCTAATTCCTTTTTGGGCATGGTAGAAGTAAAAGAAAAAACTCCAGATCGCTGGGGAGGTTGTGGAGAAGGAGACGGAGAACGCCCTTTGCTGCACAAAACATGACCATCCTTTATGACATATGAAATTGGGTCACCAACTTGATTCAAGCAAGATACCGCAGTAATATTTACCTGACTGTAGACGGTGGGGTTTCTCTAATTGTAGTGCGAACAGCTTTAGGATCGAATCAAATTACAACAGAAACCAGAATATGTTAAACTCTTGATTAATTATACACACTGAAACAAAATGGGAGATGAAGCATCTTACCATTCCGAAATTGATGCCAATCATCTTCATCATCTAGGTTGCATCCTTGGTATTTGGATTTAGTTCTGCTGCCTCCGTGCATGGTCTCACCAACTGAACATGATTTTGAGTTGTAAGAACTTTTATTCATTTCTATCTCCGTATTTCCAAAAAACGAGATCAAAAATCATAAAATGGAGTGTTTTATAGTATGAAAACAGTAAACTGAGACAACGGTGGTGTACTTGCCTGGCAAAATGTACCGCTTGTGGTATTTAGGAGTATCTATAATCGATGACTGTTGAGAAAGACCCTCATGATCGATGTATTCTTGACATGTCCTTATCCTCTAAAAGAAACATAAAAGAGCATTGGTTTCTTGTGATTGAATACATAGCTACAAATCATAGGATTGAATTCGGTGCAATAAGTCGCACACTGTTGTGCAATGACCCAGGGTAGTCAATCCCGAATTAGACGGGGGTAAACAGTGACGTGGCAAAACTGTTTTCTTAACTGACAATTATCATGCAAAACTTTTGAACAATGAGCTACGAACTTACATGCGAGACTAACTATCTTATACCTCAGCGCCTAAAAGGCAATTTTCGCCGATCATTTTATACAGAAACACATCGGACAAGCTCGTTCAAGATTTTTTTTCTAAAGTTAGACCTGGATCATAAATGATTTCTTTAATTTCACCGTTAACTTACCTGTTCAATGCAAGATACCCGAAATTCTGTGCCAGAAACTTCATCCACCTTTTCATCGAAGAGATCGTTAACCTTATATGTAACAGATCCCAAATGATCCACTGTATTCACGAGAGCTTTAATGGCATAATCTTTCAATGTTTCCACCACTCTGCACAACAAGAGGATATTTGTTTAATTTTGCAAAAAATAATATGGATAGAAAAAATTAGCATAACAAAATCCCAATTACCATGAAACGGAACAACTCACATATGTTTCTGATCATCATTTGTGTACGATAGTTCAAAGTACTCTGCCGCTGAGTACAATTGCGTTCTTAAATTCTTCAAATCCTGAAAAGTAATGCAATGCACAACGAAAATCACACAACTTCAGTTGCAGGGATTTTTGCACTATAACAAGCTAACGTCTCCTGAATTCGGATATTTTTAAGTGAGGTATACGAAAAACCAAAGACTTGATTTTTCGGGAAGATAACGAAAGCTCATAAGATTTCATTTCACTGAACTTGCAAAACTAAGAACCAACTAAAACAGTAATATTTAAGCGAAAGAGGAGTACCTTGAGACTATCAGAGAAGAGCAAGCTCTGATGCATAGAAACCTCATCAAAATTAGATGCTACCCGAGGGACCGGCATTGCAGATGTTGCCATCGAGGTTAAAGAGTGGCAAATGCACAACTCAGCCCCCGAAAACCAGCGAAATATCGAAATTTAAGCTAAATCAAATCCTTCCAAAGAGAAAAAGAAACTTAGAGAGAGAGAGAGAGAGAGAGAGAGAGAGGGGAGGGGGGGGGGGGAAGAGTTAGGTTATGCACCAATGAAAACTCCATTGAACTTTAAAAATATAAAACTCAAATAAAAACACCAGGTTTTTGCCCTTGCAAGAAAGAGAGGAGCCTCTCCTTAAACAATTAATTAATGAAATACCCCAATCTACTATTTTAATTAGAGAATAATCCTGCCAGAGAAAAAAAAATGGGAATAAGAGATTCAACAGCATAAAGCTTAGTGCTTTGCCTCATCTCAGCAACCATTTCAGACAAGAAAATCAACACAACACTTTAAAGCTCATTTTGTCTGAATCTCACTAACATTCAAAGCTGTCAAATTTCAGCTCCCTCCCTTTAATTTCTTAAACAATTCTGGGTTTTCAGTCTTTTTTTTTCAATTAAATTCAAAATTCAAATGGGTAATTCCGGAAGACATAGTTAGTGAATCCCAATCCTAAAACGCATCCAAATTTGTCAAATTTCATGAACCTTTTCTCTGTTGGAGAATCTAATTTTGGAAATGAAAGAAAAATTACAGTGCATTTGAGCAGTTGTATTAGCTATGCTGAAAGCTCTTACCTTTCTTCTTTCTCTTGAACACAGTAACAAAAAGAATCCAACTGGGTAAAATTTTCAAGGCAAAGCAACACTAACCTGGTAGCTTTTCTAGTGAAAGTTCTTCCGGAGCTGAAAGTGGAACTACCCAGAAGGCAAAAACCCAGAAACCGACTGAGTCGAAGTCAAAGTTTGAAACTTGTGGAGTATATGAAACCTAAATGGTGAGGAAGAAGAAGGGGGAGGAAGGACATGAATAGGCAGCTGGTTTGAAAGCAGCTAATTTGGTTCGGTACAAGATTTGACTAATCCAAAAGAAAACGACAACTCTTCTGCTTCCTTTGCTTCCTTTCTCTCTATAGTCTTGGAGATTCAAATAGTTGAGGACTTAAAAAATGCAGAGAGAGAGTGGGAGGGGAGAGAGAGAGAGTGGAGGGACATCCATCAAGGCTAGCACGTCTGTGTGGGCAGGGAATCTGAGGCAGTTTTTATTTGTAAGGGAGCAAAAGTCTCTCCTTTTGGTGTCAAGAATGGGAGATGATTCTCTTTCAGTCTTTCTCTTCTAATCTCAACTATTTTTCTTTATTTTTTACTTGAATGGTTATGGTTAAACCACGGTAATATTTTATATTGATTTTTTATAAAGATAAAAGTAGAATGTGAGAGAATAGAAGGGAAGATGATGAGAATAGAAAGCGAGAGAAACCTACTGAGTCAAGAACACTGTTGGACTAATTAACTCCTCTCCCTCATCATTGGCCACTTTGTGGGTCCTACCTTCTTATTAGTTGGTTTTTTTTTGGTGATGACAGTGATTCTAAATTTTTATATTATTTTTCGTACACAAGATATCATATGACGTGACAATTGATCATTGAAGTTTTTACCACAATCAGGAAATTATTTGATCTACCATATATAGTCTACGAATTTGTTTTCTCTAACATTTTCCTTTTTTTTTTCTTTTTTTTTTTTCCATCTTTGCAAGGTGCTAGGAAATCATCTTGTAGACCATACATTGTAAACAAAATGATGTGACAATTAAAAATTATATATATTTTTTTATAATGATTTAAAGAAAAAACTCAACTAGCAACTGTCACTTCTTATAATCTACAAATATGAGCTAAAAAGATGGTCTTTGATATAGTGTGGGTCCACTTTTTATAAGCACAAACAGTAGACCACCTCCAAAAATGGGAAATTGCTTTGTTGTTTTTTCACCCACTTCTTGTTCTTGATATGGAGGAGATGAACTTCTTTTGTTGGGTTTCCCACTTCCACTTGTGGTGGTGGTGGGAAAAGGGGTTCATGGGTTCCATCTCTTCTCGTAAAATGGTTTGAAAATTTGAGTCCTTTGAAAACTTTGGTCTTTGTAAAAATTTCCCCATAAAAAAAAAAAAAAAAAACCCCTAATCTTTTTCTAGTACTCTTATCGAGATTACGAAAACGTAACTGTAGTAATATCTCAAATGAATTGTGGCATTTTTTTTCCACATAGCGTACATAATTAACTTGGAATGTCGTTCCAAGAGAATCCGATTTTAGGGAAGTTGTTCTCAATTGGGAGGGGATATGGTAGGCTGCTAGGCCCGCCGAAGGCCCTTGGAATGGATTTTGTAAGGCAAGGAATGGTGTTGGTATACAGTCAGATTTCCTCCCCAGTTGTTATTAGTTGCTAGTGGCTATACCACTACACATATAATATTACACATTGGATTGGATGGGGGAAAATGTGGGCGTTGAAAAGCACATATCAATGACCCACGCACGCATGCTGTTGGTAAAACCCCAAATACGTGACCTTGGAGGCACTCATCATGCCTCATTAAACAAAGTCACCGAAGACAAGTAGAAGAAGGGGAGACCTCATCACAACATCATTTTCAACTTCCGACTCTACGTAGACGTGAGTTAGGTTAATCATTCCAAATGCATAATGTCTTTCTTGTTACTTTTTACGAGTTTGAAATCTTATCATGCAATATGTCAATAAAATTTAAACAAATAGAGGGATACTTGAAAAATAGGAAAAACATATTTTCTCTACTTGTATAATAACATATAGCGTAATGACTCATATTTCTAGCACATTGAAAAATCTCTGTGTTGCTTGAGGTTGAGGGTTACCCACCACTGTTGAAAATGAAATCAAATGTGATGATTGATTTGGAGTATCTACTGTGGATCCTACGGAGTTCCTCCTTGCCACTTTTTTCTTTTTCCTTTTTCTTTTTCCTTTTTCTTTTTCAACCCATAAACCAAGACCTTTTGGTGTTGTAGACTTGTAATTTCAGCTTTTTTCTTTTGTTCTCGATTGAATGAATCCGTGATTTTAGCTTCAGCAGGTTTTATAAGATCAGCGGCGTGATTGGTGGCAATTGAGTTGGGTGGGGTCATGCAGGATCGCAAGACGAATAAACAACGTAAGTACTGGAATTGGATACTATCCGGATTCATTTTGACGGATACTAGGGATTTTCATATTTTAGTCATTCATCGTGTATCGTGCGGTAAGAAATTATTTGACTTTTATTATTTAAAATTAAACATAAATAGTATCTGAAGAAAAATGATCGCGATATATGATAAACGGTCAAGATGTGAGGATCTTTAGGAGTCTCACGAAGTTGATCCGAAGAGGATCTTCTTGCCATAATAATGATTTATCTATTGGATCTGATTTTCACTTACCAACCCCTCACATGCACATTCATTTTTATTTTTAGCTATCAAATTAAATCAAACGAAGCAACGGACAAGATTGAACAAATGTCTGTAAAATGACAAAAATTGTGTGTGTTTAGCATTTCATTTATCTGTAGACTCTATACAACTTAAGTTAAACAACACAAAATTGCCTGTTTTGATCTAGTCACTTAGCTCAATAAGTTTGTGACTCAAGCGATTAAGAATATTTATATTTATACTCAGAAGTTCTGTCTTCAATTTCCGACCCTCAATTCTTCTAACCTTTATGGGGAGGAGGGAAGTCCCTTAACTTTAACTTAATTAGAGTAATGGTCACTAAAATAAAAATTCATGAACATTGGCCCCTTAACTCATCAAAGAGTGCAGCTATAGTCATTTTCGTCAACTTCATCAAAATTAAATAAAAATGACTCATGTTCGAAGGATCATTACGTTAAAGTTGATGGATCATTGCTCCAATTGGATTTAAGTTGAGAGACCATTTCTCTAATTAGGTTAAAGTTGATGGATCATTGCTACAATTTTTTTCATTTGGTTTTCCATATTTGCTCCTAGATTTGGCCTCAGATGTGTGACACTGACTCATTTTAACGGAAGTTCTAACAAAGTTGACGAAAATGACTATAACTGTACGTTTTGATGAGTTAAGGGATAAATGGTCATAAATTTTTAATTAATGAACTACTGTTCTAATTTAGTTAAAGTTCATGGACAATAATTGTAACTTTTTCTTAAGGGGAGGAAGGGGGGAGGTTTGAGGGTGAGAACTAGTGGTTTAGCAAGACTTGGGGCCTTTTATAGTCAGTCATTTTGGATCGTTTTAAACTCGGGCTGAACAGTACATGTTTAGGATTTTGTATATTAAGGCCCATCTCAGAAAAGGTCAAAAAAAAACACATGCAGAGCTTAAAGCGATGATTTGAGAAGACGCAAGCAAACAGGTCTCATCGTCGTCCAGTCCAAACAGCAGCTCAAAAGTCAACAAATATGGCGGTTGCATCCCTGTTCGAGCATGCAGGGAAGCTACTATGTCCGCCGTCGCTTTCGCCAGCAATCGAGGGAGCCAGGAGACCAACGGCAACACTGAAAACCCGAACACTGACACGAGGTTTGACTTTTAATACTTCTTGAGCGGAATCTTAATTAAACTAAGAGAGTTTTAACGAAAAACTTGCGGTATTGTTTATTTTAACGAAAAATCATATTTTTAAACTAAAAAGTCAATCCTGGTACTATTCACTTTATCTTTTATTTTATCATTATAGTTAAAACTCAAAGTTTTCAAACCCTTTTCATTAGTTTTTCTTTAAACTAATCCTTGCATTTTCTTACTGTAGCAATAAATTAGTTGTTTTCGTGTTCTAATTAGTGATTAATTATCATATGTTCACAACTTGGACTATAGTAAGCAAACACGAGCCAAATCCAATGTATATATTGATGGTGTGGTCCTATATGTTCTTGCTGGGTATACGGTGGTTGTTAGAGCAATTCCAGCGTTGGAGCCCTCCCCCCTGGCAATGCACTATTCAATCCACCTAATGAACAGTAATTGCCCTTAATGAACAGTAAGTAGCCCTGGCAATAGAATTTGCATCTCCACCGTTACACTTCAATAGCCCTGGCAATAGGTAATAAAATATTAGTATTTTTTTTATTTATAAAATAATACAAAATAATTTTAATTGTAATATCGGATAAGATTTTTAATCGTTCTCGTTGCGTCACGTGTCATTATCCGAAGTATTATTAAATAATACAAAATAATACAATTATTGGTGATGGATTTCTGATAAGATTATTAACCAATCACGTCGCGCCACGTGTCATAATCTGTTCAAAATCTTTGAGGATAGATTTCCATCAGATTTTTAACAAATGACGGCATGCCACGTGTCATGATCTGTTCATAATCTTTGAGGATAGATTTTCATCAGATTTGTAACGAATGACGGCATGCCATGTGGCATTATGCACAACCTAATCCTTTCTGAATCCTCTATATAATCCACCATCCATCCTCACAAATCTCACACCAAAATTCTCAAGATCTCTATCATTATTCATAGTTTCTGCTTCCTTATTCACAAAAATCTGTATCATTATTCATACTTTCTGTTTCTTTCTTTCAATGTCTTCTTCTTCTTCCTCAATGATGATGTGGGAATTCAATCAGGAAGAGGAAGAATTGTTTAACGAATCAGAAGCAATGTTCAATCACCAGGGGGTAAGAAATGAGAGGGAAGAGGATGAGGAGCGTCAAATGAGAGATGACGAAGTAAGAAAGGGCAGAGCCTCACATTCCCGTCGAGTCATCCAAGCTGCTGCTCAGATCTGCAGGCCCAACCGTTCCGGAAACCTTGATAGAAGCAGGCAACGACGAGGTATGGAACTATTGGATGATTATTTTGTTCCTAATAGTGCATTCCCTGATACGTACTTTAGACGTCGTTTTAGAATGGAACGACATTTGTTC
The DNA here is from genome assembly GCF_041283825.1 of Pyrus communis. Lineage (NCBI taxonomy): Eukaryota > Viridiplantae > Streptophyta > Magnoliopsida > Rosales > Rosaceae > Pyrus > Pyrus communis. The sequence goes on from NC_142565.1 coordinate 990,073, forward strand.
AACAAAATCATGATTGCTGTTTGCAACCATGATTCTTATTTTGTGCAAAAAAAAAGATGCTTTTGGTGCTATGGGGCTACTACCTGAGCAAAAAATTACTGCTGCCTTGCGGATGCTTGCATATGGAGCATCTACAGACCAAGTGGATGAGATAACGAGGATGGGGAAATCAACCATTCTTGAGTCCCTGATGAGGTTTTGCGGAGCAATCAAATCTATCTACATCGTTGAGTACCTCCGCAAACCTACACACATGGACTTGGAGCGGCTGTTGAAGAAGGCGGAGATGCGTGGCTTTCCTGGGATGATTGGAAGCATTGATTGTATGCACTGGACGTGGAAAAACTGTCCAAGTGCATGGCAAGACGCTTACGGGGATAGAAAATGAGCAAAAAGTATCATTCTGGAGGCGGTGGCATCTTTTGATACATGGATTTGGCACGCCTTTTTCGGGGTCCCGGGAGCTCAAAATGACATCAACGTCCTTGCCCAATCCCCAGTGTTCAACGATGTCCTGCAAGGAAAGGCACCAAAAGTTACGTATGAGGTCAACGGACGTATGTACGACGGGCCATACTACCTAGCTGACGACATCTACCCGCGATGGTCAACATTTGTTAAAACAGTGCCACGTCCGCGGAGTGCAAAGGAAAAACACTTTGCAAGCTGTCAAAAGGGGTGCAGGAAGGATGTGGAGCGTTGTTTCGGTATCCTCCAAGCTCGTTGGGCGATCGTCAGGGGTGCTGCCAGATTGTTTGATGTAGAGTCGCTTCGCTCCATCATGATGACGTGCATCATTCTTCACAACATGATTGTGGAAGATGAGTACGATTATGAATCTGTTGATGAATATGAGCCAGACCCGATGAACAATTCAAGAACACGTATATATTGTGCTCATGACGCCACCGATGAGCCCGTGCAACATGAACCATTACAAAGGGATAGACGTTACAATGAAATGCTCATTCAACGATATACTGCATTTCAAATGCCAGACATGCACAATGCCCGACAAATTGACTTGATAGAACACCAGTGGGCATTGAAATAAGCTGAAGATAATTAAGTTCATTTAGTGTGTTTTTTTGAATTTGGTATGTTTATGTTATTTTATTTGGTGTGTTTTATTATTTGGTATGTTTATGTAATTTTTTTATGTTTATGTTTATGTAATTCTTAGTATATGTAATTCTTAGTATGTTTATGTTTATGTTTATGTTTATGTAATTTTTTTATGTTTATGTTTATGTAATTCTTAGTATATGTATTATAAGAAGAAAATCACTTTTTTTTTCAATTAAAGAAAATATTAGAGTGGGCTTAAACAATAATAAATCACAATTGGCATAAAGCAAGGAGGCAGAGGGTAATTCTTAGTATAAATAACTTACCAAATTAATTTGAATAAATATTCAAGAAATTGGAAACAACATAAATAATACAAATAATAAATAATAAATTACAACCCAAAGTGATTGGAAAATTATGGGCTCCGATTACAAAAAGTACTCTATTCATCATCACTTAACTAATTTGTGGTGCTAGGATGATCTTCTCTTGTGGTGCTAGAACCATCTTGGTTTGCTGTCGTTTCTCTTGCACGCCTCCTTCGCACCACGTCCGCTTTCTCTGACTTCCAAAAATATTTAGAATTTGGAGACTTCCCTTCTAAAGACATGTTCATAATCTCACGATCTTGTTGAGCCCGTCTTTCTTCTCTAACATGTTCCCTTTCTTGCCTAAGTAACTCTCTTTCTCTCTCATTAGCATTAAATTATCTCTCAACAGCTGCTACTTTTGCTGCCTCTCTAGTCTTATCAGCCTCATCTTTCGCCATTTCCCTTGCCAAAGTCAATTCACCTTGGCGAGCAAGTTCTTCCATGAACTTTGCATAATCATTCTTGGAAGCACCCCCTTTTCTCTTTGAAGCCTTCTTACCTTCAGGCCTAATTGGATAACGGGTCGAACCCGACACTTGTTCAGGGAGGGGCGTTTCGGGCACTTCTTCTGCATCATCTTCATGAACATGATCGGGTGTAGAGTGTAGAGGGGTGCTGTTCATGTACACTTCTAGACCGACTGGCACAACTCTAAATTTAGGACAATCTTTGACAATATTCCAACATTCCCACCGGTTGAATGATTTATTTTTGCTTTTGGTTTTGGCAGCGTACCAAGCTTGTGCTTGAAGTTCCTACACAATAAAAATAAGTAACAAATAAATAATACAAATAAATAATTATAATGAAAATAAGTAACAAATAAATAATACAAACAACATAATTATAATGTAAGTCGGTAACAAATAAATAATACAAATCATAAATAATAAATTATGTAGGTAACAAATAAATAATACAAATAATAAATAATAAATAACAAATAAATAATACAAACAATAAATAATAAATTATGACAGTAACAAATAAATAATACAAACAATAAATAATAAATTTTGTACGTAACAAATAAATAATACAAACAATAAATAATAAATTATGTAGGTAACAAATAAATAATACAAACAAATAATTATAATGTAAATTTGGGTATCAAATAAATAATATATTGTTACCTGATCCGAGTAATTTTCCCCACTTCGAATGTTACTACTAGCTTGTGCCAAGGCGTCTCTCCACGTACTAAACGATTGGCTAAGTAATTTCCAACGACTGGACATCGATTCTTTGGTTCTTTTCCCACCAATTTTCTCAAGAAAATTGGTATGAATAAGACTCCACATTTCTCGCAACTGCATCTCATTACCCGTAAGCGAACTATGAGTAACTTCAACCCAGCTAGTACACAACGCAACATCTTCAATAAGCGACCAATTCGTACCTGCACCAGTGGTCATTTTGTTGAAAAAAAAAAGGATTCAAACTTTGAGACAAAGAAAAGAATGTGATTGAAAGTAGTTGAGAAAATATGAAATTGTTGTGTAAGGTAGATGATAATGAGAATGTATTTATAGAAAAGTAAAAACAATTTTTTTTACAATTTTTTTCAGATTTTTTTTTGAATTTTTTTGAATTTTTACAATTTTTTTAAATTTTTATTCAATTAATTAATCTCTGCCGTTGGATATAAAAAAATTTGAATTCCAACACTCCAGATTGTGCCACATGTCACAACGGTAACTTGTCAGATTTTTAAAACTAATTTTTCTTTTATTTTTTTATTTATAAAGCATTTTAATATCCACCATTGATCTCAGATCTAACGGTGGATATTAAATCTGACTTCTTTTTTTTTTTTTTACCTTTGAGATCGAACGGTCTAAATAAAGTGACCGTTGAGATCTAACGCACCGTGGGAAGCCACGTGGCTTCCCAACGGTAACTGACAGATATTTTTTTTTCTGATTTTTGTGTCAGCGACGCGCCCCCACGCGCGGGTGGGGTGCACGCGCCTGACAAAAAAAAAAATAAATAATGCGCTGACGCCACCCTGGCGTCAGCCTTGCGTCACCCCCACCTCGGGCTCTCGGGCTGGCAATCCACCACGGACCCGGAGCTCGGGCCTCCCCCTTCCATTGGGCTGGGCTACGCTGGACCCTCCCCCCCGGCCCTCGGGCCCTTTGTTTCTCCCCTGTCCCCCGAGCAATAAGCCACGCTGGGCTTGCTCTTAAGGGTGAATCCAAACAAGAGTAGAAGTGAATATTTTCTGCCAATCAAAGGCTAGAAGTCTCAATCAAGTGGCAGTTTAATCTTCATTTCTGACATGAGGTTTTGTTATTTAGTGTTATTTTCAGAGGTGTATTATCTGCCTTTCCATTTCCATACTCTTTTCATGCTCTCCTGTGATGTATGGTCACGGTTAAATCACGTCAACATTTTATATTAATTTTTTATAGAAATAATAAAACAAAAAGTAATAGGAATATAAAATGTTGACGTGGCTTAACCGTAACCATACAAACAGAAGGCTATGGGAAGAGTATGAAAATAGAAGGGCAGACAATCGAAGTGACTTTCAATCCGATTCCCGACTCGGCTTGTCTAATCCGATTCCCAACTCTTCCGTTCCTCGCGGTTGTAAGGTCTACATAATTTGGTTTGGTAAAACAACAAGTACATTACAAAACGACTTGGGAGAGAAGAAAATTAAGAACCTTCGTCAATGCTTATTTTTTTTTATGAAGTCAATGTTTTTACCTGCAGCTAAATCAATATAATTAAGGAACTTGAACGACTAGTCTCAATGAAGCATTAATTAATCCAGATTAACTGCATATTATAATAGGTAGAACTTCTGATTTGTTTTCGTAAAGGAATTTCATGGATCGATATATAACATCATCATTTGCATAAAAATTTGTTTGCTGCAGAAAATGCTAGCAGGTTTCGTTTTCTGCCACTCGAATGCGCTCTCCCTCTCTACTCGATCCACCTTGTAAACTGAAAGCCTCCTAAACTTAGCCACTAGAATGGGTTCTGAGGTCCTGTAACAGATCTTGAAAGCCTAAACTAAACCTTGAATAACCAATTTCGAATGCCCGTAACTATACCGTTATAATCCGGACTCACAAATGGCTTTCGCCTATGCGTTCATACCAACGAGTACTACGAGGATATGCTAAAAGAATAAGTCACACATCTCTCAAGCTGATGGTCAACGGAAGTCAAAATCCTTGCCTCTAGGGCATTTTCGTAAATTCACATTTTAAAAATAAAATAAAAATGTAAAATTTGAAACGGGTTGTCACACTTATTGCATGGATATGTCGGTGGATCACTAGCTAGAAATATCTAGATATTTGTACAATTGTGAGGTTGTCATGCAAAGTCCATGTTGGTGGGCTGTTTGTAGAAAAGTCTAAAATGATGGCTAGGATGAAATGAATCCATGCCACTGACTGAGCAAGTCAGTTTAGCAAGCCTATAAATATGTAATGGTGTAATGCAAGTAATGTAATCAAGTAAGAAGAAAGTAGCTAAGAAGAAAGAGCTAAGTAAAAGAGTAGGAAGTCTTGTAATTGAGTCTTGTGAAGAGTGTAAGTCGTCTAGAGTGAGTGTCATAACTTCTAAAGAGTATCCTTGAGAGTTTGTGTGTTGTAATATTTTGTGTGTGTAATACAAGTAATTTGTTTACTTGTGTTGTCTCTCCAACACTTGTGCTAGAGTTGTGTACTCTAGTTTTTACTCAACAATTGGTATAAGAGCGATACGATCAGGGACCGTCTCTAGTAAAGCTTTTGAGAATCGTGAGAAGTTTAGTACTTCGCAAGATTGTTGACTAATCTTGTTCGGCTTATCGAAGTTCTACCGACACAATGGGAGATCTTCAAGTTGTTGGAGGAATCAAAAAGTTGAACAACAAAAATTACAACATATGGGCGTCGTGTATGAAGTCTTACCTGCAAGGCCAAGATCTTTGGGATGTTGTCAACGGTAATGAATCGGCTTTGCCTGCGCAGCCGGCTCAGCCTGTGGGTCCGGCAGGTCCGCCTGCGGGTCAGGCAGGTTCGCCTGTGGATCCAGCTCAGCCTGTGCAGCCAATAGAAAACACCAGCGACACTATGAGGAAGAAGAATATCAAAATAGGTAAGGCCATGTTTGCCTTAAAAACCACAGTTGAAGATGACATGTTGGAGTACATATGGAAGGCCAATACACCAAAAGAAGCGTGGGACACCTTGGCCACACTCTTTTCAATTAGGAAAAATACAAGACTGCAGCTTCTTGAGAACGAGTTGTATTCGGTGGCCCAACGAGACATGACGATTGCCGAATATTTCCACAAGGTAAAGTCTATTTGCGATGAAATTTCTGAATTAGATCCGAGTGCTACCATTGTAGAACCCAGGATAAAAAGAATAATTATCCATGGATTGAGACCCGAATTTCGAGGCATCGTCGTCGCTGTACAAGGATGGCAAACCCAACCATCACTTGTTGAGTTTGAGAATTTGCTTGCTGATCAAGAAGCTATGGCAAAGCAAATGGGAAGGGTCTCGTTAAGAGGTGAGGAGGAATCACTCTACACCATAAGTAAAGGCAGCTTTAAGCAGCGTGCTGATGGTGGATCCAAAATAAATGGTGACAAGGAAAAAGGTCATCAAGGAAGAATATCAACACCAGCCCAATTGGTGGTTGTGTTGAAGATTGAAAATTAATCTTGCCTTGGCCCAAGACGATATCCAACCCATGATGATAGGCTAAAGTATGATCCATACAAATGCTAGAAACTTCTTGCATGGATATGTCAGTGGATCACTAGCTAGAAAGATCTAGCTAATTGTACAATTGTGAGGTTGTCATGCAAAGCCCATGTCGGTGGGCTATTTGTAGAAAAGTCTAGAACGATGGCTAGGATGAAATGAGTCCATTCCACCGACTTATTAAGTCGGTTTAGCAAGCCTATAAATATGTAATGGTGTAATGCAAGTAATGTAATCAAGTAAGAAGAAAGTAGCCAAGAAGAGAGAGCTAAGTAAAAGAGTGAGAAGCCGCTTTGTAAGTGAGTAGTCATGTGAAAAGTGTGAGTGGTTGTGTCTTTAGAAAGAGTGAGCGTCATAACTTCTAAAGAGTGTCCTTGAGAATTTGTGTGTTGTAATATTTTGTGTGTGTAATACAAGTAATTGGTTTACTTGTGTTGTCTCTCCAACACTTGTGTTAGAGTTGTGTACTCTAGTTTTTACTCAACAAAATACGCAGCCAACCTATACCCTAAATGAAGGAATTAGCTTAGGATAATACATAGTTAATTAGTAGCGAGTATTCTATATACTGATTTTTTTATTTAGCCCGTTCAAAAAATACCACATGTTCTTTGTTTTTTAAAGTTCAAAATAAATTAAATAACATGTTCATTATTTTTTTAAACAATAAAACATGTGTTAATATTATTGGACAAAATCAGCAATATATCAGTTTTTTTGCACTCAAATTCGATTTTTTTTTTTTTTTATCGAAAAAGTCGAATCTCTGTACATGCAAACGGATGCAGACACCGGATATTTCTCTGGGGACCCTGCGGACCACATCATTGTGGCCGTTGATAAAACTCGTGAGCATCTTCAGTCGTGGATGCCTATTTTCCCTGCCACTTCAAGCCTGCTCCTTTCCTAGTCCTCTCTCTCGAATAGAATGGTCACTCCGTCCCAAGCAACACCACTGCGTTCCGGCCGCCGCAGTGGTTCCTCAAGTGTTCCACTCCACGGCTGAAAACACTTCCATCTCCTCTTCTCGAACCCGGAATTTCGACCAAAAAAATAGAAAGAATCCGGCCTAGCCACAGTTAGTGTTGATTCAGTATTTAATCAGTAAAATTTTGACATGGAAGAGCTCAAGTTTGTGCTATGTCAGATGCGGGGATCTGAGATATGGGGAGAGAGAGGAGGAGGAAGAACCAGAGGTGCATCAACCTTGGTTTTGCTTCAAGTAAGTTTTAAAAAGTAAATTTGAATCCTGGCCGCATGATTTTAAACCAACGGCCAGGATGATGCGGTCCTCCGAATCCTTAGAAAGCAGATACGAAGAGGATCCGGTTACCATGCAAACGTAAATTTACGTAAGTTGGCGAGGGTTGACTTAATTAAACAAAGGGGGTTTAACAAAACACTTCTGTTACTGTTCATTTTTAACGAAAAATCATATTTATATCTTTTTCTGATACTATTCATCATACCTTTGAAAATATCAATAATTAAACACATACTTAATTATTGTTATCGTTCTGATTAATTTTTCATATGTTGATGACTTGGAATATAGCAAATACGAGCTAAATCCATCCATATAATATGCTCCTTGATGCTCTATATGTTGTTCTCATTGGCTGTAGAGGTTCCTAAGTGTGAACTAAATGAATATTATGTCACCGTTATATATTTCTTTTTTTTATCTTTTGAAAATTAAAATGTCTAGAGTTACGATTTGGCAAATGAGTAAATAAGTCAATTTTCTACCATGTTTAATATTATATGTACACATCAGTGAACTAAAATATGTTGAAGCATACAGTCCCAGATAGAAGACCTCACGACGTTAGGTCTTTCTTAGATTAATAATTCTACTACTAATTGCATCAAGTTCTTGTTAATACAAACCCTATACCTATGTGTATGTCAAATTAGTCCAACTTCATACCTTTTCGGCATGAACCGTGATGTTAATTGGCGGTGTGTATGAATTTTTAACAATATATATGTTTGAAAAGGTGAATACAAGTGCGTTGGAAAAGATGTGCGACCATTTCAAGACAGTGATGTACAAGAAAAAATAGAATAGCGTGGTTTTTCGAATAGTTTAAAGATCCACTCGACTGCATGCTATTGATTATTGATGGGACAATGCGGACCTATTCGTCTACTGATACTTTTCCAGCAATATCCGCCAGCCGCCTTGGGACTGGTCAGTTTAATTATTGGGAGGAGGTTCTCATTTGTGCTTCACTACCAGCTTTGTTGCAAGTTCCAGTTTCCACCCAAACTCGGACAAAAGTAGAAGCCTATGCTCTCATGGCCAACGACTCGTCAACTACACACGGACTTAAATTAACGTATTATATTTGTTGGTCAGAGTCGTCTACTGATTAATTCATCTGACTTGTTAATTTCACACTTACCAACTCTCCCGTTCTCACGGTTTGTAAAGTTCGCACAATTTGGTTTGGTAAAACAAGTAAATTACAAAAAGACTTGGGAGAGAAGAAAATTAGGAACCTTCGACGATGCTTATTTTTTTATTAAGTCAATTTTTTTTAATGGACTTGAACAACTAGTCTCAAGGTTACATTACTTAATCCGGATGAACTGCATATTAATAGGCAAAACATTGATTTGTTTTCGAAAAGGAATTTCCTGGATCGGTAACATCATCATTTGCATGAAACATTTGTTTACTGCAGAAAATACTAGCATGCTTTGATTTCTGCCACCCGAATGCGCTCTCTCTGTACTCGATCCACCTTGTAAACTGAAAGCCTTCTAAACTTAGCAATCCAGGTATCGTTGCTATAAGCTTCCATGTAACTAAACTCTCTCTCTCTCTGATCACTAACATTTTTTTACTGCCAGGCTAGCAGGGAATACTGATCATCACGGTGTATCATAAACACGAATTGAGTAGTTATGGCCAAGGGAAGAGAAGCACCAGATGTGGAGAACCAGGGAGAGGGGTTAGTACCTTTTTACATTAAGACTGCAATTTTTTTTATCAGTAATTTTTCAAATAGTAACTTTGTATCAAACACTGGGACTCGTAGCTGTACTGGATTTGGCTGGTCAAAATACTTCATTGATCATATAGCTGTAACTTGTGATTAGGATCCATGCACAACCTTCACTTATATGTTGCGTTGGAGCAATTTAAGTCATTCGTGTTTCAGTCTCACCTTACACTCAAAGGCTGAGTATTTAATTTTCTGCCTATTAACTGTCTGTCTAATTTTTCTCATGAGCTCTCGTATGCATATCCACTAGTAAATGTATACCTAGTAAACTCTAATTGTCTCCAAAAGATCACCCTACCGGATCTTTTTATGTTTCTTCATGATTCTGAGGGGTGCAATTTGTTCTTTTCTTTCTCGCTTGAAGTCGGAAACCAGGGACTACAACGAGATATGCCCCAACAATGCGAATTCGTGATGAACAGGGGAAATTCCTTCTCAGATGGAGCATGATATTTGTAATGTCCTGTGTGTTTGCCGTCACACTAGATCCTCTGTTCTTTTACATTTTAATCGTTGATCAAGATAAGAAGTGCCTTCAAATGGACAAAACGCTGAGCATTACTGTTCTTGTTTTACGATCACTCACGGATATCATTTTCGCTGTGCATTTTATATATAAAATTTATGACGTCTTTATAGTTCAAAAGAACAAACAGTTGACGGCTAATGAGGCCGCAAATACCCTGCAACTTGTGGCCTCGAGTGCCCTGCAAACTGGAGGAAATTTGGATCGGAAATCAAAAAGAATATTGTTGTGGTCATCTTTTTCCATCATAAATGATTTTCTCGCTCTTCTTCCCGTCCCACAAGTAAGAGAAACTAAACTCTATTTTTTTTAATTTTTTTTATGAGGTTATTCTTAACCAGCTAACTGTAATTAGTGGATTTCTAACCCCTTTTTATTTCTTTTCTCCAGCTGCTAATAGTAGTTGCTTTTTACAAAATGAGAGCCGCTGGATATATGGAACATAGAAAGACTCTGAATGTCTTGCTTCTTTGTCAATATCTACCAAGGATATTTCGAATTCACCAGTCATCCAAGGAACTTCGAGAGAATGCTGGACCATGGGTTAGAGGTCTATTCAATTTTTTTCTCTACATTCTTGCCAGTCATGTAAGTTTTGCCTCAATTGTCATTTTATTACAATATTATGTATTCACTTATGCTGGTTTAAACTTTCTTTTAGAGATGTTGGACTGGCGTTGATTTTGTTTGCGTTTTTCGGATTATATGTACTCTCAAACTTACTCTCGGCATGAATTTTTGTGTTCGAATTGGTTAATGTAAAAACTAATAGCATTGCCCTACATAATTTTTCCTTGATGTAGATACTTGGAGCTTTTTGGTATTTCATTTCTATTCAACGAGAAACATCATGCTGGTACAGTGCCTGTGCAAATCATAGTCTAGATCGTGATGGATGTATGAATACTTTCTATTGTGGGCGTCGAACTACTACTTCAAGAAATATTACATTTCTAAATGAGCATTGCTCACTAGATACTCCAGATGGTGCTTCAGCACCATTTAATTTTGGAATATTTCAAGATTCCCTTAAGAATCATAACGTTGAGCGTATCGACTTTGGAAAGAAGTTCCTTTACTCTTTCTGGTGGGGCTTGCGAAATATAAGGTTTGCACAGACACACTGACGGCTCACAATTTTTCAAATTAATGAATAAAAACTTTCTCAGACACAGTACCATTTATATTGCTTGATCAAGTAACTACTTTTTTGCAGTAATTTTGGAACAAATCTGACAACAAGCACGTATATTTGGGAAAACTTGTTTGGAATTCTTATTTCTATCATTGGCTTGCTACTGTTCTTATATCTTATCGGAAATGTGCAGGTTTGTATGAACTGAATCTCACTTTATAGTTGTTTTATTATATTTGTTTTTAAGGGCCGCTGTCGCATACAATTATTAGCGAATGGTATTCAAATTGTATAAGATACCTAAGTTCTTTGGTTAACCAGAATTTAATGCAGACAGAAGCTTACTAATGAATTCTACTTGTGGTGAGACAGAATCTACTTGTGGTGAGACAGAATTTAATGCTGAGTGAAGCTACAAAAATAAAAGAGGGAAAGCGGATAATTCAGATGAAGAAGCTAGGTGTACGCAAGTGGATATCCGAAAATAAATTCCCTGATAATATCAAGAGCGAAATCATGAATAGCATTGAGCAAACATTGAAAAAAAACAAAGATGCTGATGTTGACAAGCCATTCCTTATTCTTCCCTGGCAAACCAAAAGATCTGTAAAACGCCATCTTTTCAAGGATACACTAAAAGCAGTATGTTCTTCAACCCTTGATCTCTCTCTCTCTCTCCATCTATTAATTGCATCCATTTTCACTCCAATATTGTTCTGATAATATATGTCTCTGCTTGCGCGCACATGTGTTTAGGTTAACAAGCTTAAGGACATGAATGAAAAAGTTCTGACGTTGATGTGCGACTACCTGAAGCCAGTGACATACATTGAGAACAACTTCGTTTTCCGAATGGGAGATCCGCTTGACTGCATGCTGTTCATTGTCGAGGGGACAACGTGGGCCTACACGTCTAGTGATAGTCAAGCTGGGAGTAGAACCTCATCAATGGACATCGAGCCCCTCGGGAAAGGGCAATTTTACGGGGAGGAGCTCCTCGATTGGGCATCAGACACATTCACCAAACTTCCAGTCTTCAGCAAACATGTCAAAAGTCAAACAAAAGTAGAAGCATTTGTGCTCATGGCCAAGGACTTGGAAACTGTCGTCTCCAGATACAAAAAATATTGGGACTCGGTCTATTCTAAGAATCGTGAAGAGGTGGCACTTTCTACCTTTCGTTGTTTCCGTACCAAGGCGCAACAACGCCCGTCCTCGTCCCCGACTGGAATAGCGGATACCAATGGTGAGAGCTTGCCATCGACAGCAGGCAAATAGTATCTTCAGAAGCGTCAAAGTAGAGACGCTCAATTTATGGCCAAGAATTCCATACACAACTCTAGCGCTGTACGATTCGTATAATTGTATGTAGCTGTGGCCTCAAAACTATTATTATTGGTTGATAGCTTGATATTTAACCGTACGTTTGAATAGTTACTAAGTAGTGGTAGCCACAATACCATTTCTCTCTGGGATATGTATATGTATTGGTCATGTTGTGAAATGCTTTGCAAAGTGATTGATTTCTGCAAAACATTTTATCTCTTTTTGAATGTCTCTGTTTATTTATGAGATTTAGACTGAGTAAACAAAAAATAATCATGGAATAAAATTAAATAGGAGAGTATAGAACGAAAAAATGAGCGTGTGAAAATCATTTTCTTAAAGTCATTTGCAACTATAGGTCAAGTCAAAGAGCTATTGAACCTTACAGTACTTGAATATAAATTATGAGGGGTTTATTAAAGAGATTGTTATTGACATTCCAAATATCTCATTTTTTTACTCTAAATTTTATATATTAGAAAATACACTTGTAAGAAGTGTAGAATAAGATTTTTGAAGTGCTAATAATAATCTTCGTGTTAAATCAAAAGCCCAAATGATGAGGGAGAAAGACAACATACACAGCCACCCAAATGATGATCAAGGGATTCAGTACAACATGTTCCTTGTTTTTTAAAATTAAACAGAAAAAAAAAATTAAATAACATAGTTCGAATCTCTTGTGTTTTTTAGTCGAACAAGTTCGAATCTCTACATGGGCAAACATAAATTTAGGTAAGTTGACGAGGTTTGACTTTTTACTTTTGATCATCGGATACTTAATTAAGCAATAATCCTTCAATGCAACTTGCATTTTCAGAATAACAATAAATTAAATTATTGTTTTGGTGTTCTGATTAATTTATCATATGTACTGATTAATTTAAATTGAAGTTCTAACATGAATCAGGAGATGTTTGTCATATATTGTTATTACTTTCAATCCGAGCCAGTCATTTTTAATTGGTGAAGTGCTGGAAATGTCATACCCATCAAGACAAAAATGGTGTGTGCGCTTATCATTTCATTTTGCCTGTAAACTCTAATCAAGTGAAACAAAATTTGCCTATTCTAATCTAGTCACTTAGCTCAATAAATTTGCAGCTCGGGTGATTAATAATATTTCTCTTTATACTCGAAGTTCTTTACTTAAATTTTTGTCCCTAATTCTTTTAACATTTAGAGGGGAATCTGTATGTTGTCCAATATCCTAGTAGATAGGATGTTGTATTTTCACACGTGTCATGAGTTTGAGATTTTCTATTTTTTTAAATATTGTAATAGTTTCGAATCGTTTCCTTTCACTTAATAATAATAAGAATTATTTTTTATAAATGAGATGGGGAAATCTAGGCCCTCTTAAAGTCATCATGGTCGTTTTAACTCGGGCCATTAACACAGACAGAACTTATGAAGTTAGAAGACGAAAGCAAACAGTGCTCATCATCGTCCAGTCCAAGAAGTGGCTCAAAAGTCAACAGATATGGCGTCGGTCTTGGCGACATTCAGTGCTTGTCCTCGTTCGACTCAAAAGACGAATGTTGTTTAATTTATATAAATAAACTGAACGATTTCTCTTGAGAGAAATGCGAGATATTACTTTGGCTTTGAATTCCATTAATTCGTCTTAGGAAAATAGATAAACTATTAAATTTAAAGAAAAATTAATGAAAAAAAATTGAAAACTTTGAGTTTTAACGATAATGACAAAATAAAGGGTAAACTAAATAGTAACATGATTGATTTTTTAGTCTAAAAATGTAGTTTTTATTAAAATAAATAGTACCAAAAATTTTTCGTTAAAGTTTCATAAATTTAATTGTAAGATGAGACGGGTTATGTTTGAAACTTGGAAAACAAGACTTTTTTTTTTTTTTTTTTTTCTTGGGTACAGAGGAGGGCAAAGCCGGGCAAGCAAAACAAAGCTAGGCAAGAACAACCCTAGGAAGGGCCCTGCCAATAGAATCAGAAACTAGAAAATTAGTAGGAGTGGTCGGAGAAGAAGCTAAAGCATGAAGGCCAAGGGATAACCATGACCCAAGTCAGCTATGTGATCAGCTGAGGCATTACTTTAGTCTAAAGTAGGAGGGAAATTGGCACTATTCATATGAATAGTGATTTGGACCACATTTCAGTTTATTTTCAAAATTGCCACCCGGCGGCTTTTACCCAATTTTCTCAATATTTACAAAAATACCACCCAGCCTTAAAACCCGATTTCCACCCTCTGCATCTCAAGGTTTGACTCGGGGACAGAGAGGGGAGGGGGACAGACCGGCTGACAAATTGGAGGGAGAGACGATGGCTCCCTATTTTCACTCGGAGACAGCTGGGTCTCGCTGTGCGGAGAGGGGAGAAAGGGGACAGAGGGAGTGGAGAGGATGGGGACAGAGAGACTGACAGATTGGATAGATACGGGAGCTACGGGTTTCCACTGAGTGACAGAGATTTAGCTAGGTCTTCTGCCAAGATCCATGGGATTTTCTGCGATTTTAAAGAAGGATGAACAGGGAGAGAGATACATAACGAAAAGCATGCGTATGTGCATTCGTTAGGGTCAAGGGCTTACGCACAGAGTCGGTGAGGAGGGGATGGGTGAGGGAGGAATGGCAGGGTCTGCGTTTTCACCTTTCTCCCTTCATTCAAAAGGTCATGAACTCTTTTAGATTAATTGTTTTGTTTATGATTTGCCATTTGCTTTGTTAAAATTGCCATTCATATTTGGTTCTTTCATTCAAATTGCAATGCATGTTAATAATTTGTTCGGTTGGGTGCTAGGATTAAGTCTCTGTTTCTGTAAATTAGGCCTTTGCACTGATATAATTTCTCTGTTTCTCCATCAATTTGTGTATAATTCATCATTTTTCTGTTTAAAAATTGTTACAGATTTTATGTTCCTTCATTAAAATTGTCATAGATCTTTGTAGATTGTTTAGGTCACCTTAGATTCACTTTATTTCAGTTTATTGTTTTTAATTGTTGTTCACTGATTGATTTGCCATTCCATTTATTAAAATTGTCATAGATAATTTTTCCTTCATTAATGCTGTCATAGATATTTTATATTGTTTAGTTAACTATTAGGGTTTCCTCTTAGTCTTTTGTAGGTTGTTTAGTTCAGCTCTAGGGTTAGCTGGATGTTAAAACTTATCCTACAACCTAATCCATTGTTCTAATAACCATAATGTAGATTAATTTGGGATGCTCCACTACCCATAGGCAGTAAGTTGTTAAATATATCAATATTTGCATAAGATGAACCAACATTTGACAAGTATAAGCAGCTGGACCAACACAAACAGAAAACACCTAAATTTACATCAAGATTAATGGTTGACCGAAAAATTAAAAAATTAAGTAAAAAAAACGTAAATTTATACATTTTTTTGTTTGAAATTATCTGTTCACTGTTTGATTTACCATTCCCTTTCCTTTATTAAAGCTGTCATAGATATTTCAAAATTTGTTTGCTTAACTATTAGACTTTACTCTCAGTCTTTCTAAATTAGGAGGCTACACTGTTTATATTTGTGTTTTTCAGAATTTTTTCCCCTTTGCTTATGAGTGAACAAAATTAAGCCTCCTTTTTAAGTTTATTGTTTTTAAATTAGGGTGTCTAGCCTGTTTAGTTCACTGTTAGGTTGATATTTCTGTATTTATAAACAAAGGGGTTGCAGTGTGCTCATTTATGTGTTTCTTCATACTTTCCTACTATTTGCTAATCAACAAATCAACTTCAGCTTCCTTTTCCACTTCACATCATTCTAATATCCATATGTTGCTAGGTTGTTTTCCGTTTCTTGCTTCTTTTATATTTTTGAGATACACTTTTGATTTGATTCTTGATATACATGTAGATCCAACACAACCATACACATCAAACCATCCATTCACACAGCAGCCACCAAACAAACCATTAGTGAGGTATTTGTCTATCCATTTTAAATTTTGTTTATACAAAGTAATTTCTAATACAAATCTCTTTACTGTGTTTAAATACAAACTCTTTTTCCCTCTAATTTTTTCCTATGTGATGTATCGCTGCAGCTCAAACATACACACCTTTTTCAAAAACAAAAAGTATCAACCACGAGAATCTGGATTTCCTAGCAGCAGGTATATGCTTACCCTTTCACTCATGGATTGAATTTGACCCCCTCCACCTATTCATATTTTTTCATTGAAATTCCGTCATTATGTATTGCTATTTAATTGCTCCTTTTGGGTTTTCTTCAAAGAAAATTTTTGAACATCATCTTGAGTGACCTGAAGTTCAAAGAGTATAGGTTTAGGTTTTCCCAGAGCTCAGTTTTTATTTTTTATTTTTTATTTTAAATTTAATTAAGAAAGTATGTGTTACATATTAATTCTTTCTCTCATGGATTGAATTTGACCCCTCCACCTATTCATATTTTTTCATTGAAATTCCGTCATTATGTACTGCTATTTAATTGCTCCTTTTGGGTCCCTCCAGGTTTCCATCTTTCTTTCTTACCTTGCAATTTGTGTTATCCCCTGTTTGGTTGCCCAGAAAATGAAATAATTCATGCAATTTTGGATTCTTAATTTCATATGGATGACAGTAGCTGCTGGTTTGAACTTTGAACTAAGAATTGATGCAGTTTTGGATTCTTCATTTCTTATGAATAATCCAATAGAATTAATACTAAAAATTTACCAATGGATAACACTTCAAAGTTGATTGTATAATATAGTTGTCTTTACTCTATAATAATTTGGAGTTTTCGACATATCTGTGTGTGTGTGTGGAATGTAACATATCGGATTTAGCTTATACTGTGCATAGTTTTATTGTCTGTTGTTATCTGTGCTATACCATTTCTATGCAGGCTCTGAAAGTTATTCATGAGCTTTATAAGCACTTTCCATAATTTAAGCAGTCTGTTTTGGGTTCTTTTTCGTTAGGTCATTAGCTACTGATTAATGGAGAAACGAGGACCATGCCACTGATTTTGGGTTCTTTTTCTAATCTTCTGCTTTTGGGGTTTTGCAGGGAGTGCTGATGTATCTGAGAACCATCATCTTTTCCTTCTTCCGCTTCTCCCTGTGCAGTCCAGTTTGACTGTTTGTCATAAAAAAGGTCAGTTCATCTAAATTTAGCAATTGACTCTCACACTCTGAATTTGATTTTGTCTCCTTCTGCTGATCTCCTCCATTCCCCTCTTCTCTTTTTGTTCCGTAAATTTACTCAACTAATTCGATTATTCATTTTTTTCTGATAGAACATTTACGGCTCCATGAAATATTCAGTTTTTGCCTGATCATTGTCAAACACTGTAGCAACTAAGTTTGACAAAATTTATAATTATGGTTATTGATTGCTGGAATTTTGATGGTAGTGTTCCAGATTTACTTGCTCATGATCTTTGTATTGCTTTACTGTGAATGTGACAACCCGTTCCAAATTTTACGTTTTTATTTTATTTTAAAAGCGTGAATTTACGAAATTGCCCTAGAGGTAAGGACTTTGACTTCTGTTGACCATCGTCTAGAGAGACGTATGACTTATTCTTTTAACATATTCTCGTAATACTCGTGGATGTGAACGCATAGGCGAAAGCCGTTTGCGAGTCCGGATTATAACGGTATAGTTACGGACGTTTGAAATTGGTTATTCAAGGTTTAGTGTTAATTAAATTAAATCTCCAATCAGAAATTAGTTATTTAAGGTGAAGTCCAATCAGAAAAAGGAAAGAAAGAAAGAAAAAAAAAAAAAAATCCCAGTTTTTCCCGTGGGTTTTCCCACTTGCGACCACCCATTTTCCAAGGCCGATGGAGTTTTTCGATGCCACCACCACCATCTTGAAGCTCTCATTCCCCTCTACAAAACCCACCCAAGAACCACCTTGATTAACCATGGGATGTGGAGTTTGAGGCCACGAAAGTTGACGAAAATCAATGGTGCTCCGGCCACCCTTTTCGATTTTCCGGCAAATTGGAAAAGCAATGGCCGATGCCACCACTTGGGCTTTGTAGCCCATCATCCCAGGAGCAAAACCCAACCAAACTTGACCCTGTTGGACCACCGTAGACGACGAATCGACGTCGGGAAGTTTTAGGCACCCGCCGGCTTCGTGGGCAAAATTGACCATCTTCCGTCCACTTTTGGACTTCGTGGCAGGTATGAAAGTTGCTCCACTCACTGAGATCTTCATTTCTGTGAAGTTTGAGAATTTTTGGAAATAGTTGGATTTTCCGGCGAGTCGGGGCGGCCGATTGCCACCCGCGGCGGCGCGTGCGGCGGCGCGTGGCCAGTGGGCCGCCAATGCTATTTTTAGGCTATGTCGAATGTCTTGAATTCAGTTTTGTTATTTGAATGACATAGGTTGATCGTTGGAACCTAAATTCGTTACGATACATTGCTTGATGAAAATGTAAATCGACGATCCGACCGTTGGATTGTCACCAAATTTGGGTACATTATAATACGTAATATTTAAAGATCATAGGAATTTATGGATCGGGAATCCGATGTACGGATCTTCCCGAATTGGATTTGTAAGTTAGTAAAATAAATGTTCACGGCCACTTGTTTTAGGCAATTGGCGGAGATCTGACCGTTGGATCGTAATGAAATTTTGGTATGTTATTCTAGAAACATATTGTGGATCGTTGGAAGTTACGGATTGGAAATCTGATATGCGGATCTTCCGGGTCAGGTTATACAGGGTTGTAAACCCTACCGTCGATCTTTGATCGACGGTTGACTTGTGGTCAATGGGTCTCAAACTATTTTAGAATGTCGTTGATGTTGTGTTTTATGTGAATTACATATTCTACGGATAAGAGTTCTGAGATGTGATTTGATAATTGGCCACATGGACCAATCATTCAGGACGCCTCGATGCGTGCGCTAGAGAATCATAGCGTGGACTCCAGGTGAGTGCATCTTTTCCTTTTTATCGTACATATTATTGAGAGTTCTATCGACACCTTTAAATTGATTAGGCATATTACTTTCATATATAATTATTGTGAATGCTTGAAGTACTATGTGAACTACGAATGGCTTGATCCCTGTTTAGGGTACGTAGGCAGTCTAACGAGACGTTAGATGCAGCCATAAAATATTTGAGACAAAAGCCTTGTTTGGGAAATTGAGTAATGCGAAGGAAATTGATAAAGACAAGTTTTAATTTTGTGAATTAGTTAGTTAATTAGTGTTAATTGGGTTATTATGGATAATTATCCTTGAAAATAAGTAGTCTGGGAGTAGAACGTTATTGATTGTACATTTCACACTATATAGTTTATAATTGAAAATGCTACAACATGGTTGAGTGTTAGATTGCATCATGGTATATCCATATGTATTATATTTGCATATAATTATTGGGAATGCTTTCAAATGCAAAGGTGGACGCAGGACACCCAGGTAAGCTTCAGGTGAGTACATGTTGATGTTAGTGATGGTAGTGAGTACGATTGTGTTGAGATATAGTATAGCTCATAAACCTGCACCCCGGTGTTAGTGCTCCCGCCCGTGGCCAGGGCACAGTCCTTCACGTGATGTTCACCTCCCGCACCTTACGCTCACCTTGGATTCAAGGTAGGTGCACAGTCCTGTCGTACAGACCACTTTAGGTGGTTCCGACTCGTAGGTGACCCGCGATTATTCGCCCAGTCTTCACGTGATCGTAGCACTTATTTACACCCAGTCCTGTCGTACAGACCACTTTAGGTGGTTCCGACTCGTGTGCAGGTATACTTATTGAGCTATTGGCTAGCCAGGATTGATGAGATATGGATAAGTCGTACAAGTCACTATAGGTGACTCCGACTTATATGCTAGCCAGGATTGACGAGATATGGATAAGTCGTACAGGTCACTATAGGTGACTCCGACTTATATGCTAGCCAGGATTGACGAGATATGGATAAGTCGTACAGGTCACTATAGGTGACTCCGACTTATATGCTAGCCAGGATTGACGAGATATGGATAAGTCGTACAGGTCACTATAGGTGACTCCGACTTATATGCTAGCCAGGATTGACGAGATATGGATAAGTCGTACAGGTCACTATAGGTGACTCCGACTTATATGCTAGCCATGATTGATGAGATACGGATAAGTTGTACATGTCATTTTAGCTGACTCTGACTGATATATCACCTTGTATTGATTTAGTTCATTTGGCCTACTTATTAATGTATGGTGGATATGATGGCAAACCGTGGTTTTGGTCATTTCCGAGTATGGTTTGGATATATGTATATATGTTGTACTGTCTTATGGAAAACGATACGGGTTTTACATTTAGGGGCATTACTTTTTGAGAGGTAGTAACTTTGGGAAGCTTGGTTTTATTGCTTACTCACACCTTCTGTTTGGTGCCCTCCAGGTTTTAGCTGCTGAGTTTGTATCGACAATAATCTATGGCGAATCTTAGTATTGATGGATATTTTTGAGGGTATGATTCTTACCCACATTACTGCACATTACTTATGCTCTGACATCGCGTGTGAAATGGGTTCACTCCCACTCGTAGCGCACTCTGGTACTTAGACACTTTTAGATTCAAATTTATTCACTTTTTATGCACTATCACATTTTATGGCTTCGTCACCTTCCAGGTGTCGGCTAGCACAGCTCGATTCAGGGTCCGAGTGGATTTTTTGGGTCGGGGTGTGTCAGTGAAAATATGGATACTTTACTGCAAAATGTGTTTAATTTAATGGAGATTTGCTAGGTTTTTTAATACAATTAATTGGATAATGGATATTGGAGATTTTCTCCAAAGGATTATAATTTATATAGAATTTATAAGTTTTATTACTTTCGGCTTACTTTATGTTTCGAATTAGTTGGATTTAGCATTCTTCACAACCTTTGATGGGTGTTTAACTTCTAATTTTTGTTCCATGCATTGTTGATTTTCTTTGATAATTGCTGAATCGCTTTTATATTTGCTTTGTCCTTAGGATCTAAAGCATTTTGCCTTTTGAAGAGCAGCTGCACGGAAAGTATTAGGTACCCTTTTCTTTGTTGTGTGTGTGTGTGTGTTTTTTTTTTTTTTTTAATTTCTAATTTTTATGGAAGACATGAAATATTGTAGGAATCAAATATATGATTGTCACCAAATGTATATATCTTTTGTGGTATATTATTGGTGATTATGGTATGCATAGTTAGTTTTCCTTGCTCTATTTGAATTTCTCTCTAATTTTCTTTACTCTTTCTTATCTGCTGTGTTGTTTGTCAAAATTTGAAATAACATTTATTAATCTGTGTTTTGAGTTGTGATTTTCATATTTTACTTCCAAGTTCTAAGTCGTTCCTTCTCCCATGGTTTCTCAACTTTTGAATATGTAGCGTAATGCCTTATTGCTAGACATTCTGGCAACATAGGTGGTTATGTTGCCAGACAGTGCATATGGACCACACATTCTCGCAAAAGTTTACCTTATCAATGGTTTAGATTTATAGTTTGGCATATGTGGTCAAACTATGATTCTGAACCATTGATAAGATGGGTGTTTGCTTAACATGTTTCTTACGGGGCAGGGAATACATGTGTTCTTTTTAAAAAAAAAATATATATATATATATATATATATATATATATATATATATATTTACTGAGATGAGCCTCAATTGCAATGTTCTAAACTATCTCTCAACTTATTTTTCTATGTTCTGTGCTTTTTATGTTTGCATTTAGATCGATGGGTTCAAACCCTTGAATACAAATTTATTTGGCAGCCTTTAAAGTTTTTGACTTTTTGGTGCTATCTTTAATACATATTTTCCTTTGTTTATCTAGATTATAGTTTTTCCTGCACACTTAATCCTTGCAGTTCACAGAGTTCTTATTGATCCTGCAATTGTTCTTAAGTTATCTTTGTTGAGTAGAGGCTATGTTCTGTGGGTTTTAGGGTTTGGAGAAAATTTTGAGCTGCTTTGGTATTTTAATGTTTAGAAAAAATTTTGAGATTCTTTAATGAGATTTTGGTGGCTAACATTCTTTAGCTAAATTTTTTGTGTCTCTTGGTTGCTTTCTGCAATTTTCGCTTTTGAGAAAACCTAATTGCAGGTTCTTCTCTCTCTCTCTGTTAAGTTACCAGTAGTAATGTTTTTCATTCACTCTTAATCCTTGCAGTTCACAGAGTCCTTATTGATCCTGCAATTGTTGTTCTTAATTATCTTTGTTGAGTAGGGCATATGCTCTGTGGGTTTTAGGGTTTGGGGAAATTTTTGAGTTGCATTACTATTTTAATGTTTTGGGAACATGTTGAGATTCTTTAATGGGATTTTTGTGGCTAAAGACTTTTTAGGTAAATTCCTAGCTATTTACTGGTTGGCATCCATATCTTATAAATATGTTGGCCAAGACATATGTTAGCTTTCATTTGTTTTTTCATTTTCATTTCTTATAATCAGTGTGTGTGAGTGCAGTGCCTATGAGTATAATGTGTGTGAATATTTAATTAGCTCACAGGTTTGTTGGTTCAGTTCAACTACAACCCTGATGAAGTTAGTTTTACATCGCAAACACATATATATAGAAGTTTAGACACCTTAGCAAATACCACCTTTTAGTTATTTTCATGGTCTGTTTAGTTGGTTTTCATACTCTAACCCCTACTTTTGTAAACTAGATTGTGCATTTCCAGTTGTTAAGCATGATATGATGGTGTTACCTAAACATGTAGATATTGCATTACTTTTGTGTCATGCAGTATTAACATTTTTTCTCGCCTCTTAGATAATAATACAATGACATTACATAAACTTTTAGTTAGTTTTCATGAGACAATTTCAATTTCTTCGCTTTGTTTGAAATTTGGTGTGTTTATCTTCAGGACACTTAATCAATTTAGCTTGCAGTTTAACTATTGCAGTTTTTATGTATTTTGGTTTTACCTGGATTCCATTTCTAGAATGAGCATGTGTTTCTCATTGTATCTAGAAGTTATTGCGGTTGAAGTAGCATGCTTAACATTTGTACTATGGACTTGCGTAATTTTCCTTATTGTTGGATCGGAAAATTTTAGATGAGAAATACTGGATGATATATGTTTCTTCGGTATGATATTTGCATTACTATCTCAGATAAAGTATATAACTAACCTGCTAAATTCTACAGATAATACTTGCAGAACCTGTAACTAATGCCTATATTATATTACTAATTGGTATAGCTTTGCTACAATCCCTGTTTCAACTTGTGTGTTTACTGCTAATAGAATTTCGCTATTGTCTCTAAGCTATTATTTTCATTGCTATTCTGTGAGTTAGTGCTAATCGATTTGCTTTGTTTCCGATTTTCAGAAAGTTGGATCGATCGCTGGAGCACTTGGCCCTTTGACTTTTGAGGTATATTAATTAACACTGGTTTCATAATAGTTCTTACATTTTTTTTTTCACATTAGGATTAGATTTAGCTATCTAATTATAGAGTCCTTTTCATATATATATGATCGCGATAACAGTAGAATTTGAATATATATGACTGCAATAACAGTACAATGTGTGATTGTTACGTCATAAGTTAATGTGATGTAACAAATATTCATGCCATCAAACCTAAACTGAAACATAATAATAAAACGCAGTTGTTTGTAGTCAAACAAGAACAGCGTAAATAAACATGTTGTGCGACGACCGATTCCAAAACACATTTTAACAGCTTTATCCAGCTGATAATTCATAACATTATCAAGTATAAAAGACTGGTCGTAAGTTAAACCCTTCTCAGATTTACCCTTTCTTTGTTGCACTTTCATGGATTTAATCCATTCTACCATCACAGTTTTTGTTACTTTTACAGTTTCCCCATGCTTTCTGGAATGCGTTTTCAATCTTAATAATATCTGCTCTGTTGCTTCGAATTATCAGTGGTTTCAGTTATTCGCTTTCTTTTCTTCTTGGAAAGCATGACTGTGAAGTTTTATCACTGAGTTTCACAGACAAACATATTAAACTTTTCAAATAGCCTTTAAATTTACCCTATATATTTTTCCTTTTCTTTTTCTGACACATGTTCCCATACTGACAAACAAAGTATAATAATCTGTATGATGCCTTAAATATACCTTAGCTGCTAATGTTCCATCACTACCTTGCTTTATGCATGATCGAACTAATTTTCTTTTGAATACATGCTTTTTTAGATCTTAGTTTTATTACAATGTTGTTACTGTGATCTCTATTGGTTCTTTAAATGGTTTGGTTTTTCAATCAGTTAACACTTTTTTTTTTTAAATTGAAACAACATTATAGTTCTAAGCATAATCATTTGATTAGTCTCCCCTTTAGCATAATTTCTCGAAACCATTTTCTTTGTGCCATTTGTAGAAAGATGGGTCTCTTTCAGATAAAATTTACAACATTTGGTTTAGGAATTGCAAAGAGAAATAAAGAATCTCCAACCAAATTGTGCAAGAATTTAGCCGGGATTTGAGGGTTTTAGTTCAGGGTTTGTTTTTTGCGATTTACACACACACACAGATAGAACAAAGGTGAGCGAGAGAAGGGAGGATTTTATGCAAGGGTTAAAGCGTAGGGGTAAGGAAAGGGTAAGGATGCATAATCAATTTGACTGCACGTGTAATTCATAAATTGATATTGTCTGAATGAGTTTTGGCAAGTATATATACTTAATGACTAAATGTTTCTAAATATTAAACTAATGGAATTTGGATGCCATCGTTTCTATTTATAATACATATAACTAAAATTCATCGGTTTTGGTTTGAGTATCATGTAGAGAATTTCTTGCTAATTGAACATGTTTGGTTTTGAGTTTCTGGATATAAAATTTACTATAAAAGGCTCTGTCACTTTAAAATTTTGACCATTATTTTTCTGATCAAAATAGAGAACTTTGATTGTTCTATTCTACATGACCTATATTTTTCACATTGTTGAATTATTTATACTATTAAGGATGATTAATATGATTATCATCAAAATTATGGTATGTTTTATTGTTTGTCCCATTTGTATGTAAATTCAGCGAATTGGGGAAATTTTCGGCTCTTTGAATTCAATGAATTGCCTAGATGGACCCATAATTAATGCAGTAATAGTTGATTTCATTTTGGAAAAACTGTTGTTGGCCAAAGACAGGTTATGATGTCCCATTTTGTATGAACTATATGTCAATGATGATAGATTGTAAGGTAATTGAGGTTTCTGCAAACAATAACTATTAATACGAAAGGATGAACCGATGCCGGGTGTACTGTTAATTATGTATAAGACATTCTTTATGTGATGTTGGAACGCACAATTGGGATGCATTTAAACTTAAAGTATTATATATATGGGTGATTTTGTTCTTTTTCGTTTCTTTCATATGCACGCTTACATGAAAAGCATTATGGTCACATTTCTTAAACTATGATTTATATTTTTAGCTGTAGTGCGGAAGATATCCACTCTCAAAAAAAGTGAACAATGCAATCTCCGTAATCGACTGCTGCAAGCAGTTCTACATGTTTTTGGCTATCAACATTTTTGCTTCAACAACTGCGTGTTTTTTACACATTCGTGCTTGGAAACTTAGATGCTAGAATAAGAACAAAACAGTTTTTATGTTTTTTGTCAACTACAACATGTAGCTAACCTAGAAGATATATATTTTATCACCTTGACTACAAGGGCAATATTTTTGTAAACTATATGTTACTTCTATTTCTTCTATTTATTAGGGAACCAAAAGATTCTGTTTCGTCTTGTTAATTGTACAATATAATACAGTTCAAGGTGATGCATTCAAGTCCCGCAACATCGCGCAAACATTTTTTCTAGTTCTTTTCTATTTCGCATCTCCAATTTGGAAAACAGGACTTGGAGCAAAAGAAAGATGCATAATTTTATTTTTTTGGAAAGTCAGGATGGAGCCATGCAATCCTTGGTCTCTTACTTCTTCCGCCAGTGACTTGTCAAATCAAATGGCAATTTAATAATTTCTGACATGAGGATTTGTTTTTTAGTGTTAAATTCCACACTTGACAACTCATCCATTCGTCGCGGTTTGCAAGGTTTGCGTAACAGAGGAGGATTCTCTGTATCCTCTTATTCCTATTCTCTTCTTTCATACATTATCTTTTATCTTATTTTTTTTATAAAAAAATCAATATAAGATGTTAACATAATTTAATTGTGATCGTTCAAATACGAAAACATAAAAGGATAAAAAAATTAGAAATGTAGGAAATTCTCCTGCATAATTGGTATGGTAGAACAAGAAGTTCGTTACAGAAAGACTTGGGAGAGAAGAAGATTAACAACCTTCGTCAAATGCTTATTTTTTTTTTTTTTTTTTATCAAGTCAATGTTTTTACCTACGGCTAAGTCAATAAGAAGATTAACAACCTTTGTCAATGCTTTTTTGTTATCAAGTCAATGTTTTTACCTGCAGCTAAGTCAATAATATCCATGTAACTAAACAGACTCTCTCTCTCTCTCTCTGATCACTCACATTCTCTTTATACTGTCAAGCTAGCAGGGAATACTGATCATCACGGTGTATCAGAAACACGAATTGAGTAGTTATGGCCAACAGAAGAGAGGCTTTGGATGTGGAGAACCCGGCAGAGGGGTTAGTACTTCTTTACATTGCAATTTGTTTCTGTAATTTTCCGAACGTTAACTTTGTATCAAAGACTGGGACTCGTATCTTTACTGTCTTTGGCTGGTCAAAATACTTCATTGATCATATGCCTGTAACTTGTGATTAGGATCCATGCACAACCTTCACTTATACGTTTCATTGGAAGATTAAAGTCATTCGTGTTTCAATCTCACCTTACGCTTTCAAATGCCAAGCAGTTAATTTTCTGCATATTAATTGTCTGTCTAATTCTTCTCATGAACTCTCGTATGCATATCCACTTGTTTATGTATATACCTTATAAACTCTAATTGTCTTTGAAACAGCACCCTACTGGATTTTTCATGATTTTGATGGGTGCAATTTGTTCTTTTTTATGTCGTTTCAAGATTTGTTACAGGGTCTTGGAACCTAGTGACTACAAGGGCATTATATGCCCCAATAAAGGGAATTCGTGATGAACAGGGGAAATTCCTTCCCATATGGAGTAAGATATTTGTAATGTCCTGTGTGTTTGCCGTCTCAGTAGATCCTCTCTTCTTTTACATTTTAATCATTGATCAAGATAAGATGTGCCTTCAGATGGACAAAACGCTGATGACTATTGTTCTTGTACTGCGAATACTCACAGATATCATTTTCGCTATGCATTTTGTATATAAAATTTACGTCAGTATTACAGTTCAAATGCACAAAAAATTGAGGGATAATGTGCCCGCAAATACCACGAAAACTATGGCCTCAAATACCCTGACACTTGTGGCCCCAAGTACCCTAAGACCTGGGGCCTTAAGTACCCTGAACACTGAGACCTCCATACAAACTGAAGGAAATTTGGATCGGAAATCAAAAGGAAGTGTGTTGATTGAATTTGGCAAGAAAATAGTTCAAAAGATGTCGCGGTTATCTTTCTCCATCATAAATGATTTTCTCGCTCTTCTTCCCGTCCCACAAGTAAGAGAAACTAAAATCAATTTTTTTGTGTGTCCTATTCTTAACCAGCTAGCTGTAATTATCGGATTTCTAACCCTTTTTTATTTCTTTTCTCCAGTTGCTAATAGTATATACTTTTTACAATATGAGAGGCGATGCATACGTGGAACATAAAAAGGTTCTTAATGTCTTCCTTCTTGGTCAATATCCACCAAGGATATATCGAATTCACCAGTCGTCCAAGGAACTTCGAAATAATGCTGGAATGTGGGTTAAAGGTCTCTTCAATTTTTTTCTCTACATTCTTGCCAGTCACGTAAGTTTCGCCACGATTGTCATTTCAATATAACATCCTGTATTCACTTATGCCGGATGAAGCTTTCTTTTAGAAATGTTGGACTAATGTTAGATTTTGATTTCATGTTTCGGATTATATGTACTCTCAAACTTACTTCCATTTCAATTATTACAAGACAATATTTTGTTTGTTCGATTAGTTAATGTGAAAACTCATAGCATTTCCCTACATAATTTTTCCTTAATTGATAAATCATTTGATTATGAATTTGTGACATTTGTAGATACTTGGAGCTTTTTGGTATTTCTTTTCTATTCAGCGAGAGACATCATGTTGGCATAGTGCATGTGCAAGACATAGTCCAGATCGTATTGGATGTATGAATACTTTCTCCTGTCAGCGTCGAACTACTACTTCGAGAAATAAAACATTTCTAGAAGAGCATTGCTCGATAAATGCTACAGATGAAGGTCCCTATGATTTTGGAATATTTCGTGATGCTCTTAAGAATCATAACTTAGAGCATATCAAGTTTGGAAAGAAGTTCCTTTACTCTTTCTGGTGGGGCTTGCGAAATATAAGGTTTGCACATATGCACTGACGACCAATGATTTTTCAAATTAATGAATAAAAACTTATCTAGATCAGGCACAGTATCATTTAGATTGCTTGATCAAGTAACTACTCTTTTGTAGTAATTTTGGAACGAATCTGTCAACAAGCACGTATGTCTGGGAAAACTTGTTTGCAATTCTTATTTCTGTCATTGGCTTGCTACTGTTCTTATATCTTATCGGCAATGTGCAGGTTGGTTTATACTGAATCTCACTATGTATTAGTTTTATTTTTCAATCATTTCCTTCATGGCCGCTGTTGTATACAATTAATGAATTCTACTTGTGGTGAGACAGACTTTAATGCAGCTGGAAGCTACAAAATCTGAAGAAACAAGACGGAAGATTCGGATGAAGAAGCTAGATGTACGCAAGTGGATATCCGAAAATAACTTCCCTGATGATGTCAAGAGCGAAATCATGAATAGCATAGATCAAGCATTGAAAGAAAACAAAGATGCCGATGTTGACAAGCCGTTCCTTATTCTTCCCTGGCAAACCAAAAGATCTGTTAAACGCCATCTTTTCAAGGATACACTAAAAGCAGTATGTTCTTCAACCCTCCATCTCTCTCTCTCTCTCCATCTATTAATTGCATCCATTTTCACTCCAATATTGTTCTGATAATATATGTCTCTGCTTGCGCGCACATGTGTTTAGGTTAACAAGCTTAAGGACATGAATGAAAAAGTTCTGACGTTGATGTGCGACTACCTGAAGCCAGTGACATACATTGAGAACAACTTCGTTTTCCGAATGGGAGATCCGCTTGACTGCATGCTGTTCATTGTCGAGGGGACAACGTGGGCCTACACGTCTAGTGATAGTCAAGCTGGGAGTAGAACCTCATCAATGGACATCGAGCCCCTCGGGAAAGGGCAATTTTACGGGGAGGAGCTCCTCGATTGGGCATCAGACACATTCACCAAACTTCCAGTCTCCAGCAAACATGTCAAAAGTCAGACAAAAGTAGAAGCATTTGTGCTCATGGCCAAGGACTTGGAAACTGTCGTCTCCAGATACAAAAAATATTGGGACTCGGTCTATTCTAAGAATCGTGAAGAGGTGGCACTTTCTACCTTTCGTTGTTTCCGTACCAAGGCGCAACAACGCCCGTCCTCGTCCCCGACTGGAATAGCGGATACCAATGGTGAGAGCTTGCCATCGACAGCAGGCAAATAGTATCTTCAGAAGCGTCAAAGTAGAGACGCTCAATTTATGGCCAAGAATTCCATACACAACTCTAGCGCTGTACGATTCGTATAATTGTATGTAGCTGTGGCCTCAAAACTATTATTATTGGTTGATAGCTTGATATTTAACCGTACGTTTGAATAGTTACTAAGTAGTGGTAGCCACAATACCATTTCTCTCTGGGATATGTATATGTATTGGTCATGTTGTGAAATGCTTTGCAAAGTGATTGATTTCTGCAAAACATTTTATCTCTTTTTGAATGCCTCTGTTTATTTATGAGATTTAGACTGAGTAAACAAAAAATAATCATGGAATAAAATTAAATAGGAGAGTATAGAACAAAAAAATGAGTGTATGAAAATCATTTTCTTAAATTCATTTGCAACTATAGGTCAAGTCAAAGAGCTATTGAACCTTATAGTACTTGAATATAAATTATTAGTGGTTTATTAAAGAGATTGTTATTGACACTCTAAATATCTCATTTTTCACTTTAAATTTTATATATTAGAAAGAAAATACACTTGTAAGGAGTGTAGAATAAGATTTTTCGAGTGCTAATAACAATTCTTGTGTTAAATCAAAAGCCCAAATAATGAGGGAGAAAGACAACATACACATCCACCCAAATGATGATCAACGGATTTAGTACAACGTGTTCCTTGTTTTTTAAAATTAAACAGAAAAAAAAACTAAATAACATAGTTCGAATCTCTTGTGTTTTTTAGTCGAACAAGTTCAAATCTCTATATAGGCAAACATAAATTTAGGTAAGTTGACGAGGTTTGACTTTTTACTTTTGATCAGCGGATACTTAATTAAGCAAATCCTTCAATGCAACTTGCATTTTCAGAATAACAATAAATTAAATTATTGTTTTGGTGTTCTGATTAATTTATCATATGTACTGATTAATTTAAATTGAAGTTGTAACATGAATCATGAGATATTTGTTATATATTGTTATTACTTTCAATCCGAGCCAGTCATTTTTAATTGGTGAAGTGCTGGAAATGTCATGCCCATCAAGACAAAAACGATGTGTGTGCTTATCATTTCATTTTGCCTGTAAACTGTAAACAAGTGAAACAAAAATTTGCCTATTCTAATCTAGTCACTTAGCTCAATAAATTTGCAGCTCGGATGATTAATAATATTTCTCTTTATACTCGAAGTTCTTTACTCAAATTTTTGTCCCCAATTCTTCTAACATGTAGGGGAAATTTGTATGTTGTCCAATATCCTAGTAGATAGGAAGTTGTATTTTCACACGTGTCATGAGTTTGAGACTTTCTATTTTTTTAAATATTGTAATAGTTTCGAATCATTTCCTTCCACTTAATAATAATAAGAATTATTTTTCATGAAGGAGATGGGGGAAATCTAGGCCTTCTTAAAGTCATCATGGTCGCTTTAAACTCGGGCCATTAACACATACAGAACTTATGAAGTTAGAAGATGAAAGCAAACAGTGCTCATCGGCGTCCAGTCCAAGAAGCGCCTCAAAAGTCAACAGATGTGGCGGTCGGTCTTGGCGACATTCAGTGCTTGTCCTCGTTTGAGCATTCAGTGTTTGTCCTCGTTCGACTCAAAAGACGAATGTTGTTTAATTTATATAAATAAACTGAATGATTTCTCATGAGAGAAATGCGAGATAATTTCTGACATGGGGATTTGTTTTTTAGTGCTTATCCTCGTTCGACTCAAAAGTTTTCTAAATTTAATTGTAAGATGAGCCGGGTTATGTTTGAAACTTGGAAAACAGAACTTCGAGCAAAAGAAAGATGCGTACTTTTTTTTTTTTTGAAAGTCAGTATGGGGCCATGCAGTCCTTGGTCTCTTACTTCTTCTGCCCGTGAATTGTCTAATCAAATGACAATTTAATAATTTCTGACACGAGGATTTGTTTTTTAGTGTTAAATTCCACACTCGACAACTCGTCCGTTCGTCGCGGTTTGCAAGGTTTGCATAATTGGTATGGTAGAACAAGAAGTTCATTACAGAAAGACTTGGGAGAGGAGAAGATTAACAACCTTCGTCAAATGCTTATTTTTTTTATCAAGTCAATGTTTTTACCTGCAGCAAAGTCAATAATCAATATAATAAAGGAACTTGAACAACGAGTCTCAAGAGTCAGGGAAGCATTAATTAATCCATGTAACTAAACCAACTCTCTCTCTCTCTCTCTCTCTCTCTCTCTCTCTCTCTCTCTCTCTATAATCACTCACATTCTCTTTGTACTGTCAGGCTAGCAGGGAATACTGATCATCACGGTGTATCAGAAACACGAATTGAGTAGTTATGGCTAACAGAAGAGAAGCTTTGGATGTGGAAAACCCGGCAAGGGGTTAGTACTTCTTTACATTGCAATTTGTTTCTGTAATTTTCCGAACGTTAACTTTGTATGAAACACTGGGACTCGTATCTTTACTGTCTTTGGCTGGTCAAAATACTTCGTTGATCATATGCCTGTAACTTGTGATTAGGATCCATGCACAACCTTCACTTATACGTTTCATTGGAAGATTATGTTGTGCCTTGGCCCGTTCGTTAGTGCGGAACCGAGATTCAGATTACAACCTCACCAAAATCACACACAGTTGAATAGTTTAAAATACAAGAAATAAAGACACCGAGAAATTTACGAGGTTCGGCAAAAACCTGCCTACGTCCTCGGAGAGATATTGCTCTTCACTATGAGAATAACAGTACAAGTATACATGAGTTAAATCGACATAACCCAATCTCATATCCCTTGTACACCCACTCACAGAATTTTCCCAAGAGCCTCACTCTACCCTCTTGATTTCTCTCACCCTTACCCATGGTAGAGCCAAATGCTCACACCATCTCTTTTGGATGCTTTCCTTCTCTCATCCGTATCCTTGTTTTGCCAAATGCTCTCTTTTTATGCTTTTCTTAATCCAAGCCTTCTCCCACAAAACATGGCTTTGAAAAAACCACAAAACATGGCTTTGAAAAAACCACAAAACATGGAGCAATTTAAGCCACAAAACAAGCCACAAAACAAGCCACAAAACAAGGAAACATTTGGCCATTATCCAACAGATTAAAGTCATTCGTGTTTCAATCTCACCTTACGCTTTCAAATGCCAAGCAGTTAATTTTCTGCATATTAATTGTCTATCTAATTCTTCTCATGAACTCTCGTATGCATATCCACTTGTTTATGTATATACTTTATAAACTCTAATTGTCTTTGAAACAGCAACCTACTGGATTTTTCATGATTTTGATGGGTGCAATTTGTTCTTTTTTATGTCGTTTCAAGATTTGTTACAGGATCTCGGAACCTAGTGACTACAAGGGCATTATATGCCCCAATAAAGGGAATTCGTGATGAACATGGGCAACTTGTTGAGGAGCGGTTGGATAGGGGCCTGGCTAATAGGCAGTGGCAAGACTGTTGGCCAAATACTATGGTCATCCATGAAACTGCTATCGGTTCGGACCATAGCCCTATAATTATCCAAGGCCATCCCCGGGCTGTGAAAACGAAAAAACTCTTCCGTTTCGAAGCTTACTGGGCCAAAGAAGAGAGGTGTAAGGAAATTGTGGCTCGCTATTGGAGGCATCAGTGCAGTGGGGACGGTATTATGAGATGGCAGAAAAAAATGAATGATTGTCGAGTTAGGTTAACCAAATGGAGCCAGCAGGAATTTAAAGCGAGAGGGCGAGAGCTTGACGGTCTTATCAATAGGCTGGGGGTGCTTCAAAATAATTGGCGCAAAAATTGGGAGGAAATTAAGAGGGTTTCGGCGCGTATTGACAGATTGGGAGAGATGGAGGAGCAATTCTGGCAACAGCGATCGAGGGTGAAGTGGCTTAAGGAAGGTGATGCGAACACTGCCTTTTTCCATCAATCTACGCTTCAACGGAGAAGGAGAAACAAGTTAGTAAAGATTAAAGATGGGAACGGAGATTGGATTGATAATCAGAGTGAGGTTCAGAAGTACATTGAAGATCATTTTAAAAACCTTTTCTCTACTTCGGGCTCTAGAGAGTGGGGAAGGACTTTGGATTGTCTTCAACTTAAGGTGAGTGATGAGATGAATTCCGGATTGATTAAACC
Organism: Pyrus communis; assembly: GCF_041283825.1. Lineage (NCBI taxonomy): Eukaryota > Viridiplantae > Streptophyta > Magnoliopsida > Rosales > Rosaceae > Pyrus > Pyrus communis. Next base: position 1,023,961 of record NC_142565.1, read on the forward strand.
GGTTTCATTGGAGGAAATCCAGACGGCAACATTACAAATGGGAGGATTGAAAGCTCCGGGCCCTGATGGGTTCCAGGGGATATTCTATCATTCATTCTGGAACTCCCTTATGGAGGATGTGAATGGCATTGTTCAAGATTATATGCTGGGGGTCTCGGATCCACAACGGCTTAACTCGACACATATTGTGTTGGTTCCGAAGATCTCAAATCCGGACTCGGTCGGGCAATTCAGACCTATTAGCTTGTGCAACTACTCCTACAAGATTGTCTCTAAAATTCTTGCGAATCGTCTCAAGCCTCTTCTATCGGAGATTATTTCCCCCACGCAAAGTGCTTTCGTGATAGGAAGACAAATTCAAGATAACATTGGGATTGCTCATGAGATGTTCCATTTCTTGAAACTCAGAAAGGCTAAATGCAAGTTTGAGATGGGAGTGAAGCTTGATATGCACAAGGCATACGATAGGGTTGAATGGGATTTTCTTGAGGCAATCATGGAAAAGTTGGGTTTCTGCTCCCAATGGAGGAATCTGGTTATGGGTTGTGTTAAAACTGTGGATTTTGCTATTATTCTGAATGGACAGCCTGGGAGGAAGTTCATCCCAACTAGGGGAATTCGGCAGGGGGATCCTCTATCTCCGTACCTCTTCATCCTTGTTGGTGAGGTCTTGGATAAGCTTATTCAACAGGCGGTGGAAAGGAGGACGCTTATGGGAATCCATCTGAACTATGGGGGCCCGATTATTTCTCACCTGTTCTTTGCGGACGATACTTTGATTTTTATGCGAGCCGATAAAAAAAATTGTGATAGTCTGAAGAAGATCTTAGCCGATTATTGTTCTGCTTCGGGGCAATTGGTGAATTATCAGAAGTCGTGTTTGTTCTTTGGGGCAAATGTGCCTAGAAGTCTGTCAATTGAGCTTGGCCACTTCGTCGGTATACCATTGGCGAAGGAGCCAGGGAAGTACCTGGGTCTCCCTTCTTTCTGGGGTCGGTCAAAAAAGCAGGGGTTTGCTTTCGTGAAGGAGCGAATGCTTGCAAAAGTTCAGGGTTGGAAACAATGCACCCTCTCACAAGCAGGAAAAGAAATAATGATTAAGGCGGTGATTCAAGCGATCCCTGCCTATCCCATGCATCTCTTTAAGTTCCCAACTACACTGTGTTCAGATTTTGATGCTTTAATTGCTGAGTTTTGGTGGGGAAAGAGTGGGGGGCAGAAGGGCATCCACTGGGTTTCTCGGGGTATCTTGGGGACCCCGAAGCAGGAGGGGGGTATGGGGTTCCGGAATTTTCAAGCGTTTAATGATGCATTGCTTGCCAAACAATGTTGGAGATTGATTCATGACCCAGACTCGCTTTGGGCGCAGCTTCTCAAGGCCCGGTACTTTCCTCACTGCTCTTTCCTGGATGCTTCTTTGGGGGGAAGAGCGTCTTGGGGTTGGTCTAGTCTTCTGGTAGGGCGCGAGATTCTTCTGAGAGGTGCTCATTGGCAGATTATGAATGGCAGAAGCATCAGGGTGTGGCATGATAGGTGGGTGCCATCTATCCCTGCTGGGAATCCTACGGCTGTTGGAGGTGTGAGAGTGTCTAGGAATATGAGGGTGAACACATTGATTAATGATGTGTCCGGAACATGGAATATTGAGGCCATTAGACCTTTTATTTCTTTGGAGGACTTCGAGGCCATTCTGGAGTTGTCCATTGGTGATGGGCTTCGAGAGGATAGATTAATTTGGCCGGCTACCAGGAATGAGGTGTACTCTGTGAAATCTGGGTATCATTGGAAGCATGCAAACTCGAGTTCTATGATTGACAGGCCTTCCGCATCCTCATCTGTAATCCCGGGCAATGTTTGGAAATGTATTTGGCACTTGATGACCCCTCCGAAGGTTCGTAATTTTATGTGGAGGGCGTTGAGCCGCGCTTTGCCCACGATGGAGAATTTGTTCAAGCGCCGTTGTTCCCCTTCCCCATGTTGCCCAATTTGCTTGGTGCAGGATGAATCTGTTGAGCATATGCTCCTGCTGTGCCCTTGGGTTGAACCGATTTGGTTTGGGGGCCCGTTGAATTATCGGGTGAATAGAGCAAATATTTTGAACTTCCCTGCCTGGGTTCTTTCGTTCCTTGGGTCTGACTTGAGCTCTAAGGATGAGATTGCTAGGATCCTGATGAATGTAGCTTTTACTTGCTGGTTTATTTGGAAAACCCGGTGTAGTTTTGTTTATGATAACAGGGGAATTTATCCTAATCAAGTCATCTTGTCTATTTCGAAGTCGGTGAATGGGTTTTTGGAGGCGTCTGTTGCTTCTGAGGGTCACCCTCAGAGGAATCTGTCTCGCCCCGATCCTCCTGCTTGCTGGGGCCCCCCGAGCCATCCTTTCTTGAAGGTGAATGTGGATGCGAGTTGGGAGGCCAGTTCCAAAAGCGGTTTTGCTGGTGTGGTGATTAGGGATCATACGGGGAATTTTGTGGCTGCTCGGCGTGGATTGATTGGGGCCTCTAATGTGGCTGCTGCCGAGGCAGCGGCGATCTTGCTTGGGTGCGAGCTGGCCAAAGCCTTGGCGTTGGAGTGCATCATTGTGGAGTCTGACTCAAAGGAGAATGTCCTCTGTTTAGCTCTGGGTTGCTCGCGGGGCAGCTGGGAGGCTTTCCCTGTTATTTCCAAGGCTTTGCGCCTAGGGGGGCTCTTTCAGGACTGTCGCTGGTCTTGGGTTCCAAGGTCAGCCAATTTGGCGGCGCATGTGTTGGCGTCGAGAAGTAATCCGGAGATGTGCGATGTGAATTGGGTTAATATCCCTCCATCTTCGCTGGTCCATGTGTTGAACAAGGATGGGTTACCTTGTCCCCATTAGTTTTTTTGGTTTTGCTGGGGAGGGGGAGACCGTGGCTTTGGGCTGGGTCTGTAGTGTTGATCTTCCTCCTCTGTTTTAGTTGTGGTTTCCTTTGCTGCTTGCTCTTGGTGAGCTTCTGTTGCGTTTTGGCTTTGGCCCTGGTTATTGATTGCCAGTTCTTCAAAAAAAAAGAAAGAAAGATGGGCAATTGCCTTTATTCCAACTTCAAGTGTGTTTCTCTGCACAAAGAAGGAAAAGTATATACGATGAGTTTAAAACTCTAAGACCAACTTCAATGGTTGGGCTAAAAGTCAAATTTTTTAATCCGAAAAATTTATCTTTTAGTCTAGAAACGGTTTTTTAACTCCAATCATTTTGGATTAAAATTTTACCCCGGAATTATTAAAGAATGAACTTCGGCTATTTTTTTCTTAAATTAAATTTAAAAAAAAAATGTAGATTATCGTAAATTAATTTTATAAACATTTTAATCTAAAAATATTTAAATTCTGATAAATATTGAAAAATCATTAAATTTTCCACAAAGCAAGCCTTTAACTTTCAACTAATCTTTCAACCTTGGGTTAACTTTCAATTCACCAACCATTCAACACCAAGTTTTCGATTCACCAAGCGTTCAACACCAAACTTTCAACTTTCATCAACCGTTTAACAACAAATTTTCAACTTTCACCAACCGTTTGACTTTCATCAATCATCTTCCATATAGACATATGTTCAATATTAGTTGATCACACAACCTTTCAACCTTCAGTCATCCTCTATATTCACCAATCTTGCAACTTTCAAAGAGTTTTTGTTTCCTAAAAATCCTCAATATCTCATCAATGAGTTTTGTGTGAATATTTGAACAAATACATAGGTATTTATAGAGTTTTTAGGTGAATTTTGAGTTAAATATATATATTTTTAATTATTTTAGCCGTTGAATTTAAATTTGAGCCGTTAGATTTTTCTTTTTTTACCGTTAGATTTGATTATATTTGATCTTAGCCGTTGGATTCAGTAATATATAAATATAAAATAAAATTTTTGTTGAATCTAGGTCGTTGGATTAACCAACGACCTGATGATCACAGCCGTTTGATCGAAAGAGCTATTGGAGCTCTAGGAAACGTGGCTGACAGGCCTACATGGGTGGGTCCCAACCAGTCAGAAAGAGTGCGCATTAGGTGCATTTGGCGAGTCCACGGGCTGGGTTTGGAGCCCAAACGTTGAAAACCACTCTCTTTGGTGGGGCCCACTCCGATTTTGGGCTAAATTTTGAGCGGTTTCTGACTTTACTTCTCCTTTTAGCATCTAGCCCACATTTTTTCCTTGGGTTGGACTTTGGAGTGAGTGTGGGAAGAAATTTTGGAGAGAGGGGGGAATTTAGCGTTTAGCCCACTATTGAAGGTGGTCTAAAGGAAGAAAAGTGCTCCATATGCTTTTGTAAAGCTGAATGTGGCTTGCTTTTCCTGACGCCGCGTGAAGTCCTGCTTGGACTTAGAAATTCAAGTCTACAAGGAGAAGAAACATGAAACCTGCAATATTCCTAAATTAATTGGGAATTGATTCTTCCGTGGAAACTAAAAGGAAGAAAAGAAGTCATTTCGAAGACTTTGCTTCAAAAAAGAAACAAGTCACTGTATTTACTTCTTAGTTAAACTTCTCAAAAGTCTATTGGATCCCAAACAAAGAAATGGAGAAAGGAAAAAGGTACAGCAAAAGAAGAAAGCAAACTTGATGTCCCGACGGCCGTGCAGTACCATTCAAGACTTGGAAAATTCAAGCCTTCAAAAAGGAGAAGAAGGGAAAAAAAGCTTGCTGACAAATTGGAGATAAGCTCGGGACAAATGGGTTTTAAAGTCCCATGTTAAATGGGATTGAAAGTTCAAAGAAGAATATAAAAAAAAGAGGCTGCTTTGAACAGAGCCCGTGTTGCATGAATCCCATGAAAAAAAATTATTACAGGAGGAAAATGGATATGCGTTTATTTTTCTCACACGTAAAGTCCTACTGGACTTAAAAGAATTCAAGTTCACAGAGAAGCAATAAGGGCTTGCTAACGACTCCCCAAATCAAATGGAAAAGACACTCACGTGGCAACTTTAAAATGCCACAGCTCTCCAACATAAAATCATGTGGGTTCCTTTGAAAGAAAGTCCGACTATAAAAGCCTGAAAAGGCATTTATAAAAAAAAATGGTGCTCTGCCACTTACCTTTATTAAACGATGTGAAAGCAAAGACTTGCTGTGCTGCTGAGTTAGTGTCGGGCATGAAGACAAAATGAAATGGATTTCAGGACAAAGTAAAGGAAGGCACTACAAAGGAAGGAAATGTTGCTGCTGTTACGTTCTCAAAGAATCGACCAAAAAGAAAAGAAAAAAACTTGAAACCGTGTGGAAGAGTCATGCAAAGATAAGACTCCTAATTTACTAGGGATTAAAATATGGGAAGCTTTTCGGTAAGCTAAATGCAAACTGAGCCCGTGGACCCACCATTTTCACCAAGGTGGACTATGTAGACTTGAGCACCCATTAAGTTAGATCAAGTCAACAAAACTTGCAGCATAAGCATGGAGACAATGACAACACAAATATTTCAAACACGCGGCCTTCAAACTTTAGTCATGACTATGACTCGTCATTCTTTTTACTTGCTGCAATACAATTCCCTCAAATTAAATCGGCCCCATCTTTGTTGATTTTTGTGTTGAACAATGATGATCTTCCATGTCCTTATTAATTTCGTTGTGATGGTGTTTGAGATGACACTTTCACTCGATAAAGGTGTCTTCTTGTTCTATCCCCGTTCACTACTTGTTTGCCTTTCTGTAGGCTTTCCTGTTCTCTTTTGGCTTTGTGCCTTGGTTTGTCTTCCCTTGTTTCCAAAAAATATAAAAAAATTAAAAAAATTAAATGGGAATACCATCCATGTGGAACTAAGAGAGGAAAAAAGAGTAGCTCTTCCATATTATTCTTGTGGGCATTATCACTTTGGCAAACATGTGTGCCAAACAAGATGTCACTACTTCATCGCGGAGGCACCGAGTTCAAGCAGTTTAAGACAAAATAAAACATTGGAGACAACTTTGAACAACGGATGCAAACCATTTCAAGTACCGTGGACTCAAATTTTCAAACTAAATTATGTGTTCGATTTCAATGAGGGCAATCAATGTCTTTTTAGAAAAAAAAAAACTTGGGATTATTTTTGGCTCCAGAAGAAGCCATAAGGTAAAAGATTAAGACAAAGAAGCAAGATGTACGGAACTAGATATCACCAATATAACTCCCTGAGCATACGAAGGAAGAAATCAAGAAGTGAATAAAAAGAAAATTGATGGGAGAACACAAAGATGCTAATCTCATATTTTTCCATTCTTTCCGACGAAAACCAGAAGAGCTCTAAGGCTTAGTCTTTGTGTGAAAAAAAAACTTTAGACTGTATGTTCCTTAATTGATCTCTCTTCACTCCATGAATGGATCAATTTTCTACTATGTTTAATAGTAAAATAATGTTAGGGAAATTAAATTCTTAAACCAAATTTGTAAATCAAATAACGTATCACTAATAGAAAAATAAGAACATTAATCAACAATTAAATAATAATTCAATCATCAACAATCATACCATTTGATTTAAAAATTTTAATTTAATAATTTAATCTCGCTAATATTATCCATTTGAAAAACCACGCTATTTCTCCTTGTACATCATTGGCTTCAGATGGTCGCACAACTTTTCCAACACACTTATATTCAGCTTTGCCAACATTGATAAATTAGCCAAAAGTTTCAGAGTCAGTTGGTTGCACATTACTAATCAACATCGAGATAAATATGCACATAGGTACAGGGTTTGTATTGAAAAGACCTTTATGCAATTAGTAATGGAATTATTAATATGAAAAACTTAACCTCATGCGGTTTTCGATGTGGAACATACTTCAACATATATTAGTTCAGTAATATGTGTGTGTATATATAGAGACACTTTGAATGCGGTTCCTAATTATTAATATTCTGTGACTTAAACTTTGTTGGTTTTTAATTTTTATCAAAGTTCATGAAATTAATGTGATAATGTATTTCTCTGTAGATTACTATATTTTTTAAATTAAAATTTGAAATTTATAGTTGTTTGTATTAATGAAATTTTAAATAAAAAAGCCCATAATTTGTGGATTAAAATTATTAAAATATAAATTATACTCTCCAATATATTTTGTGTGTGTGTGCGTGCGTGCACACACACACGCGCGCACACGCACACATATGGGTACATTCATCAAAATTAACAAAAAAAATGACGGTTTTGCCCCTAATGGATAATTGTTGTTTGTGTGGTTCTTTTGGGTTCTTGGTTGGTTGCATCTCAGCCACACATCCATCATCATCCCCATCCCTCTCTCCTGTTCTCCCCATCTCTCCTGAGCCCCCTCTCTCTCTCCATTTCCTATCTTTTTGTACGTACAACACCACAAACCCTTGAAACCTTCACAGATCGAGGAAACAAGTTACACAGTTGTGCTCGTGAGGTCCTAAGGAGTTCAACCATACCCATTTCAGGTAAAGATACCTTCATTTTCACGTTGAACTTGGGATCCCCTGATTTGGTCACTGTTTATGCACACGTTAATTCTTGTGTTTTTGAGAATTTCAAGTTTGTAGGAAGCTTAGTGAGGTCCTTAGGAGGCTCGGGGTGGTTCGTTTGAAGGTTTTGAACGTCGGGATCGTGAGTTACAGGTTTGGCTGGAGTTGGTGGTGTTTTCCCGGTGAGATTCTGTGGGTTTTAGTGCTTGAAAGTGGTATGGATTTGTTCATCTTGTTGTAAGCTTCATTTTGGTACCAATTTTGTGAAATTTGGTTGAAAAACGAGTGAGATATAAAGTTTTGAATTTTTCCCGGTTTTCCAGTGCTGGAGTTTGGCCGAAGAAGACGACGAAATATTCCGTCTGTTTGGACGGAATATTCCTAACGGCGTTAACATCATCAATTAGATTTAACGGAATATTCCTGACGGCGTTAACTGACGCCGTCAGTGTGCCAAGCACATGCCTGCGCGTGGTGGAGCGTGCAGCGTCGAAAAATTATTTTAAAAATATGGAGATGTTCGTGAGGTTGAGTAGATCACGTTGGTATATTCATACATCCCATTTGAGCATTGTATGAGAAGTTATTTCTTATTGTTGGTTATGTGCTTTAAAATTTACGTTTTTATAGTTGTTTCGCATATAGGTGAGACTTATCCAGAGGACGAGCGCGATCATTCGAGGCAAGGGGGTTACGACCCTTCTACATACCAGTGAGTGGGCTTTTGGTTTTCCGTATATACCTATATACTTGTGTTTTTCCCAGAAAGTGAAATGAAACATTTATACGTTTATATGCCATGCATTATGTTTGCCATTTGATTATGCATTATTAGTTTTATATATATATGTTTGGTGCTGCGGACGCACAGGTAAGTGTCAAGTAAGTTTTGGTTTATGTTTATGTTCAGTAGTGATTTGAGATGCATAGAGAGCTCATAACATGCACCCCCGGTGTTAGTGCTCCCGCCCAGAGTTGGGCACAATCCTTCACGTGATGTTCACCTCCCGCACCACACGCTCATCTTGGATCCAAGTTAGGTGCACAATTTTGTCGTACATACCACTTTAGGTGGTTCCGACTCGTAGGTGACTCGCGATTATTCGCCCAGTCTTCACGTAATCGTAGCACTTGAGCGTACTTATTATACACCCAGTCCTGTCGTACAGACCACTTTAGGTGGTTTCGACTCGTGTGCAGGTGTAGTTAGTAAGTTGGAGATTTGGGCTCTAGACTCAACCGTACAGGTCGCGTTAGGTGACTCCAGCTGACAGATTACATGACATTGTTTGGCATTACCTGAGTACTTGCATTTTATTTCGAGGCATTTGGCATGGCATATTTCTGAGCATGATTTATATATATGTATATTATATTTTCTGGGAAGTATACATGTTTTACGGCGAGGGGTTAGAACTTTGTTTATGAAATGGTTTTTGAAAAGCTTTGTTTTTGCCCATTCACGCTTTCTGTTTTGCGCCCCTCCAGGTTCTAATTTGGCTAGCACTTTTGGTGGCTTCCCAGAGGTTTTTCCCGGCTTATCTGACAGATTATCACCAGTGTAGGACCACCTTTTGGGTGTGTTTATTTAGTGTTGTTTCTCCCAGACTGCACTAGGTCTTCCGTGCTCTGAACTTTGTTTCTCACACTTATACTTGCACATGTATGTTATTACTTTGTGTATAGCTGGTTTTTATTTATTAGCTTTCGCACTGTGCACATGCTTACGTCACTTCCACGTGACGCTCAGCATGCCCTGATCTCGGTCGGGGTGTGTCAGGTACATTCTTCAAAACCACACAAAAAATAATAGATATTAGGCTTAATAACATTAGTAAATTTCTTTGATTAAACTTGACATGGATATATTCTCAAATCAAGAAAAAGAATGTACCCATATACGTTTAAAAATGAATTAGAAAAAAATTGATTATATATATAAAGGGTTCATTTTACTACAACAAATCGGTATATTTAAGAATGGGTACATTTTAAGACTAAAAAATTGAAAAATTACATGAATGGGTACATATAAGATTAAAAAATTGGAAACCTTTTTATAAAAAAAATTAAGGGGTACAAACTTATTCTAATTTTTTTTTTTTTTTTGAAAATGTTTTGAATTGAAAATTATTTGAAAATTATTTAGTAGTTTAATAAATATGTGAGTATTAAAATCCTAAATCAATCATTAATTTTTATTTTAAAAATTATATAATTGACATGTAAATTTATTATTGTATTAATGTTAGCGACCTTGATCAAAATCTGAAAACTAATAAAGTTTCAATAAAAGAGCATTAGTAACTAAGAACCGGATAATATTTTTTCCATATATATATATATATATCTATTTACTAATTAACAAAACTCTCTTTGTCAACCAAAAAAGGGTGAAAAGACAAATTAGTCTTCTATCACAAAAAAAAAAAATGATAGGCAATAATGTAATTTCACAGGTCTAAATTTTACTATTCTTTATTGAAGTCTCACCTACATGTGATATTAAAATATCCTCAATATTTAAAAATAAATAAATAAATAACAAAAAACAAAAACCTCCCACCCCCACGTTCGCTCTCTCTCCCTCTCTCTTTCTCATTTTAAAAAAAAATGTGTTCATACACACAAAATATGTAGGCAAATGCTAGTATATATTATAAGAGTAATATTAAGAAAACCAAAACATTAAACTAAATTTTGTATATCAAATGATTTAGTTTCTCTAGCATTATCATTTTTGAATAGCTAGGAGATCCACTCGATTGCATGCTCTTGATTATTGAGTGTGGACCTATTCGTCTACCGGTACTTCTCAGGCCGGCTATTTTAACCGCTGTCCGCCTTGGGAAAGGTCAGATTTTTTGGTGGAGCTTCTCAATTGTGCTTCACTACCCGCTTTGATACAAGTTCCAGTCTCCACCCAGCACCCAGCACGTCAAAACTCGGACAAAAGTGAAAGCCTATGCTCTCATGTCCAACCGCTCGTCAACGGTGGTCGCCGAATGCCAACTACACACGGACTTAGACTAACATATATTTGTCGTCTCTTGGCCAGAGTCGTCCACTGATTATTAACTTTTGATTACTTAAATTAATGTACATTTTTAACATGAATTAAATTAACATATATTTGTCGTCTACTGATTTATTTGTTAGACATATGATGACTTGGACGTGTAAATGAGAGCCTAAATAAGAGTCAATTGTAGCAATGATTTTTTAATTTTAATCTAATTGGAGCAATGATCCCTTAACTATAAACCTATTACCATTGGTCCCTCAACTCATCAAAACGTAGAGCTATGATCATTTTCATCAACTCCATTAGAACTTCCATCAAAATGAGGCACGTGTCATATAAGTGAGGTTGAATAAATCGAGAAATATGAAAAATCAAATAAGAAAAATTATATCAATGGTCTCACAACTTTAATTCAACTGAAGAAAGGTTTTCTTAGCTTTAACCTAATTGGAGCAATAGTCTTTCCAACATAACTCATTTTGAAAAAATTCTGATGGAGTTGATGAAAATGATCATAGTTATACGTTTTGATGAATTGAGGGACCAATGATAATGAATTTTTAGTTAATGAACCATTGCTATAATTTATTCTCTATTTAATTAATCAAGGAAACTGTAAGTGTTTAATTATTGATTATTTTTCAGGCGATGAAACAGAAAGAGTGAACCCCAATTATAAACTATACATTGTTTCTATTGTCTTGATTGACTAATTTACCAGATGTTGATGACTATAATAAACAAGAGCCAAATACACATACAAAGAGAAAGACTACTCTTCCAATGATATTCATAACATGGATTAAAAGTATCTCGATACATTAATATTTTTATGGAAGTATTCTTTTTCAAACCATGATACTGATAGAGGGTGAAGGACACAAGCGATTTAATAACAATCTTGAAGTAATAACGCGTTGATTTAGTCACCTTTGTAGCCACAAAGGACTTTTTGAAATTATTTTTTTCGTAAGCTCTAATTGCTTCATAGGAATTTAAAAAAAAAAAAAAAAGTTTTTTTATTTCTTTCATATATTTATAGTTATTATCATTATTTTTTTTTATGAATAATATTTGGATACTACTATATATTTTTTTTTGTCAAATGATAAATTTTATTAGATTAAATGTTAGATTAATCATCGACCTCCTACTAGACCAATAAAATAAGGAGCTAGATTGTCTGTCCTTCCATTTTATATTAATTTTTTATAGAAATAATAAAACAAAAAGTAATAGGAATATAAAATGTTGATGTGGTTTAACCGTGATCACACAAACAGGAAGGCATAGGAAGAGTATGGAAATGAGAGGCAGACAATCCACCTCCATAAAATAAAGACACGTGTGCATTTTCAAGTCTCTAACCATGCAACCAGACATCCCTTATTCTGCAAACCAAACATTCTTCTTCTGCCTCATCGAGCACCGGATCCCCTCTCATCTCCGGCGACGCACCCGCAACCCCTCTCTTCGCCGGTGACCCCAATCCCTCTTTCCTGCGATCGTCGTCCTCCGTTATCGACGACGGCAATGATTGCGACCTGTCATCATCAATCAGGACAGTCCCTCTCACCATTTGATCTCAATCTGGTGATGTTTGTGGTGACGAGCAAGATCCTGAAGCCACAATTTCTGCCATTAATTAATTTGGATCTCCATAGTGGTTAGATGGGTGATAGCTTTTGTGAAAGAATTTGCAATGTTTTTGCTGGTCGGGAGTGAACTGTGGGCGGAGAGAAGGAGAAGAAGGATGTTTGGTTTGCAGGACTGGGAGTGTTTGGTTGTGTGGTTCGAGACTAGAAAATGGACAGGTGTCTTTATTTTATTGGAGGTCAGTAAATTTTGGTTGATGAACAGTCAGTACCCAAGTATTATCCTTCTTCTGTTATGATAATTTTTGCGATTACATGCAAATATTTTAATTATTGAAATGCTTAAAGCCTATTACAATTTTTGAAACTCAAAGGATTTGCACACAATGTATCCATTCTATATGTCATAAAATTGTCACTGGCATACATCTAAAGTGTGCCGCTCAATGGGGGATCCAGGAGACCAAGGACAACATTGAAATAATCCCTACACGAGGCTTGACTTTTAATATTTTATCAGCAGAATCTTAATTAATTCCGGCGTAAACTAAGCCTTCTTGCAACTTGCATTTTCTCACAGTAAAAATAAATTAGTTATTTTCGTGTTCTGGTTAGTAATTAATTATCATAAGTTCGCTACTTGGATTATAGTAAGCAAACACGAGGTAAATCCACATCTATATTGATGGTCCTATATGTTCTTACTGGATAAATAGTGGTTGCTAAGTGTAAATCCAAATAGGTATGGAAGTGAATATTTCTGCTAATCAAAGGGTACATCAAATGCCTGTTTAATCTGCAATTCTGACTCGGTCATGTTTGATTGAAGTGCTAATATATGATCATGGGAATTATTGATTTCACACTTACCAACTCTTCCGTTCACGCGGTTTGTAAAGTTTGCATAATTTGGTTCGGGAAAACAAGAAGTAAATTACAGAGACTTGGGAGAGAAGAATATTAGGAACCTTCGTCGATGCAAGAAAATTAGGAACCTTCGTCGATGCTTTCTTCTTTTTTTTTTTTTTTTTTTTTTTTTTTTTGTCGAAGTCGATGCTTATTTTTTTATTGAGTCAATATTTTTTCAATAAACTTGAACAACTAGTCTCAACGAAACATTAATTAATCCGGATGGACTGCACATTAATGGGCAGGCATTGATTTGTTTTCGGAAAGGAATTTCCTGGATCGGTAACAATCTTCATTTGCATGAAACATAGCAGGCTTCGATTTCTGCCACTCGGATGCGCTCTTTCTCTACTCGATCCACCTTGTAAACTGAAAGCCTCCTAAACTTAGCAATCCAGGTATCGTTGCTATAAGCTTCCATGTAACTAAACTCTCTCTCTCTCTCTCTCTCTGATGATCACATTTTTTTACTGCCAGGCTAGCAGGGAATACTGATCATCACGGTGTATCATAAACACGAATTGAGTAGTTATGGCCAACAGAAGAGAAGCTTTAGATGTGGAGAACCAGGGAGAGGGGTTAGTACTTCTTTACATTAAGACTGCAATTTTTTGTCTGCAATTTTTCAAAATATAAATTTTTATCAAAAACTGGGGCTTGTATCGTATCTGTACTGGCTTTGGCCGGTCAAAATACTTCATTGATCATATATCTGTAACTTGTGATTAAGATTCATGCACAACCTTCACTTATATGTTGCGTTGGGGCAATTTGAGTCACTTGTGTTTCAATCTCACCTTACACTTTCAAATGCCGAGCATTTAATTTTCTGCTTATTAATTGTCTCTCTAATTTTTTTCCTCATGAACTAAAACATGCATATCCACTGGTTTATGTATTAGTATTACCATATGAACTCTAATTGTCTTCGAAACAGCACCCTACTGGATCTTTTTATGTTTCTTCATGATTCTGAGGGGTGCAATTTGTTCTTTTCTTTGTCGTTTCAAGTCGGAAACCAGGGACTACAACGAGATATGCCCCAGCAATGCGAATTCGTGATGAACAGGGGAAATTCCTTCTCAGATGGAGCATGATATTTGTAATGTCCTGTGTGTTTGCCGTCACATTAGATCCTCTGTTCTTTTACATTTTAATTATTGATCAAGACAAGAAGTGCCTTCAAATGGACAAAACGCTGAGCACTACTGTTCTTGTTTTGCGATCACTCACGGATTTCATTTTCTTTGTGCATTTTATATATAAAATTTACGACGTCTTTATAGTTCAAAAGAACAAACAGTTGACGGCTAATGAGGCCGCAGATACGCTGCAACTTGTGGCCTCGAGTACCCTGCAAACTGGAGGAAATTTGGATCGGAAATCAAGAAGAATATTGTTGTGGTCATCTCTTTCCATTATAAATGATTTTCTCGCTCTTCTTCCCGTCCCACAAGTAAGAGAAACTAAACTCTATTTTTTTTTTGTGAGGCTATTCTTAACCAGCTAGCTGTAATTAGTAGATTTCAAACCCCTTTTTATTTCTTTTCTCCAGCTGTTAATTGTAATTGCTTTTTACAAAATGAGAGCTGCTGGATATATGGAACATAAAAAGGCTCTGAATGTCTTCCTTCTTGGTCAATATCTACCAAGGATATTTCGAATTCACCAGTCATCCAAGGAACTTCGAGAGAATGCTGGACCATGGGTTAGAGGTCTATTCAATTTTTTTCTCTACATTCTTGCCAGTCATGTAAGTTTCGCCTCAATTGTCATTTTATTACAATATTATGTATTCACTTATGCCAGTTTAAACTTTCTTTTAGAAATGTTGGACTATCATTGATTTTGTTTGCGTTTTTTTGGTTTACATGTACTCTCAAAGTTACTCTCATCATGAATTTCTGTGTTCGATTTGGTTAATGTAAAAACTCATTGCATTGCCCTACATAATTTTTCCTTAATGCAGATACTTGGAGCTTTTTGGTATTTCTTTTCTATTCAACGAGAGACATCATGCTGGTACAGTGCATGTGCAAATCTTAGTCTTGATCCTGCTGGATGTATGAATACTTTCTACTGTGGGCATCGAACTACTACTTCGAGAAATATTATACTTCTAAACGAGCGTTGCAGGCTAGATACTTCAGATGGTGCTTCAGCACCATTTAATTTTGGAATATTTCTCGATTCTCTTAAGAATCATAGCACAGAGCATATCCATTTTAGAAAGAAGTTCCTTTACTCTTTCTGGTGGGGCTTGCGAAATATAAGGTTTGCATAGATGCACTGACGGCCCACAATTTTTCAAATTAATGAATAAAAACATATCTTGCTTACGCACAATACCCTATATATTGCTTGATCAAGTAACTACTTTTTTTGCAGTAATTTTGGAACGAATCTGACAACAAGCACTTATGTCTGGGAAAACTTGTTTGCAATTCTTATCTCCATCATTGGCTTGCTACTGTTCTTATATCTTATCGGAAATGTGCAGGTTGGTATGAACTGAATCTCCCTATATATTGGATTGATTATATATGTTTTTAAGGGCCGCTGTCGTATAATTATCTGTGAATGGTATTCGAATTATATAAGATACCTAAGTTCTTTGGTGAAAGAGAATTTAATGCAGACAGAAGCTTACTAATGAATTCTACTTGTGGTGAGACAGAATTTAATGCTGAAAGAAGCTACAAAAACAAAAGAGGAAACACAGATAAATCAGGTGAAGATGCTGTTAGAAGCTACAGAACAGATAATTCAGGCGAAGATGCTGAAAGAAGCTACAAAAATAAAAGAGGAGGAAAGACAGATAATTAAGGTGAAGATGCTGGGTGTACGCAAGTGGATATTCGAAAATAAATTCCCTGATCATATTAAGAACGAAATCGTGAATAGCATTGAGCAAGCATTGAGAAAAAACAAAGATGCTGATGTTGACAAGCCATTCCTTATTCTTCCCTGGCAAACCAAAAGATCTGTAAAACGCCATCTTTTCATGGATACACTAAAAACAGTATGTTCTTCAACCCTCGATCTCTCTCTCTCTCTATCTATTAATACTGCAATGTTGTTCTGATAATATATGTCTCTGCGCGCGCATGTGTTTAGGTAAACAAGCTTAAAGACATGGATGAAAGAGTGTTGACATTGATGTGCGACTACCTGAAGCCAGTGACATACATTGAGAACAACTTTGTTTTCCGAATGGGAGATCCGCTCGATTGCATGTTGTTCATTATCGAAGGAACAATTTGGACCTACACGTCGAAGGATAGTCAAGTTAGGAATGGAATCTCATCAATGGTCACCAAGCCCCTCAGGAAAGGTCACTTTTACGGGGAAGAGCTTCTCGATTGGGCATCAGAGAGTTTCACCGAACTTCCTGTCTCCAGCAAACATGTCAAAAGTCAGACAAAAGTAGAAGCATTTGTGCTCATGGCGAAGGACTTGGAAACTGTAGTCTCCAGAAGCAAACCATCTTGGCATTTGCTCAAGTGTAACAATCCTGGAGAGGTGGCAATTTCTACCTTCCGTCGTTTCCGACCACGCCCGCCCCTATTCCCGGCTGGAACAGCGGATGCCAATGGTGGGAGCTTGCCATCGGCAGCAGGCAATTAGTATCTTCAGAAACGTCAAAGCAGGGATGCTCAATTTATGGCCAAGAATTCCACACGTTGCAATATTATTGTTGGTTGATAACTTAATATTTACCTGTACTTTGCAATGGTTTAGTGGTAGCCGCATTACCATTTCTCACGGGGATATGTATATACGTAGGGGCGTTTTGATATAGCAGCCTCATTTTTTAATTTTGTAGACTAAACATACACTTTTTTTGAAAATTTGATCAAACATTTTCCTAAAATTTTGATTATTAATTTCAATTTTTCACATAAGTTCAATTTTGTTTAGAATTTCAATTTTTCGCATAAGTTCAATTTTGTTTAAAAAAATTTGGTCATGTTGTGAAATGCTTTGCAAAGTGATTGATTTCTACAAACCTTTTTTCTCTTTTTGAACTTCTTTGTTTATTTATGAGATTTAGATTGAATAAATAAAAAGATAATCAAGGAATAAAAATAAACAAGAGAATGTAGGATGAGAAAATGAGTGTGTGAAAGTTATTTTCCTAAATTAATTTGCAATTATAGGTCAAGTCAATGAGCTATTGAACCTTATAGTACTTGAATTTTTTTTTTTTTTTTTTTTTGGTTTGAAAAGTAAATTTCATTAATAAAAAAGAAGGTTACAAGTCAACACTAGGCAAAGTAACCCAAATACAATGGGGGATAACAGATACATAAAAGTCCAGTCCAATTAAATAAACAAAAACGAAAATCCAAATCCCTAATCTTCGACCATAGAAAGCAGCGTCCGCCACCGCCACGAAATTCTTGCCATCAGCTACTGAAGGAGCAACACTAAAGAAAACGACCTAGTGGTGAAATCGACCAAGATATCGCAGCACAAAAGTACCAAACCTGCAACCAAATGCACACCACATCTAGATTTCTTTACCAAAGATGCAGAACCATGAGATAGTCATTGCATCCAAATCTCATTCACCAGTACCTACAAATATAATAATAATAATTTTAAATAGAAGGAGGAAATCTAGGCCAAGGCTTGGGCCCTTTTAAAGCCATTACGGATTGTTTCAAACTTGGGCCATTATTGAACAGTACATGTTTACGATTTTTAATATTAAGGCCCAATAAACAGGCTTGCTCGTTTTAGTGATAACGAGAAGCCCAACCCAGATCAGAAAAGGGCAAAAAAAAAACACGTGCAGAGCTTAAGGAGATGAAGTGAGAAGACTAAAGCAAACCGTGCTCCTCGTCGTCCTGTCCAAGCAGCAACTCAAAAGTCAACAAATAGCTTGTTTGGATATACTTTTAAAATAACTGAAAGTGCTTTTAGAAAAATTGTTTTTGAGTTTCAAAAGAATTTTTTTTCCAGGATTTATTTGTATTTTTACTAAAGATTGGTTCCAAAATCATTTTTCCCAAAAGCATAATCAGTCATTTCAAAAAAATATCCAAACAATTTGTCAATATGACGGTTGGTCTCGGCAACGTACACTGCTCGTCCTCGTTCGATCATGCAGCGGTGCTACTATGTCCGTCGGCCTACTCACCGCCGATTGAGGGATCCAGGACACCAATGGCAAGTTGGCAACACTGAAAGCATCAATATCGACGCAAGGTTTGACTTCCAATTTTTTATCAGAGAAATTTTAATTAAACTAATCCTTCTTCCAACTTGCATTTTCTCACAATAACAGTAAATTAGTTGTTTCCGTGTTCTGATTAGTGATTAATTATCATATGTTCATGACTTGGATTATAGTAAGTAAACATGAGCTAAATCCATACATATATATATATATATATATATATATATGTGTGTGTGTGTGTGTGTGTGTGTGTGTGTGTATTGATGGTCCTGTATGTTCTTGCTGGTTGTGTGAATCCAAACTGGTGTAGAAATGATTATTTTTTGCTAATCAAAGTTTATAAGTCTTGAGTGGCGGAGCCATAATTTTTGGTGAGGAGAAGCCTTTAACAAAAAAAAAAGATGGTATTTAATATACCTAAAATATCACTTAAATAAACACAAATACCCTTAAGCTTTAAACCTAATAAATTAAAAACCAAAATCCTATTAGATGAAGAGTACTTACAACTAAACTTAAAAATTGGTGGAGACCTAGTGAAGGCATCAACTGTTGGTGGAGATTGTGCACCCCTAAACGAAGATGGGTGTTGATGGTTAATTTTTTGCATTTTTGCTCGTTTATGTTTTCTCTTTACTTTTGTATTTTCTTCCTTCGATTGAATATTTATGAAATAATGAATTGTCAATTTTTGTAACGTTATATATTTGAAATTTCTGTTGGATTATATGTACTTCGTATTTAATTTTCCATACCCTTGCATTATTGAGGGTGTTGTCCATGTCAGGATTCTGTTTTGAAGGTTATCATTGACTGTGGTAGTGAATCGAGAGATTTGTTGTGTTCTTAGAAAGTGCAAAAGCATATTTTTAAGGTTTACGAAATAGAAATTCTTTGGGTGCATATTAGAAAAATTAGTGGAAGCACCACTTGATTATTGCACAAGAATTTTGTAATCAACAACTAGTTATTTGTGTGACATCTCACATCGCCCAGGGGAGTGATCCTTAAATGTATATTCTCATCCCTACCTAGCGCGAGGCCTTTTGGCAGCTCACTAGCTTCAGGTTCCATGGGAACTCCGAAGTTAAGCGAGTAGCGCTCGAGAGCATTCCCAGGATGGGTGACCCACTGGGAAGTTCTCGTGTGAGTTCCCAGAAACAAAACCGTGAGGACGTGGTCGGGGCCCAAAGCGGACAATATCGTGCTACGATGGTGGAACGGGCCGGGGAAGTGATCCGCCCCGGGCGGGGATGTGAGAATTTGTATGAATTAAGGGTATTTATATCTATTTAAGTGATATTTTCTTGGATATATTTGAAAGTTTTTATAAAAATTGATATTTTTGAAATTAGAGGCTAATATTTGACTGTATTTGATAAATACTCCTCTTGTAGTATGTAGAATATGTGAAATTTTAAAGGCTTAAGCATAACCCACCACTAATATCATTGATATTGTTCAAACTTAATCACCTATTACTAGTGTTGAATTTTATCACAAAAATCTATGTAATATTAGAAATAAAAACTCTCAAATATTAATTGTATATTATTTAATCATACGACTGATGTAGAATCCTATTTTTCATTAATAAAAGAAACTCTGAAATTTAAAACTCATTAGTTGAATAGATTTCAAATTTGAGATGACAAAATGTATGAGATTTCAAAAAAGAAAAAAGAGAATTGATCTGGAGCCTGACTGCACTATTAAAAATAAATGTTGTTTAATTTTTATAATTAAACTGAACGATTTCTCATAAATAAATAAAAAAAATAAAAATAAAAAATAAAAAAAGCGAAATATTGCTTTGACTCTAAGTTCCATTAATTTATGTTAGGCCATCTCCAATGGTTGGGCTAAAAGTCAAATTTTTTAGCCCGAAAAATTTAGCTTTTAGCCCAAAAACAGCTTTTCTACTCCAACCATTATACCCTAAAATTTTAGCCCGGGATTATTAAAAAATGAATTTAGGCTTTTTTTTTTGTTAAATTAATTTTTTTAAAATAAATAAATATGTAGACTATCGTAAATTAATTTTATGAACATTTTAATCTAAAAAAATTTAAATTCCGATAAATATTGGGTAGAGTCCACCCCGATTTCTGGGCTAAATGTCGGGGGGAATTTGGCATTGGTTTAGCATTTAGCATTTAGCTCAAAATTTCCCCTTGGGTTGGAGTGCGTTTGAGGGGAAATTTTGGGGGGTAATTTGGCTTTTAACCCACCATTGGAGTTGGTCTTAGAGAAATAGATAAAATATTAAAATTTTTTGGTAAAATAAAATATTAAATTTAATTGTAAGATGAGATTCTCTCAGAAAGATTCATAATTTTATTTTTTCAAAAAATGCAATCCCCGATTCCCTAGGAAAGAGATTATCTCAGAATATCTACAGCCAAAAGCAGAGTGACTTGTCTAATCAAATGACACTTTAATCTGCATTTCTGACACGAGCACAGAAGCCAGTGACTTTGTTAATGAAGTAGAATTATCTCTGCTCTTTTTTTCTTTTTCTTTTTCTCGTTTCGTATTTGAACGATCACGATTAAAAAACGTTAATATTTTATATTAATTTTTTATTGTAAGAGAAATACAAAATAAGAGAATGTGAGAGGATGGAAGGGGATGGAAAGGGATGGAAAGAGAAGGGGAGAGAATCTTAATCTTTTGTTAATTTCGGAAATGGATCATAGGGATCCTCACATCTCAGCTTTTTATCATGTATCATAGGATCATAAATCATTTTGACTTTTATTATTTAAAATTAAATAGAAATAATATCTGACGAAAAATGACCGTACAATATATAATGAACAGCTGAGATGTAGAGATCCTTAGATAAAGATTTGGAGAGGATTCATTTCCAATAATTTCGACCCGAATCAAGAAATGAGTAAGATTCTCTCTATTTCTATTACCATCCTCCTCCTCCTTTCGTACTCTTATATTTGTCTTATTCACTATGTAAAAAATTCAAAATAAGTCAATAATCAATATCATAATTAATAAAGGAGCTTTAACAGCTAGTCTCAAATCAATGAAGCATTAATTAATCCTGATTAACTGCATATTAATAGGTAGAACTTTGATTTGTTTTCGGAAAGGTATTTCATGGGTCGATAACATCATCATTTGCATGAACATTTGTTGCTGCATAAAATGCTAGCAGGCTTCGGTTTGCCACTAGACTGTTCATCTTCTATACTCTGGTTTAAGAAGAAATCTGAGGGTGGAAGGTTGAATTCTAGATGCCATTTCGTATTTATATCATCACCTTTAAATCCATCAGAATCCCTCCCCTACTAAAATTTTAACAAATCTTTGGCATTTTCACTACACTTAAATTTGGGTGGACTTTTTAAAAATTTAATTGACTCACCTTGGATTTGAATTTATTCTTTAAAATCTTAATTTGACTACGCAATGATTTTAAAGTATTTTAAAATTCCCGTTTAAAATCTTAAATAACTACACTTGAATTTTAAAGTCTATTAAAATCCTATCACACTTCCTAAAATAAAATAAAATAAATCTCTATTTGGTAGCGACCTCACCGTTGAAGAGGGTCACCACTTTGTCGTCTGATACGAGCTCCGCCAGTATGTTCTTCAACCCTTGATCTTTGTCGTCTGATACGAGCTCCACCAGTATGTTCTTCAACCCTTGATCTCTCTCTCTCTCTCTCTCTCTCTCTCTCTCTCTCTCTTTCTCTCTCTCTCTCTCCAACCCATCTATTAATTGCATCCATTTTCACTCCAATATTGTTCTAATAATATATGTCTCTGCTTGCGCGCACATGTGTTTAGGTAAACAAGCTTAAAGACATGAATGAAACAGTGTTGACGTTGATGTGCGACTACCTGAAGACAGTGACATACATTGAGAACAGCTTCGTGTTCCGAATGGGAGATCCGCTCAACTGCATGCTGTTTATTGTCGACGGGACAATGTGGACCTACACGTCTAGAGTCAAGCTGGGAGTGGATCCTCATCAATGGACATCAAGCCCCTCGAGAAATGGCACTTTTACGGGGAAGAGCTTCTCGATTAGGCATCGCACACTTTCACCAAACTTCCAGTCTCCAGCAAACATGTCAAAAGTCAGACAAAAGTAGAAGCATTTGTGCTCATGGCCAAGGACTTGGAAGCTGTCGTCTACAGATACAAACAATGTTGGGACTTGGTCTATTCTAACAATCGTAAAGAGTGGTACTTTCTACCTTCCGTCGTTTCCGTAACCAAGGCGCAACAACGCCCGTCCTCGTCCCCGACTGGAATAGCGGTTACCAATGGTGAGAGCTTGCCATCGACAGCAGGCAAATAGTATCTTCAGAAACGTCAAAGTAGAAACGCTCAATTTATGGCCAAGAGTTCCATACACAACTCTAGCTGAGTACAATTTGTATAATTGTATGTAGCTGTGGCCTCAAAACAATAACATTATTATTGGTTGATAGCTTGATATTTACCCATACGTTTCAATAATTATGCAGTGGTAGCCACAATACCATTTCTCTCAGGGATATGTATATGTACCGGTCATGTTGTGAAATGCTTTGCAAAGTGATTGATTTGTGTAATTTTATTTTTCTCCTTCTGAACATCTCTATTTATTTATGAGATTTAGACTGAATAAATTAAAAGAAGGTCATTTTGGTTCCAGTCCCTAATCAACATAATTATTAGACTGAAACCTTATTTATTTAAATATTTTGATTGAGGTCCTTAATATCATTTAAGAGATTTAACTCATGTATTTATGCATTTAAGATCCCACAAATTATGAAATTTAAACAAATTTAAATAATATTTTTAAAATATAATAAATACTTTTTAAAACAAATATTAGAATAATATTGTTCTTCACAAAATTATAGCAAGAAAATAATGTACCCACATCATTATTAACATATTTTAAAATATAACTATTGATATATTTTAAAACATAAAATAAATACATATAATTAGCATGGGTACATTTAGAAAAATTAAAATTGGGTACAAATAAATTAAATAATATGGGTACAAATACAAATAAAACTTTAAAAAATATAGGCACAAAAAGAAATTAATATATGGGTACAAATTAAAACTGAAAAGAAAATTGGTACAAATTAAAAAAGGGTTGCAAATTAAAAATGGGTGCAAACTAAAAATAAAAATATATGATAGAAAATTTAGCCGTAAATATAAATATATCAAATGTAACATCTCTAACACTAAATGAATATATTTAGAAATAAAAAATATTTTATTATCAAAATAATTAATGACGTTTATTAATACGTAAGGACCTTGATAAAAAAATTGAAAAGAAATAAGATTTTAATCAATGAAGTAGCAACGGAAAGACTTTGTTTGCCGTCATTTTTATCTTAGTCACTACAGTGTTATTCTTTTTATCAGAAATAACACAGTGGTCATCATCAAATTTAATAGAGAAGCCTTTTTGTAGGAGTTGTCCTACACTTAATAAATTTTGTGCCAAATTAGGAACATATAGCACATCATAGATTAGTTTTGCTCTACCTTCTCGAGTTTGAACAAAGATAATACCCTTGCCTTCCACGTTGTGAAGCTTTCCATCTCCGAGCTTGACTTGTGAATTCACATTTTCTTCAAATTTGACAAAACATTGTTTGTTTCCGGTCATGTGGTTATTGCATCCGCTATCCACGTACCATATATCTTGTGGTTCTTGACGAGAGCTGAGACATGTATAAAATAGTTGTTCTGGAGAATCATTATTTTCTGTGAAATTGGCTTCATTATTTTTCTGATATCTGCAATCTCTTTGAGAATGGTTGGGTATTCTGCACCGGGTACACTTATACCGACAATCTGCACTTTTGTGCCCAGTCTTTTTACAAACATAACATTCAGGGACAAAGTTACCATTTTGGTTGTTTTGATGGCTGCGTCCTTGCTGATTGTTGTTGTTATAGTTGCCTTTGTTGTAATTCTTCCGCCAATGAAATTTACTTTTTCTGTTTTGAGACTTTTGAGATTCTCCTCTTTGTTTGTCTTTTTCTCCTTCGAATCCAATTTGGATTGAAAGGCTTGCTCCAAGGATTGGTCTGTAGACCTATTAATCATTTTTGCATGTGCTTCCAAAGAACCAATTAGTTCATGGAGCGAAAGTGCAGCGAGATCTTTTGACTCCTCTATTGCTGCAACAACATGATCGAACTTCGGCGGTAGACTGCGTAGAGTTTTCTCTACAATTTTCTTGTCTCGAATTGCATCCCCATAATTTCTAATTTGGTTAACATTTCCAGAAACTTTTGTGAAGAAAACCTGAATGGATTCATTCGCCTTCATTAGTACATTATCAAACTCTCGCCACAAGGATTGGAGTTTGATCATGGAACTCAATTTTGAGTATTTCCCAAGCATTCTTTGATGTAGTTGCAGAAAGTAATCTTCGAAAGAGATTCCCTGTTGAAGTAGGAATAAAGCCTTGGCATCTCTTTTCCTATTTTCTTTAAGTGCTTGCCGCAATTCTGGTGTCACTTTTCATGTCGATGTTTTTTCCGGTTCCTTGTAACCATCTTCTACAAGATCCCAAAGATCTTGAGAGATGAACAAGGTCTTCATTTGTAGACTCCAATATTCATAATTCTCTCCATCGAAAATAGGCATTAAATTTTGAATATTTCCAATCGTTGAGGAATTTGAACTTGATGCCATGATTAACACAGCGGAGGAATCGATTGGCTCTAATATACCAAATTTGTTGGAGGAAGATGGATATGAGAGAATATGGAAGAGAGTTTTAAACATGAAACTGAAGCTTTATTGATTTCAAATTTATTACAACACCAGGCCATCTTATTGGCTATTTATAATAACATTCAAACCTTTTCATAATAGACATAACTCTTGAATTAGTTCCAAGAGTTGTAGACACAACCCTAGACTTCTAATGAGATACAACTCTTCCTAAACATAGCTCTTTTCAAGAGACACAACTCTACTTAACAACTGATACAACTTACAGGGAGAAAATGCATGAAGTTTAACACTAGGGCTACCCCCCCCCCCCCCCCCCCCCCCCCCCCCAAAACAAGCATGGGGCTACACTTTATACCACAAGTCGACGTTGATAGCATACCAAATTTTGGTAACAAGTGGCATTTTCATGATGAACTATTTATTTATTTTACGCATATGACTAGCTAAAAGATCACAAGTTGAATAATTTTTGCATGTATAATTTTTGAATGATAATAAAGAGAATGAACGATTCTAATTATAATATTTGAACGGTAATATTTGTTAACCATAAGTAGGAGAACAAGTAAATCCCTCGTAAAGGACACACGCATTATCTATATTTTTTTATGTTAATTTGATGGTGTTGGTCCCTTATGGAAAAATTGCTTGGCTTTTCCCACAGGTGAGCAATTCAACCAATGAAAGAGTCTGAGAGATTTTGTCGCTCTTTGAGGTGTACATTGTATATATATTAATACAGCAAGACAAGAGATTCTTTGTGTGAACAAAATTTGAGTTAAATTCTTTGTTGCTTCATGTTCTTTGTCTTTATTCTTTGTCTTTGTTCTTTTCTCTTTGTTCTTTGTGTTTGTTCTTTCTCCTTTCTTCTTTGCTCTTTCTCTTTGCTTTTTTTTGGCTTTTTCCACACACAGACAAATATATTTTGTTCTTTAAGAGAAGTAACTGAGGTTTTTGTGATTCCTACTCAATATTTTATGAGTGGTGCTATTCATACAATTATTTTTACCTCTTACATACCTTTCTTACTTCTCAGCCGTTGGATTGAATGAATTACAAAAGGTTAACGGATAAAAATTAACAAAAATGTGAGAGGTAAAAATGAGTGTTTAAATAACACTATCCTATTTTATTGATGGCAACCATATAATCTAATCAATTACCATTTTTTTTCTATTTAAGAAAATGGACGTTATATTATTGGAATGGCACGACTTAAATTGCGCTGGTCATCTACATTGCATAACTTGATTTTTAACTGTTGAATACTAGAAATTATGTTTCTACTATTCGGGTTATGATAAAATCCGGATGCCATTGCTTTTAAGTATTTTTATTTTTGATGTGTATTTTAGGGAGTCTCAACTATTAAGGGAAAGATTTTTTAGCGTATCAGAAACACAGCGTGTCATAATATAAATAGAGAGAAGTTTATTTTTCTCCAGCGTCCATCCACTTATATTATGATACTCAGTGTACCACGCCGTGTTCTCGTATACTAAAAAATCTCTCCTATTAATGGGGTTCTTCTGCAATGTTTTCTGATATTATATGAGATGCCTAAATAATTACTGCTGGTGTTGAAGTGTGCAGTACTTTGGTCACGGATGTTATTGGCTAGAGATAAAAAAGAGGGCATTGTAACAGTTGCCATTGGTGGTACAAGTGGTTATGGTAAAAGAAGGTTTGTATAGTTTACTGTAGGCAAAAAGCAGGAATATTGCAGGTGTTTGATGCGTTCCTAATCTTTATTGTAATCTAAATATTTACTGAATCTTAACAGAAAAGGTGGCGTCTGTTATTGGTTGCACTGTTGTGTCATATTAAAAGATCTACGATATTTAAAGACCTACGTCATATTAAAAGACAAACGTGAATTCAGTGTCTTGGCAATGCAGCTTCAGTTTCTAAATGCTAGCTCTCTGCATGCTATTCTCCCTCCACCTTGTAAACTGAAAACCTCTTCGTAGTATTTAGGTGATCTTTTGTACTCATCATGAGGGTCATTGAGTACATAAATATTTGAGTTATTATGGCTGGAAACGTCAAGGGAGTAACTTCAGATGTGGAGAACCAGGCAGCAGAGAAAACAGAGAACTTCGTACTCTCAAGCTCCTATTTCACGCACCACGTCTTAAGTTCGTGTCATATTCATTGGAGGTAATGCAAAGATATTCTATTTAATTTTTCTCAATATCAATTCCAACATGATTATTGTGCTTTCAAATATCTTTAAAATCTCAACAATGTTCTTTAGGAATGGGAGAACATAAGAACCTCCCCATAAGTTGGGTGGTGCCAGGGCCTATAAACGGGTTGGGTGGACCCAATTTGGTGTCTGAGGAGTGATCTTAAGTATGAAGTTAGTATGAAAATTCGCACATTTATCCTGATAACTAACTTCTCTACTTTTGTACCAAATCACATGTTAATCAAACTTGGTCACATGTATTTGAAAATTATGATTCAATTAATTCATATTCGAGTCAATATCCATAATGATATCCAAGAATAGAACAAACACCAAATATCCATAATGATATCCAAGAAAAGAACAAACACCGAACTTAAATTTGGGAATATAAGAGTTGTTTACAAACTCATCTAAATTCACTTGGGGGATTCGGCCAATATAGGGACTTCCATGTCAAAAACTTTCTCTTACATGCACCGACTCTTAGAGGTATATCTCTACAAGGTGGTGTCTTTAAGATCACAAGATAAATTAAGTCTCATATGTTGACTATGGAATGGTACTCCTCAACAACATTGGTTTAGGGACTATCCCTAAGTCTTGAAGTTTTAGATCTTAGAAGTCAATGGATCACACTCATGTTTGTGATTGCTACACCTTAGTGGGCCCTGATTTTATCATTATTCACGGGCTAGAGTTTGCTACCATGTTGTGACCTATATGCCAATATCGGCTATTTGGGCTTTGTGAACCACTCAACGTTTACTTCAGAGTATCTTTGAGCCAGTAGAAGCACACCTGACAAACTTAGTTAGGGGCATTGTTGTGCTTTTCAGGAAGCAACATGGTAGTAATCATATTCGAGAATTTAATGAACTTACGTTCTTTATACTGCTATTGCAGTAGCATGGAAGGAGGAGAAAATCTTCTCTTGTCAAATTCAATCGGATTCTACAATTTGTTAGAATTGCACCATTTGTGGAGTTAAGCGGTCCATAAGAGTGAGCGAATGACCCGTGACGGAGACTTTGTCACCCCTTCCATGCTATTGTTGGCCTCAATGGTTTCTCAGTTTGTTAGTAGTCAAGTGGAATATCACATCTTTGACCCACTTCAATCAGCGTCCCACAAGTGTGGAAATTAGTACTATGTTAATAAGACATCCATTGGCATCATAGTTATTAGTTAGAACATTTGGAATCTAATACATGGTTTGGTTTAACGGATTAATCATGGAGAACATATGCTCACAACATGAGTGGTGCATTCTGGAAAACTCAAAAGATTTCTACGGTATAATCCAAGAGCTTCGAAACCCATGTGTGTGGGGCGGAGTCTTCGAGACTCTCAGTATGCCTCACAAGGTTAATATCAAACTTTTTTCATTTCTTTCTTTCATCTTTCCTTCCTGGGGCTGAGCACAGGGATCCAGTGGTACTAGCTGGGTCGGAGAGTACAAGGCCCACCACGGCAAAAGGGGTGATGACTTGGGTAAGGTCTATCAATGCGCCATGACCGGCCCACAGAAGATACTTACGTAGGCTTGGTTGGGGGCTTCGCCTTCGGCTGTTCGGCAGTGTCACCACAGCGTGGCCCAGTGGAGCTCTAAGCCACCATTGCCTTCTGGATGATGGTCTAGGCGAGGGGAAAGAACGAGAGCACCACAGGTTCGTAAAGAAAACCCAAATTTTCGCGAAGGGAGTGCATCGTTTTTGAGGGAGAAGGGCCGCAAGAGGTTACAATTGGCTCCATCGGAGACTGGGCTTGGGTGGTGGTTTTAGTAGCCATTGGCCTGCGGCGTTGCTTGCTGCAACCCCACCAACACCGGCCTCGTCAAAATCTCACAATCCTGGAATCCATCATCTCAAAAATAATGTTCGCTAACATAAAGTTTGAAGTATCAATAATAATTCTCTTATTATTATTCATTATTCTTTTGCGTTATGCAAGGACGAATACTTGTTTTAGTGAAGAGTGTCTGAAACATACCTAATAGCTGCCATTAGAATCAGATTTGTGCCTGATTTTATCTTGTTTAATTTGTTAGCTGGAGGGGTTCATACAAGGGTTTAGGGTGAATGCATATGAAATTCATTTGTTGTGTGCTGCGTGTCTCCCAGAGAGGCCGGAGAACGTTCGAAATCAACATGCAGCAGAGGCCTTAACTTGATAAAGAAGATTCGTAATGCGCAGCAGGGGCCTTACCTTCCATATGGAGCAGAATATTTGTGCTATCATGCGTATTTGCTGTCTCTCTTGATCCTTTCTTCTTTTACGTAGTGGTCATCGATCAGAATAACAAGTGTTTTCAAATAGACAAAACGTTGGCTACTGTTGCTCTTCTTATGCGGTCGATCACGGATGTCATTTTCCTGGTGCATTTAATATGTGAAATCTGTGATGCTGTTCAAAACCCAAATCCAAAAACCCTGAAAAAAGGAGCCCCTTCGACGGTGGAACAAACCGGGGGAAATTCAGATAAGAAAACGAAAATCAGAGAGTTGACTGATCAAGTTGCCATGAAAATAGCTCAGAAGATGCCGTGGTTATCTGTCTTTTCTGTAATAGACTTTTTGGCTCTTCTTCCCCTCCCACAAGTAAGAGAAATAAACTAAACTGTAATTTTCTCATTTGTAGCTAGCTGAAATTGATGGAATTCCATGTTCTAAGTTCTAACCCCTTTTTATCTTTTGATCTTCTGCAGCTGCTAATAGGAGTTATTTTTTACACAATGAATGGCTCAGGATTTGTGGAACACAAAAACATTCTGAATTTTTTTCTTCTCGGTCAATATTTTCCGAGGATTTATCGAATCAACCTATCGGCCAAGGAATTCAAAATGACTAGTGGGATATGGATTAAGGGTCTATACAACATGTTTCTCTACATTCTTTCCAGCCACGTAAGTTTCACCTTAATTGGCATTCTGTTTTAATACTTTGGTAATTACTAATGTTGGGTTACGGATGCAATTTTTTTTTTTAAATGTTAGACTAATTACCTGGGGTTTTGTGTTTGCATTTTATGGATTTAGGTACTCGGAGCTTTTTGGTATTTTTTTTCTGTTCAACGAGAGTTAACTTGTTGGCAAGAGGCTTGTGTAAATCATAGTAAAGATCCCAGGGCATGTTTGAATACTTTCAACTGCGATAGTCAAAGTACTACTGCAAGAAATATAACATTTCTAAATGAGCATTGCCCGTTGTATACTCCAAATGGTGCTTCATCTCCATTTAACTTTGGCATATTTCTTGATTCCCTTCAGAATCAAAACACGGAGCAAATACTGTTCAGAAAGAAGTTCTTTTACTCCTTCTGGTGGGGGTTGCGAAATCTAAGGTTCACATAATAAATATTGACAATCAACAAAAGTTACAAATTTTTGGGGTTATCTAATTCAGTAACATTGTCTGATATGATATCATGTACCTTAACATCTTGCAGTAATTTTGGGACTAATCTGATGACGAGTACATATGTGTTCGAAAACTTGTTTGCAGTTCTCATTTCTGTAATTGGCTTGCTACTGTTTTTATATCTCATTGGAAACGTGCAGGTTGGTATATTCAATCTGTCTGTAGGTACATTAACTTTCAACAATTTTCCCGTGTTTGGGACTGCATGCGGAGATCATTCTTCGAGTATGTTAAGTAATTGTCTGTTTTGTGGCGAGACAGACTTTTATGCAGATGGAAGCTACAAAAACAGAAGAGCTGAGAGAAAAGATTAAGTTGAAGAAGCTAGACGTAAGGACATGGATGTCCAGAAATGAAATCCCTGATGTTATGAAGGAAGAAATCTTGAGAAGCATAAAGCAAAAATTGAAACGACACATTGATGCTGATCTCCATCATTTTCTGTTCTATATTCTTCCTGTGAATATCAGAACATCTCTGAAACATTTTCTTTGCATTAAGACACTTCAGAAAGTATGTTCCAAAACCTCCAGCTCTCACTAGTAATTTATGGTATACAGTGCTCTTAAAAATTGACGTTAACATTCATCATTTGAATTACAATAAAGATAAGATTGCACTATAACTTAAAAAGTCCCAAGTTATATAATAATGCTAGGTTAGTTAACAACACATAATAACATTGTTATTACTATAGCTAGGTTAATTGCATCCATTTTCACTGCAATGTTGTTCTGATAATATATGTCTGCTTGCGCGCATGCGTTTAGGTACAAAAGCTTGAAGATATGGATGTCAAAGTGTTGACGTTGATCTGCAACTATCTGAAGCCAGTGAGGTACACTGAAAACAGCTTCGTTTTTCGAATGGGAGATCCACTCGACTGCATGCTGTTCATTATCGAAGGGACAGTGTGGACCTACGGGTCGACTGATAGTCAAGCTGGGCAAGGAATCTCATCAATGGACACCAAGCCCCTCGGGAAAGGTGACTTTTACGGGGAAGAGCTTCTCGATTGCGCATCACACCGTTTCACCAAACTTCCAGTCTCCAGCAAACATGTCAAAAGTCAGACAAAAGTAGAAGCATTTGTGCTCATGGCCAAGGACTTGGAAACTGTAGTTTCCAAATACCGGGTAAAGTGGGAGAAAAACGAGAAGAGGGATTCTCAATTGAAGTCCGTGGCAGCTTCTACCATAGTATCAGCATTCCGGCTTCATCTCCGCAAAGGGAAACGTGCACTACAATAGGATACCCCTAGCGTTTTAGAAAGCGCTAGTCAGCCCACACTAATAGCGATCAAGCCTTTTCCATAGCGTTTTTGAAATGCTATGAATTTTCTTTTATTGCATAAAATTATATGAGTCAATAAATCATATCATAGCATTTGGAAATGCTATAATAAAAATATGTCCAAACTCTTTGTTCTTTCCACAATTGTGTTTGTTACATGCTACTTCACAATTGATACAGTTGTTACAAATAGACTAAATGATATTCAGTTTACAATTCAAACTTATGTGAAATCATATTTAAATTTTAAAACAGGACTTCAAAGTATTCAACTTTGATTTAAGATGACTTACCCGAATTGAAGCCTGATCTTCTTGAAATATATGAGTGGAATTACCTACTATTTTCTGCAACATGCATAAAATTAAAAGCTACAACCACTATTAAGGGAAGCTTCTTATGGTGAGCAATTTACTGTTGAGACTCTTCATTGTGTCCAAAACACAGGCACATACGTCACAGAGACATTTGAAAAAAAAAACTTCCGTCTATTTATATAATAACATATGATGTACTAGCACGTATTCTGGACACATTGAAAAATCTCTTCACTTATTGATGTGTAAATATGCGCTAAGGGTCTATACAACTTGTTTCTCTACATTCTTGCCAGCCACCGTCACCAGCAGGTTATTTAGCAGGGTTCTTACAGCCTACAAGGCTTTGGAGTACTAGATCTTCTAAATACTCACGCCCCCAGTGGCTGCGGCGCTCAGATCCAAGCCCTCCAGAGACACGGCGTCGTCCGCCGTCTCCCAACTCAGGTACTTCGTCTTCGACTACATGCACGCCGGCCGGGTGGCCAGCTCTCACTATGCCCACCGTGTTGGAAAACTAGGAGTATATAATATTAACAAGTTTCCTAGATTACTAACAGAGGTTAACATAATACCTGAGGCAGCCATGTTTTTGGTTGAAAAATGTAATTCTTCTACTTGTTTAAGACCTTATGTTCCAAAGGTGATAGAACCCTCGAATCTCAGAACAACTCTTCACAAGTAGGGAATTGGATTATATATACACAGCATTCATCTAAATTCCATCTATCATGGAAATCAGTTACCTGCAGTTGCCGGCAGTTTTCACCGAGTAATGGATAAGCAGTTATCAATTGCTGCATGTTATCCACATATCCTTGCTTATAGGAAGCAGTTTTTCCACGTGTGCAACTTACATCAGATTGTATTGTTACCAAATACATTTCATCCTTCACTGAATGATAGTTTAGTCCAATTAAGTTTCTAACATTCTCCCACTTGGACGTAAACTAATCATTTAATCGAAATGTTATCACAATTACAATATTGACTCCTTAGTGATCACATCCAGTTACACGTAACTTGCTTCCCCACATCTACCAGTATTAGTTCAAATGTCGAACTCTAGAAAACCATGTGCAGCTCATTGGCACATGCATTCTAAAATCACTGTCATTTGAATCTAATCTGTATGATGTCAAACTTTCAATGAACTTAACATTCATTTTTCTATGAATCAATTCAATCAACTTTATGGATCATCTTTGGACAATTACAGTTCCTTTACTGAATTGAAAATCATATACCACTTTATGTTATATAAGCTATATAACTCAGAATAATCATAAAGATTCAGCACATGCATATTTATTACTGCAACTCAGTCTTAAACCATCACTTCATAATTGTAATGGCATACTGACAGTCATGCAAATCCATATAAATACACATTCATACATGTAATTACCCAGTGTACCTTTATAAAGCTAACTTTATGTTGCCTTCAACCTTAATCACTGGATATTAGCTTTTCAAGCTTCCGGCATACTCATACGAAACCAACATGCTCTTTGGAACATAAGTCAGTTGTACTAATATATATTATAAATTGAATCAACATGGCATTATTTACAATAACCATAGGGAAAATAAGATAAGCCAACCATCACAATAGGGAAAGTAAGATAAGCCAAGCATTAGGTCCAGATGCTATCAAAATTACGTAGTAACGCTTTCTTTACTCCCACATTTCAGTTGATTCAAAACCATCATGCACACTTGCAACATGGGCATCCTTATCATGCACTCCCACATTTCAATAGCCGTAAAAATGTTATACCCTAAAAGATCGCAAACCATTCATACATTCCTCTCTTTGGAAAAGAATATTGACATGTGTTGAGTTTTAAATTCATAATTTACACAATCCAATTCCGGAAGTCTTTTCATTTCGGTGAAAAACATATGTACACAAGTTGATACTACAAGGTTATACTTTATACATATATTTGTGTCTTTGCATTGGTTCATCTCAAGCTTAAGCAATGTAAGACAACTCATTCCTTATTTAAACACACAATATGTCAATTTTGCTTCATGTTTGCAGAACTCAAGATTTTTAATTCATATTGATTATTTCCCATAGCAACCAATAACGTGGCTATTCAATTCAATTAATATATATTTACTATACATTATCATAGAGCACAGCAGGCTGAGAAATTGATTTACATGAATTTACTTTACCCATTCAAATGGAAATCAAAGGCAATAGACTTACCCATGTAAGGTTTATGTCAGGCATCAATCACATATAGAAATAACATGTATGATTCTTATTCCCATAGATGAATCAATTATATGCACTGCCAACCGATATCAAGTATTTCTATTATTCCTTTCAGTTACTCACACACATACAATTTTTGAGCAGTTGATAACTTGATAACAAGAAAACTAAGGGGTTTTGGATCAGATTAAACCAAAATAGTGATAGGTTGATTCCATCAAAATTCAGATGCCAATCAAATTAAATCACTAATAAATACATCAAAATTTAGTGATACTCACAATCTGATGTGCTTGGGTGTACGCAACCTCTACACCCATCAAGAAGAGCCTTTGTCTTTCCTTTTCTTGCAGTGAATAAAAATTTGATTGAGGAAAACATGAAAAACTTGAAACAACCATTAGTGATTGTTAAATGCATGTTTATATCACACCTTTGGGCAAGGGATAAAAACTGCCATTGACCTTCATTGTATAGCCATCATTCAAGAATCTTATCATGCATTTATTACAAGTCTTTGGACAAGAATATGGCATGATCTACATGATACCATACACTGATTAAAACTACCAACAATTTATTCATCCCCTTCTTTGGAAAAGAATGTGAACATTTCATGAGTTTTAAACGGCAAATATTCTACCCTTACTGTAACAGAACAATGTTCTTAATTGTTCTTAACATTTTACTGCAAACCAAGCTGTTAGTATAGGAGCAGAAAAAATAGAACCGAATTGTGAATGAGATCGAACCAGATTAATGTAGTGAACAAGCAAACATCTGCTACTGTGAGTTCATCTCCACACAGGTATCTCCAACTGCTTAAATGATCTTCGATCGTATCCAGTGTGTCGAACGACTTGTTCACCGTTGTATAGTTTTCTTGTTGAGAAATTGGGGTAGATTATGCTATTCCACTTCTCAATCTTATGCTTCAATGGTGTTGGTGAAAGATCCAGACCCGGATTACGAACCAACTCATTGAGTCCGGAGTTGAACAATTGGATTATATGGAAGCTCTCGTTGCAGGCCACTTCATTCCTCTTCACATACTAAAGCATTGGCACTATGGACCTCCCGTTGTACCCTCGAGCCCGGGATAATGGTATCTTTCATAGAATCCAAAGTGATGTAGTTATTAACAAATGAGAAACCAACAATGACCAAAATAGTTGAGTACCATGTTATCGCTGTCATGCAATTTAACAATACAATGGATCTAGGGCCTGTTAAGTTGGCTTTCTGCCACTTTTCATGCTTCAATCTTTGCTCAGCAATCGAAGTGTCAGCCAGCGGTGCAGGTTCATCTTCTCTCAATGCTAAATCGAGATCCATCAGGCCCAGCAAAATTTCAACGTCTTGTTTCCACCTTTTGAAGTTTCCTCCATTGAGAGGCTCGATCGATGAAAGGCTAAGTTCAGACGATGTTGCTGAGGCAACCAAATAAAACATTAAATACAATTTTAATTTCATGCATCACTTACACATGTTTATATCTCCCCTTTAGGTTAGAAATATAAACACCCATTCAAAGTCATCATGTACATTCTGACCACTTCAATCATCTTTTATCACAGATATATCAAGTCTTTGGACAAGATAATTACAAGATTATACAAGGAATGATTCATTGAAACCGTACGCATTTTATATATTCTTTCCTTTGGAAAAGAGTATGAATGCAATGAATCTTTAAACCCTTCTTAGCCAGAATATACATCAAAATCATTCACTTTGGTGAATTCAAAATATTATCATAAGTGCTGCATGACATTAAAAAACTTATGAGGCAAGACTACCTCATGCATTTTATTTAAAGTATCGGTGCTGTCATGTGTTGTCGGATGGAATAATGGAAAGCATGAGTGCTGCCGCCGATGCTGTCATGTGCTTTGGTTCAACACATTTCATAAAAAAAAAAATTCACATGCTGAAAACATATGCAGTTCGACACATACATTCGAATCTAGGATTTGTTAACCTGGCTCTGATACCAAATGTTGGAAAACTAGGAGTATATAATATTAACAAGTTTCCTAGATTACTAACAGAGGTTAACATAATACCTGAGGCAGCCATGTTTTTGGTTGAAAAATGCAATTCTTCTACTTGTTTAAGACCTTATGTTCCAAAGGTGATAGAACCCTCGAATCTCAGAACAACTCTTCACAAGTAGGGAATTGGATTATATATACACAGGCTTCATCTAACTTCCATCTATCATGGAAATCAGTTACCTGCAGTTGCCGGCAATTTTCACCGAGTAATGGATAAGCAGTTATCAATTGCTGCATGTTATCCACATATCCTTGCTTATAGGAAGCAGTTTTTCCACGTCTGCAACTTACATTAGATTGTATTGTTACCAAATACATTTCATCCTTCACTAAATGATAGTTTAGTCCAATTAAGTTTCTAACACACCGCACCAAAAGCGACGACTTGTTCATGAACACTCCCTACCACTTCACTTCCTTCAAGGCGGTGTTGCTCGGTGGCAACTTTGTTGAAAAGGGTTCAGCGGTTTGCAGATTTTTGATCACCCTCGAGCTTCCCAGAGTGTTAGCAAGAATATTGATAAGAATTAGGGACGGAAATTGAGCAGCAGTAGGTGTTCCACTGTTGTGTCGCCTCAGGGGGACCCGCCAGAGGTGTGGTCCGGTGATGGAATTGTGGTTCGGCGGGAGGTTGAAAGATGTGACAAGAGCTGGCGTCGGCATCGACAACGTGGATCTGGCTGCAGCGATTGAGTTCGGGTGCTTGGTGGTGAACACCCCCACGGCCAACAACGTTGCGGCCGCCGAGTACGGGATTGCTCACGTCAGATGGCCCGACTTTTGGGTCTGTCGATTCTGAGCTAGTCTCTTGCCTAGCTTGGGCTGGGTGCCAGCCTAGGCTATAGGCTAGAGTGGAGTGATTTGGCTGGGGGCCGGCTTGTTTTGGATGCTGGGTGTTGGGCAATCCACTTCCGAAGGACTTGCTCTTAAGAGGATCCTCACCCCCCCCCCCTCCCCCCAAAACCCAAAAAAAAAAAAAAAAACAACTGTTGACGAGACGTAACGTAACCATCTATACTATATAGCAATCACTATGTAATCAATACTCGGACATTATATGGGAATTACGGTTGTACTATGGCCATGTTATCCCGCTCCATGAACAGGAAATCTCTGCTAAGAAGTTGGTTGTATCTCGTATGTTGTAGCTTCAGCTTATGATTCTGATTCTCTTGTTAGTTTGTTGTATATTTTTCAGTAGGAAAACTTTGACTATTTGTAATCAACTGGAGCCACTGTGGAACAAGATAATGATAATATCATGTGTGGATGTTGTGATAATCGATCATTTGTTGTATTAAATTCTAATCATCGATCAGCATAACAAGTGCCTTGAAATGGGCAAACTGTTTAGGAATATTTCTCATCCGTGAGTTATTGTCATTTTCCGATCACTCACGGATATTCCTCGTCCATTTTGAATGATGAATTTAAAAAAATATAAAAATAAAATAAAATAACAGATCAAGAAGTTATGTATTAGACCAAAAAAATAAAAGATCTAATTTCGTTCTTCAAATATCAAGTTTCCACGTGCATGCTTGCAATCGTATATAATCAATTTAGTTACCTTACTGATAGGCATCAATCTTACCTACTTTGTAGTTTCTAGCTTCGATCCAAAAAAAACTACCTACAAGATAGAATAATAAGCAAATCAATGGCGTCATTGACAATTGTTTAGAATGAATAATATGCTACTCTTACCATATTTTTCAAGAAAGAATTATTTTTTAAATCTCTGAATAATTTATAATATGATTAATAGCGTGATTGGAGGCATTTACCAAAGATATCACCACATTGGTGTTATTACGAGTCAATTATATGTTTGAAACTTTTACGTAGCTATTTGTTAGCAGTTTAGAATACCGCTTCTATGACATCGTCAGTGCATAAAAGTTCTAGTCTATGAGTATTACACTATTGTCTAGGCTGAACAGAACCCTTACCCAAGTGAATCCCAGCGGGTTAGAGCCAGTGCCATATTTAAATCCAACTTCAAGTTTGGGTTCCATTCGTTCATGTACAGAGGGCCACGTGAAAGAATTGCGGGTTTCTATTAGGGGAAATTTTTGAAATGTCATATGAATTTGTTCATATTTTTTAATTTGTCATATAAACTAAAATTTTAAGCAATTTGTCATACCAACTTTATAAAATCATTAATTTTTCATCTCACTCTAACTCCGTTAAGTTTTCCATTCAACAATGTTTGAGGTTATTTAGGTCATTTTAACATCTTTTCACAGTATTTTACTTTTCTTTAGTACAAACACTTAAATTTTTTACTTTTCTTTAGCACATATGCATCTACAACTCCATTTATAGAACAAAACGTCAACCTATTTCTCATTTATAGAGCCCATATGAAATTATGTCTTTGTGACATGCTAAAATGCAAACTTCCATTTGTGTATCATTACCTATTTGGAATAAATAGAAGAGAGTGCATTGCATGATCTGTCACATCCCGACCCGGGGCGGATCACTTCCCGGGCCCGCTCCACCACCGTAGCACGATATTGTCCGCTTTGGGCTTACCATTCCCTCACGGTTTTGTTTTTGGGAACTCACGAGCAACTTCCCAGTGGGTCACCCATCATGGGATTGCTCTAGCCCCCTTCTCGCTTAACTTCGGAGTTCCCATGGAACCCAAAGCCAATGAGCTCCCAAAAGGCCTCGTGCTAGGTAGGGATGGGAATATACATTTAAGGATCACTCCCCTGGGCGATGTGGGATGTTACAATCCACCCCCCTTAGGGGCCCGACGTCCTCGTCGGCACACACGCGACCAGGGTTAGGCTCTGATACCAAATTGTCACATCCCGACCCGGGGCGGATCACTTCCCGGGCCCGCTCCACCACCGTAGCACGATATTGTCCGCTTTGGGCTTACCATTCCCTCACGGTTTTGTTTTTGGGAACTCACGAGCAACTTCCCAGTGGGTCACCCATCATGGGATTGCTCTAGCCCCCTTCTCGCTTAACTTCGGAGTTCCCATGGAACCCAAAGCCAGTGAGCTCCCAAAAGGCCTCGTGCTAGGTAGGGATGGGAATATACATTTAAGGATCACTCCCCTGGGCGATGTGGGATGTTACATGATCATTTCATTGCTATCATATCAAAAAAAATTGTTCCATTGCCTTAAAAACCCTACAGTTTTTTTGTCGAATACAATTGAATAAAAGGGAAGTAAGGTATTAAAATGACCGAAATAACCCTAAACACAAGTCATGTGCGAGGCACATGGTTTATATTGGATGAAAAACTTAACAGAGTTAGAAAGAAATGACAAATTAATGACTTCAAAAAGTTGGTATGACAAATTGCTTATAATTTTAGTTTATATGACAAATTGAAAAATCCCTACAAGTTCATATGACATTTCAAAAAAATTTCGTTTCTTTTATGAATAAAATGAAAGCCCAAAACCATTTAATTATAAATAATCAAGAGGATTCTTTCTTTTTTTTTTTTTTTTTTTTGGATAAATAATATGATAATCCATATTATACTCATTTAAATTATAAGGAGACGTCTCAATAAGGATTGGTTGAGTGTTTTTGGGCGATTTGTAGAAACCAAACGGTGCTAAGACCCACTTTATAAATCCTCAAAAGAGGCTTGTGGTATCTCCACGATCTAGGATGCGGCAGCCTGTCATCCCCTTATGATGGGGCAACCTCCCCTCTGCCGCTTTTTTCACCAAAATAAAAATGAGAAGGAGACGCATTCGAGCACGGAACCTCATGTATGAAGACAAATACTCTCAATCAACTCAGATACAAGATATTGGCATTACTTTTTCATGTCTTATGTTTTGATTAATTTATTAATCATACGTTGACGACTTGACTTCGTGGATAGTAAACAAGAGCTAAATCCAATTATCCATATACGTTGACGACTTGAATTTTGTTTTTGGAAACATCCGACGGTTTGAGTCACATGACTTAGATTAGTTATTATATTGCTATATGTAGCTGGCGGTTGCTAGGTGTGAAACCAAACGATCATACAAGTCAATATTTTTTGAATAATGCTTGCCTCTTTATAAGTACTTACTTGTCTCTCATTAATGATTATGAATATTTACTTTTCGACTATTATAATCGAAATTGCATGTTTCTTTTACTATCATCTAAATATCATATATATAAAAATTCATTTAATTTGGATACTATTTAGTCATATATACATGTTAAATTAATCAACGATTTTGGTAACAAATAATATCCTCATTTAGAACTATTTAGTTGTTTTATGCATATGAAGAGGCCAAAATATTTCCAAGAATTTTTTGCATATATAATCTTCAGATGTGATAAAGAGAATGAATGATTTTGATTTTGATATTTGGATAGTAAATGTTCGTTAACCATAAATAGGAGGACAAGTGAATCCCTCATAAAAGGCAGAAGCATTATCTATATTTTCTACGTGCATTTCATGTTGTTGGTCACTTGTGGAGAAAATTTTGTTTGGCCTTTCCCACAGGTGAACAATTTAATCAATGAAAGAATCTCAGATGTTTTCTTGTGCAGCCAACAACCTACGTAGTACATATATTAATACACCAAGACAAGAGATTCTTTGTGTGGAATGAGTTCACTTCGTTGTTTCTTGTTCTTTGTCCTTATTCTTTGTCTCTGTTCTTTGCTCTTTGTTCTTTGTTCTTTGCTCTTTGCTCTTTGTTCTCTGTCTTCTTTGTTCTTTGCTCTGTCTTTGTTTTTTGGCTTTTCCCACGTGTGTGAGACGAATATATTTTATTCTTTAAAAGATGTAACAGACGTTTTCGTGGTTCCGACTCAATATTTTATTGATGTCAATCATATATATATATATATATATTTTTTTTTTTTTTGGAAACAGTCAATCATATATTCTAATCAACTACTTTTTCGCTTCTTTTAAGAAAATGGACATTATATTATTGGCTAAAAAAATACGCCTTAAATTGGCATTTGAGTCCAAATATCAAGTCATAATCGAATAGCAATTTACGTTGCATGACTTAACACGAGTACTATTATTATCATGTATTAATAACTTTAAGATTGATCTATAAATGATATATTGGAATAGAAGACCGATATGTGACATCATTAAGAATGATTTATAAACGATGTTCTAAAAGATAGACAGTTCAGATCATTAAAACACAATACAGAATAACCCCACAAAAACGTGTATTAAAAGTTGTATAAAAAAAGTAATGCTACGGATCTCTTCCCATTCAAATATAGACAGCCCTTAAAATTTACGTCGTATTAAAAGACCTACGTAATAGTAAAAAACTTACGTCATGTTAAAAGACCTACGTGAGAAACGTGGATTCAGTTTGTCTTAAAAGCGAATGGCAATGCACAGCTCTCTGCATTCTATTCTCTCTCCATCTTGTAAACTGAAAACCTCGTCAGTATGGTAACTTCAGATGCAGAGAACCCCCCAGCAGAGAAAGATGGCAGGTTCGTACACACACACACACACACACTCTCTCTCTCTCTCTCACTCTCAAGTATTTCGAACATAAAGAACATAGTACTTTGGAACTAGCTAGTATAGGCAGGAATGTACAAAGCCCATTTTTTACGGCGAGAAAGAGAGCGCCACAAGTTCGTAAATAAAACTCAATTTTTCGCGGCGAGAGTACATCGCCGTTGGGGGAGAAGGGCCACAAGAGGCTACGGTGGTCTCCACCGAAGACTGGCTTGGGTGGTGGCTTTAGTTGCCATTACTGCAACCCCACCAACACCGGCCTCGCCGAAATCGACGGTGGTATGGTGAGTTCGATCGCACAAAATCCAAATTCGGGAGGATTTAGATAATCTCACAATCACTGGACTCCATCATATTAAAAACGATGTTTGCCGACATTGGACATGAGATTTTGGCCATCCACGACTACCTGAAGTTGTCGATGGCGATAAC
The DNA here is from genome assembly GCF_041283825.1 of Pyrus communis. Lineage (NCBI taxonomy): Eukaryota > Viridiplantae > Streptophyta > Magnoliopsida > Rosales > Rosaceae > Pyrus > Pyrus communis. The sequence continues at coordinate 1,066,290 of NC_142565.1, forward strand.
AGAAAAATTCGTTTTCATGTAATTACGAAATTGTTCATAATTATTATTTCAGTTCAGTTTTGATTAGAGGGATATAATGATAAATTTCTGATAAAGGAGATTTTTAGTTCATTTGTTGTTTAGGGATTAGGGTGAATGCATATATATATATATATGAAGTTAAGTTGTTTGTTGCGTGTTTCCCAGAACGACTGGAGAAGGTCCGATACCAATTGGCAGCAGGGGCCTTACCATGATACAGAAGATTTTTAGTCTGGAGCAGGGACCTTATCTTATGATATGGAACAAACTATTTGTGATATCATGCATATTTGCTGTCTATCTGGATCCTTTCTTCTTTTACTTCCTGATCATCGATCAGGATAACAAGTGCCTTCAAATGGACAAAATGTTGACTATTGTTGCTTTTCTTGTGCGATCACTCAACGATTTCATTTTCCTGGTGCATTTGATATGTGAAATTTGTTACAATGTTACCGTGAAAAATGAACCCTCTACGACGGTGGGACAAACTGGGGGAAATTCAGCTACGAAATCGAAAATTAGAAAGTTTATAGCTCAGAAGATGCCGTGGTTAACTGTCTTCACTGTAATAGACTTTTTGGCTCTTATTCCCCTCCCACAAGTAAGAGAAATTACCTAAACTGCAGAAATTTTCTTTTTTGTGGCTACCCGAAAATGATGGACTTCTATGTTCTAACCCTTTTTTAACTTTTGAGTTTCTGCAGCTGCTAATGGTAGTTATGTTTTACAACATGAAGGGCTCAGGACTTGTGGAACACTTGTCCTTTCTGAATTTTTTTCTTCTCTGTCAATATGTTCCGAGGATTTATCGAATTTACCTATCGGCCAAGGTATTCAAAAGGACTCATGGGATCTGGGCTAAGGGTCTATACAACTTGATTCTCTACATTCTTGCTAGTCACGTAAGTTTCATCTCAATTGTCATTCTATTTTAATACTTTGGTAATTACTAATGTTCAATTATGGATGCATTTTTTTTTTTAAAATGTTAAACTGATTATCTGGGGTTTTGTGTTTGCATGTTATGGATTTAGATACTTGGAGCTTTTTGGTACTTATTTTCTATTGAACGAGAGTTAACATGTTGGCACATGGCTTGTGAAAAGTTGGGTAACGATCACAGGGAATGTGTGAGTACTTTCCACTGCGATAACCAGAGGACTACCGCAAAAAATATAACAATTCTAGATGAGTATTGCCCGTTGAAACCAGATGGTCCGTTTAACTTTGGAATATTTCTTGATTCCCTAAAGAATCAAAACACAGAGCAAATAAATTTCGGGAAGAAGCTCTTTTACTGTTTCTGGTGGGGCCTGCGAAATCTAAGGTTGCATTATATCCATTGATAATCAACAATTTTTATAAAGGATAAATTAAGTTCTAATCCCTTATTTTTCATTCTCATTAATTGAAACCTTATTTATTTATTTTATTTTTGATAAAGGTCCTTGACTAATCTCCATGTCATTATTTGAATATTAAAATTATTTACAAGTGTCAATTTAAAAAAATGAAAAACTTATTAGCCATTTCCAAATATATCTTTTTAGTATTTTTTTTCATATATTTCTATTTATAATTTGTACTCTTTTTTTTTTATTTGGCCAATATTCTTTTTAGTTTTTATTTCTACCTATATATTATTTTTTTTTGTGAATGTTCCCATGCTAATTATATATATACATATATATATATATATAATTTTTTAAATATATCAATAGTATTTCTAAAATATATTAATACTTAAGTGGGTACATTATTCTTTTGCTAGAACTATGGGAAGATTAATATAACTTTATTATTGATTTTTAAGTAATTATAATAGTTTGTAAAAACATTATTTAAATTTTGTTTAAATTTCATAATTTGTGGGATATTGAATGCATAAATGCAGGAGTTAAATGCATTAAATGATGTCAGTGAGCTTGATCAAATTATTTAAGGGTAATGCTAAGGAGACTAAATTGGTAAACTAAATTTTGGAAATTAAAGGACATAGAAGTTGATGATTGGTTTATTACTTAAGCATTGATAAACGTGCTCATTACTATTTGTAACACATCATTTAGTTTACAAATTTAATCTCCTTACCATTACCCATTATTTAAATAAATAAGATTTCATTATAACAATTATGTTGAATATGAACCGGTACCAAAATGATCCTTTTATAAAATATGCAACGAATAAAATTTTTGGTGTTATCATACTCAACAACATTGTCTAATATGATATGATATACCTAAATATTTTGCAGTACTTTTGGGACTAATCTGACAACAAGTACGTATGTGTATGAAAACTTGTTTGTGGTTTTCATTTCTGTCGTTGGCTTGCTACTGTTTACATATCTCATCGGAAACGTGCAGGTTGGTATATTTATTCTCTCTGTACATTAACTTTCAACATTTTTTTCCCGTGTTTAGGACCGCATGCGGAGATCATTCTTCGTTAAGTAACCATTTGATTTGTGCCGAGACAGACTTTTATGCAGTTGGAAGCTACAAAACAAGAGGAGAGGAGACGAAAATATGCAAAAGATAACAAGAGACGAAAATATGTAAAAGACGACGTAAACCGTTGGATGTCCAGAAATGAAGTCCCTGATGTTATAAAGGGACAAATCTTGAGTAGCATAGAGCAAGAATTTGAACAACTGAGTGATGCTGATCTCCATAATTCTCTGTTCTATATTCTTCCCAAGAATATCAGAACAAATCTGATGCTTTGTCTTTGCATGAAAACACTTAAGAAAGTATGTTCCTCAACCTCCATCTCTCACATTCATTTATGTTATACATTGTTTTGAAACAAAATGATGTTAACATTCAACATTTGAATTACAATAAAGATAAGATTGCACCATATAATCTTAAAGTCTATAGTCCAAAGTTATATAATGATGTTAAGTTAGTTAACAACACGGAGTAACTTTGTTATTACTATAGCTAGCTAGGTAATTGCATGCATCCGTTTATTAATTGCAACCAATTTCACTGCAATGTTGTTCTGATAATATATGTTTGTGCGCGCTCGCATGTGTTTAGGTAAAAAAGCTTCAAAACATGGCTGACGAAGTGTTGAAGTCAATGTGCGACTGTCTGAAGCCAGTGACGTACAATAAGAACGAATTCGTTTTTCGAATGGGAGATCCAGTCGACTGCATGCTGTTCATTATTGAAGGGACGGTGTGGACGTGCGCGTTGAGTGATAGTCGAGCTGGGCAAGGAATCTCATCGTTGGCCACCAAGCGCCTCGTGAAAGGTGACTTTTACGGGGAAGAGCTTCTCGATTGCGCATCAGACAGTTTCACGGAACTTCCAGCCTCCGGCAAACATGTCAAATGTCAGACAAAAGTAGAAGCATTTCTGCTCATGGCCAACGACTTGGACGCTGTAGTTTCCGAACACCGGCTAAAGTGGGAGGAAAACGAGATGCGTTTTCAAGAGGTGGAGATCATGGCAGCTTAACAAACGTGCATTGATGTCATAATAATATACAATAGCGTTTTAGAAATGCTATTCAGCCCACGCTATAATAGCTAAAGCCTTTTCCACTATAACGTTTCAGAAATGCTATTAATAGAAATCATAGTATTTTGAAGTGCTATGAATTTTCTTTAATAGCGTTTATAAAATTCTGTGTGTGTTCTGTAGATGATATCATAGCATTTGGAAATGCTATAATAAAAATAGCAAAACTCTTTGTTCTTTTCACATTTGTGTTTATTACATGCTACTTCACAATTGATACAGCTGTTACAATTTATAATATGAAGCTAATTAAAAGCTCCCATAAGCTAATTGAGACAAAGAAAAAACAATGCACAACCAGGCCACAGGGCAAATCAAGCAGCATCACAAGCCACAACGGGAAGACAAATGAGACATTCATAAGCTTTTGATACGGAAAAAAGTTCATTATACAAAAACATATGAAATATAAAACAGGACTTCAAAGTAATCAACTTAGATTTAAGTTGACTTACCCGAAGTGAAGCTCTTATATCTTCTTGAAATATATGAGAGGAACTACCTGCTATTTTCTGTAACATGCATATATAAAATTTAAAAGCTACAACCACTATTAAGGGAAGCTTCAAATGATAAACCACTTACTCCTGAGATTCTTTAGTCCGTCCAAACACGAGCATATATGTCATATTTTATTATACAAGTAGAAGAACATTTGAAAAAATTTTAGCGTACCGTCACGTAATCCGAACACATTGAAAATCTCTCCGCTTATTGATGTGGAAATGCTTACCTACACGCTATTGTGGCACAACCAACTTTCCACATACCCGCTACAGTGGTTTCCAAATACCCGCTACAGTGGGAGAAAAAAGAGAAGTAGGGTTGTCAAGAGGTGAAGTACATGGTAGCTTCTACCATACCAACAGCATACCGTCGTGCTCTCAAGCCTTTTCCATAGCGTTTTTGAAACGCTATAAAATGCTTTTGTATTATAACATTTCAAAAACGCTATTATAGATAGAAATCATATTGTCTTTTAAGTACTATTAATTTTCTTTTATAATGCTTAAATAAACTCAAAATTTCGAAGTCTTTTTTCTTTTGGTCAAGAAAAGAATCAACACATACGATATTAACTTAAAACTACATTCACTTTTACTTTATCTAATATGAACTTAAAAATATGTTAAAAGTAAAATCAGCACATTCAGGAACGGCATCCAATACATGCGACAACAACAACAAACTTATACTTACGGTGTATCTTAGAAACACAAAGAGGCCACAAAGATTTTTAAAATTTCTAAAAACCAAGAGAACATCCAACAAGGAAATGCACAACAAACACAGATCCTCCTCGGCTAACCAACCATCGGTTCACTCTAAAACATTATTCAATACCGTGAGAGATTTTTTTAATGTGACCGGTACACAGAGTGATGCACCACGTATTACTATACAAATGATGAGATATGTGTGTTAAACAGTTAATAACTTAAAAAAAAAAAAAAAAATTCTTACACTTCTAAAAATACACGTGATGTACCATTCGTGTTTCAGTCTCAATTAAAAATTTCTCCAATATCACAGAGTATATCGACAACAAACCTAATGTGCCCTCTAAACATACGCGATCAATAATTACAGTCCAGCAAAACTTATTGTTGCCTAAATCAAACATATTTCATCAAATTCATCATAGATTAAACAAAGGTACGAAATTTAAGCGAAATAGCCATAAACCTGGACATCATCGAAGCTCCAGCGGTTGAAGAGCTTCACGTCATAGTGCGACTGCGTTGGTTCCAGTACAGGAGTAGCAACATCAGCAGCGGCCGTGGTTTCTGTATAACCGCAATTCAAACTAAAAAAATTAGAAAAGCTCAATACTCTAAACCCTAGTTGATTAAAAAACCTTCACCCAGAAAATGAGATTACAGAAATTTGATCACTATTTGACAGTGCCTGCATCAAATGTTCCAAATTTTGAACAATATAATTATTTACGGGGCTTAACCCATATATTTATACAAATCAAGTTATAGAAAAATAAGAAATACCCAAAAATAGGACAATTTCTTAATCATGGAACAGAAATATGACATTTCAACTATGCACACGCCATGCACAAAAATCAAACAGAAATATGATTTTCCTACACCTTGAAATGACTTAATTGCCCTTGTATATATATAAATGGGTTATTTGCTCCCATTTTTTTTTATCTCTCTACTCTCTCTCTTTCCCTCCCCATCTCTCTTCTCTCACTTTCTCTCCCACGCACTCTCTCTCCCCTTATCACTGTGCACACACAATGCATTGTCATCCTAACCAACACCGTCCAAATCGAAGCCACTACCAATTTCATCTCATCCTCACGAGTTCAAAACACCTAGCCTTGTCACGAATCTCATCCACGATCGTTGAGATTGAAACTCAAGCAAGCCGCGAGCTTTCTGGCCATTTTCCGGCAACACGGCAAACAACTGAGGCTCGAGACCACCACCACTGGACTTGCATCGAGGGTGGGAACAAAGTCCAATCATTAAGTGTTGGTGTTTTGTTTGATAAAATTTTCAGGATTTACCCATTGTATGTACATGACATGCACATGATATACTCATAAATATGAGTCAACCCAAAAACCTAGATGAAATAATACTTCGAAGTTAAATTAGGGTTTGTGTTTCATGTTGGGGCCTATGGGTTGTAGAATAAATTTCAAAATTTTATGTGCTACAAAACTGGGATGAAACAATTTCTGGTTCAAGTGTCCAATTGCATAAATTAGTGAAAATTTTTCTGTAATGTGCATATGGTGTGCTTGACTACATCTTAATATGAGAAGTGGGAATGTTCACTAGTTATGATGCACGTTTGTTGTCCCCCGAATTTTAGCAAGTATGACCACAACTTAGTTGGCCTCTACGAAAAAAAATAAAAAAAACGCCTAGAGGATGTTAAGAATCATGCGTGTCCACGAAATAACGACAACGAGTATCATGTTTTCCACGGGCACGGTAAAGCGGTGATTGAAATACGTAACAATACTTTTCAAACTGCCACTGTAACCTTATATACATAACGATTATGTTTTAATTGTATCCATTACACCAATAGGTTGCAGTTAAAGTTTCTTATTAATGTGAAAAACAGCTCGTTGCTCATGTCTTCAGTTCTTTGCATATCATGTGCATGTAATGTAAATATTATTTGCATATGATGTGCATATAGTGTATATGGTGGTGACGTCGCATGTGATGACGTCATTTTTCTGATTTCGAAAAGAAAGTTGTGCTCTCTGGGTTTTTGGAGTTGGAATATAATTACGAAGTTAGTCATGCACACTACATGCACATTGCGGAAAAAATTTCACACATTTCTGCAATTGGACACTTGAACCAGAAATTGTTCCATCCCAATTTTGTAGCACGTCAAAACTTGAAATTTATTCCAAAACCCATAGGTTCCAACATGAAACACAAACCCTAATTTAACTTCTAAGTATTAATTTATTTGGGTTTTTGGATTGGCTCAGATTTGTGAGCATACTATGTGCATGTCGTGTACATACAATGGACAAATCTTGAAAAATTCATCCAACAAAACATCAACATTTAATGACTGGACTTTGTTCCCACCCTCAATACGAGTCCAGTGGTGGTGGTCTCGAGCCTCTGTTGTTTGTCGTGTTGCCGAAAAATGACCAGAAAACTCGCGGCCTACTTAAGTTTGCAGTCCCAACGATCAGGGATGAGATTCTTGACAATGCTAGGTGTTTTGGACTCGTGAGGGCGAGATGAAATTGGTGGTGGCTTCTATTTGGACGGTGTTGGTCGGGATGATAATGCATCGTGTGTGCACAGTGAGAAGGGGAGATAGTGTGTGAGAGAGAATGTCACATCCCAGTCTCGACTCCATCGTAGCACGATATTGTCCACTTTGGACCACGGCCATGCCCTCATGGTTTTGTTTATGGGAACTTACACGAGAACTTCCCAGTGGGTCACCCATCCTGGGAATGCTCTCGCCCGAACTCGCTTAACTTCGGAGTTCTGATGGAACATGAAGCCAGTGAGTTCCCAAAAGGTATCGTGCTATATGGAGGATGACATGTATATATAAGGCACATCACTCCCTCTCCGTTGGTCGATGTGGGATGTTACAGAGAAGTGAGAGAGAGAGAGAGAGAGAGAGAGAGAGAGAGAGAAATCAGAAAATGGGAGCAAATAACCCATTTATATGTGGGTAGTTTAGTAATTTCAGTTTTGTGCATGGTGTGTATGGTGTGCATGGTGTTTATGGCCGGTTTGTCCTATTTTTGTCCTAAAATTAAGAAATTGTCCCATTTTAGGATATTTCCCTAGAAAAAATGAGATAAATAAAATTAGGAAGCAAAATAAAGGGAAATAAATCACTAACTTTTAATCACATTAAGAACAATATCTGTGATTCTTTAAATTCTAATTTCAATTCAGAAACCCAACTGAAAATTGAAGCTTAATTCTCAATAAACAATAATATACCGAAGCATTAATAATAACGAATCTTAGTGCCCTATTGTTGAGTTGATTCAGACGTGGTTTTTCATCCTCTCCCTTCGGTTCTCTTTCTCTCTCAAATTCAGACGAAAATGACTGGCACGGGCTCAAATGAAACAGCATGACACCAAAGATTGGAAGATTGAATTAAGATCAGTAGACCCAAGATTTTCATCGGTCAGGATTTTGGGTCCGGGAGGGTCTGAATTAGCAGTGGTGTCGGAGATGGTCGTCGTTGTGTCGTGAAGAGAGGGGGGATAAAGCACAGCAGAGAGATCCTAAAGAGATATTAGACAGACAAAAAAATTGTTGTTAGGGGACTGCTAGATTTTAGTTTTGTGCATCGGCTTGAAACGTTTGTCATAACTGTTGTCCATCCTAGCTACTACCACTATTAAGGGAAGCTTCAAATGGTGAGCCACTTACCGGAGATATTCTTCATTGTGCCCGAAATATGGGCACATACATCATATTTCATCATATAAGTGGAGGGACATTTGAACAATAAAAAAAAATCTTCCCTACATTTGTATAATAACATATGACGTATCACTACTTCCGAACACATTAAAAAATATCTTCCTTACATATGTAAATACTTTCCTACACGCTTGTGGCACTACCTTCCACTTTGTCTCTAGGCCACGCTTGCATTTGAAAATTTTGTACAGAGAAAAACAAAAACACATGCCACTTAGCATTACGATCTAGTAGTATTCCTCTTTACTTGTAAGTGAAAGGTTTTAGATTTGATTTTCGCCAAATATGAATTTAAACTACGTTATTACTAGCTTATTGTGAGGCTTTTTCCATTCCTCTATCCCTTTAGTGCAGGAAATATAGTTTGCTAAAAACAAAAACACATAAAGTTATAGCTGATTGAAATCATGAATCCAGGCAGTAAGTCACAATTCTCTTCATTCAACTGAATTAATTACAACAGAACGCAGCTAAATTTACCTATTTGAAGCTACACACACGCACGCGCGCGCATACATACATACACACATACATACATACATACATACATACATATATATATATATATATATATATATATATATATATATATAAAATTGCATTAACCGACTATATCAGTCATTGGAATTTACAAACTAGCGACACTATTGTCCTTGGCGGCGCAGCCGCGTGGGCCTAGTTGAGTTAGGGCTTGAAGGCAAGCTCTATGGCCAGCCATCACATCGCAAGGCTGCAGACACCACCTTTCCTTGATTCGTTCCCGATGCTTTTTCAATCTTTCTTTGGAGTTTGAAGGTATTATCGGTACAAAACTTTGATTCTGAATGGGCACATTTTTACGAATTCAAATATCTTCTCAAGAATCCAACTCTGACCATTTCAAGAATTAGATTCCCCATTTTATACGGATCCCATCATTTTTTTATGCCTAACGTTTTGGTAAACACTTCAATGACTAAGGATATGTACAATTCCGTTTTCCACCATTTCATTCCCCTTTGATAAACATCTCCTATTTCTTTGGATATCCACAATTAAATTTACATATTTTCTGGACCCTCGAGTAAGTTTATAATATTTTAAAACTGTTCGTACTTAATTATAAGAAAACATAAATTAGCACAACCATATCAACCGTGAATCCAAGTCAAAATCCCCAACCCCCCCTCTCTCCTTTCCCCCTTTTCTTCTTGTTCCTCTGCTTCTGCCTCTCCTCCTCCCTCCTCCAAAAACATCAAATCTCAGTTTATGGATGTGGCTGCAACTCCCTAAAACTATCTGGCTCCAAAATTTAACCTTTTATTTTTAAAATGCGGAGAATTATTCCCTAATACAATGGTTATTGAAATAAGAAAAATTTATGGGCATCCAGAGATGAAGAAATGATTGTACAAAGAACCACTGAATAGTTTTTGTTATAACGGAAAGCACTAAACGCTTTATCTATCATAAACCTAATTAAATTTCCAAAACAATCGTTATGTTATTGTTATTAACACACCAAAAGAGTTAAATACGCCATTGTGCTATTGTTAGTAGCACACCAAAACAATCATAAGTCATTATTTTATTGTTATTAGAATGTCAAAACATTTATCCTAAATTCGTCAATTCCTTATATTTTTTGTTACGAAAGAGTGAGTGATGAATTTTTTTTTTTTTTTTTTTTTTTTGGCATGTCAATATCAAGCACCTGAAATAGTCGAAATTTCAAGTACAACAATATCTTAGAAGTCTGATTCATAATTATAATTATCATCCACGGTAAATTTCCAATAACATAATGTCGAATGGCTATATAATTATCATCCACAAATAATTATTGGAGTAAGTGCTCAGGAACCCCATCTACACACAAATAAACCTAAATCCCACCAATGCCTTTGAAGGGAGAGCTCAAGAACCCCCCCATCTACACACTTAACAAATTACCTATTCTCTATTTTTTTTCCCCATCTGCTACTCAAGCAACCGATGTCGCTACTAGTAACTACTTCTCGCCGATTTGTCTTGCCGGTGTTGAAGATTCACGTAGTGCACTCACCTCCCTCCTCAAGAAAGGAGGCAACGCAAAGGCAGCTGAGTGCATCTGCCAAACAAACGACGATGTTATTTTGCTTTACAAGTATATCCAAAGCAAAAGAAATGGATGCAAATATAGCAGATTACCATGTAAAAAGAATCCTACCTCGGAGTTATAATACTTAAGTTCTCTCTTATATTTGAGAGCTCCTTCTAACTTCTCAACAGAATTGACGGGATTTTTGAAATCAACGGGAGGCCCCGCTGTTGAGCACAACAGAAAACCTATCACACCACTGCACAACAAGTAATCTCACAGGTAAGAATAATTTCATGACATCAACCCAGTCTTAAGAAGGATCAAGAATCAGCGGTTAAGCGAGGTGCTTAGTCTAGTCATTGTCAATGCATAAATAATACAAGTTCACAAAGAAACTCGAGACTTCTTTGCCATTTAAAAAAAAACATATATATATATATATATATAGAGGTTGAGAGCGAGAGTAGATTAATGCGTGAAGAGGAAAGTATTACCTTGGATACGTAGGAACACTCGCCCAAGCATAATTGACAGACCCCTTGAATATTTGACAGCAAACAGAGATCATATCTTGAATAAGATGCGTATGGAGCCACATGCTCTCTGTCATATTACAGAGAACACCACCAGGCCTTAATGCTCTAGCTATTGTCTCAAAAAATGGCTTCTCTACAAGCTCTTGGGCTGGACCTGCATCCAAAGGAAACCATACGTTTAAGCACTAGATTTAGAACCTTATTATGGGGGGCACAGAAAATAGAGAGTAACCAGAAACAAACATGTCCTCCGTAAGATTTATACGAACAACAGCTCAAAGACATCTCTGTATGCTCACAAATCAATACGACAAAAATTTGAAGTCAGCCAGCCAAAAAATGCATGGCAAAACTATTGTAAAGAGAAAAATCATACCGACAGGGTCTGACGAATCAACAATTACAGCATCATACTTCCCTTCAGGTGCAAGCCTTAAGAATTCAGTAGCTGACATGCATTTAAAATGAGATATAATGGGGCAGCCAGCCAAATACAAAGTCAATACGATTTTACCAATTGGATCAACAAATAGTAAGTATTAAACCTACCATCAGCGACATGAAGGTGGACGCGAGGATCCTGAAATCCAACGGCTAACTGAGGGAAAAACTTCTCGGACACCTACAAAAAGCCAATCAAAAGAAAACAGATAGTCAGCTCAAATTCTTAACAATCAAATACACAAAGGAGTACTTACACCACTTACATCTATAACCATCTTATCTATCTCACATATATCAATATGCTCAACCGAAGGATGGCGAGAAACCTCCCTAAGAACCCCACCATCACCACCACCAACAACCAGAACCTGCATCGAAAATCACATGGCACTTAGCACTGTCGATGCAATAAGAAAACAATAACAACTTTATGAGGGCATAAATGCCTCTCATTTTTATCACTTCCAATTTCTATCACTATATTCCAAGCACAAAAGTAGACCAAACTGCAATCACCAGGCTGTAACCAAGTCAAAATATTATAAAGATGTGGGCTTTTAAATTTCATAATAACACCATTCCACATTCCACATTCTATTCTCTGCCAACTAGGGAAGCTGGTTCATAGTCCAAATGGTCATCTACAGGATAACTTCAGCCAAATCCGAAGTTTGGCAGAGCAGTACCATTGTGCAGATATGGTTACAAAATCATTGCATCCAAGTCAAGCCAAAATGAGGCAGAATAATACAATTTTATGAGCTAAACACCATATGTGATGCCTGGCTGGTAACGAACAAGGGATCCCTAAATGATGTTCAGATAGCCTTTGCAATTCATACTACAATCAGCAACATGACCACGAGCTCATGTATTCGGGTTCTGCTCAATATTGCAGTGAAAACCATCTTAAGCTTTCAGAGAATATGCAAAAGAAGAGTGCATGAAGAACATTCAAACTCTATTCAAATCCCAGATAAAGTGTTTCACTTTTTGAAATCAAAGCAAAAAATTGATTTCAATCTAGTTATACTATGTGTTCTCATGGTCATGGGTGATCGTGATCAAGAGATCAAGAGATCAAGAGACTCAGCAGACTTTACACACACACACACAACAAAAAACATGAGGGAGGGAGGGATGGATCATTTATAATTACTCTCTTTGGGGAGGAAATTGAACAAAGAGGTAGATGTGCTATCATCTCCTGGTATGCACATTCATCTTTCTCACTCAGCTGGATAATGCCATCAAGAACAAGAACTTTCCCATATATTGAGGACTGCATAAAAAGGAATTCATATATAAGATTTAGAAAAGGAATGCAAGGGAGATAAACAAGCAAATTAAACTGTCTTAAGACAAAAATGACAAACCTCAAACACCAAAATCTCTTGGAACTCTGATTTTCCCCTATACAGAATATTTTCTACTTTCAGTGAATGAGCTTCACCTGAAAAAAAATAACAACAAAAATGAAAACCTTCAACACAAATACATGCAGAAAAACTCTCAAGTTAGAGGTGTGAAATTTCACAAAGGAGTATTCCGATTAGAAGCAATAATTGTAAAAGAAGCACCCCCTTACTCTGAATAGTGAGAAAAAGAAGAGAAGGAAAAAAAAAAAACAATTACCAAAAGCTTCAAAAAGTTACCAGATGAAATTCAGATCATGGAGTTGCTAATACAAGATATCACTGAAGCAAGAAAAACTACTCCGTTTGTTTTATCTTTCCCTCATTACATGAAAACAGTGTAAATTTGACAGAGCGGTCCTCTAATGGACAAGTTTTCCTAAAGTTATACTGAGAATGAAAGATCACAAAATAAGCAAGAGATCATGTCCAGCAATAAAACTTAGCAACCTCAGTAAAGAACACAAGAAAGGGATCTTGATCCAGAAGTGAAAAATGAAGCATGCGTTGTGTGGTATATAAAGAAACTACAATTGAGAACACGAAATGTGTGGATGCATACAAGCGCATACCTGGCCACATAGGGTTGTTGAAATAAACCTTTTTACAATCCTTCTCTGCAATTACAAAAAAGAAAAGAAAAGAAAGGAGTCAATTACAAACAACCAACAAGAAGTCAATTTACAAAAGTGAAAAATCATAGATAATGACCAGAGCGAGACTGGGATTCTGAGAACCACCCAGAAACAACAGTAGAATGACATTTTGCCTCGGCCTCAGGGGTAGAAGCCATAGCCTTCACGCAACAAGAAGGGATGGCCTTCTCCGAACCATTCCCGTTACTCGCCTTCCCATCCATAGTCTTCTGGCATTCCAAACCTCTTCCTGCGACGTCCTCCATATATTATCTTCTTCTTCTCCGTCTCCAGTCTCTAACAATCAATACATACTCATAAGTAACATATAGCGGAAATAATACATTCACTATAAAAACCATCTTTCAGAATCAAAAAACGATTCTTCAGACACAGCACAACACACTCATGTTGCACCAAGTTAAAGCATCTATCTTAAACAATCAGATTAAAACAAACAATGTTAAACTAATGACATACCAGAAGAACTATCACAAAAAGGGTTTAAGTAACAGCATCCAGAATAAACATATGAAAAAGTTTAAAACTTTTCGTTTAAGTAAGCTAGATTTGCACTTAAAATCTTCCTGTTAAAGCAAAAGGGTTTAAGTTAATCACAATCTTCAATCAATGCAAGATCTTTTCCATTTCAACACCTAAATTGAACAAAAGCATATCAAACTAAATCAAATCCCTAAGTTATCTGCAAAAGCTATTAATCTACTAATTAAACCATGAATTTATATCACACAGTAAGACAGAGGTTACACCTCCCACCCCAAATAATGAAAGACCAATCTGAGTCTATTTAATTCATTTACTGGGTCCCAAACAGTTTTTAAATTTTAAATGTTCCAATCAAACGCCGCAGAGTAAAGTCCTAACCAACTCGTACCTAATACGAAATAAAGAAGTATTACCAACCCAGAAAATCCCAAAAACACAAAACTTAAAAAAATCGGATCCTCTGTACCAACAAGTACCAAAAGCAAAAAAAATGGGAAATTTAAAAAATAAATAAACAAAATTGATATATTCATTGCACGAACAAAGAAAGTAAAAAGTATATTTTCGATTTTCTCGGCCACAATTTTCCCGGGAAACAAACAAAAGTCCAGGGCTTTAAGCCATTAACAAAAGAGCGTTCCCAAAAGCGAAGCCGGAGATAGTGAACACCACTCTATTTGTCCAAATTAGGAAATTAATTTAAAAAATAAAAAATCGGAAAATAAAATCAAAAGAACCCATCGTTTCTTCAGAACTTGCAGAGCGGCAAAGATTAAAATTAAGGAATGAGAAAACGTACAGCGGGTAGATACAGATGTAGGGAGAGAAGCAGAAACCTAGAGATATAGATGCACAGAGAGAAGGAGAAGGGTTGATCTTGCCTGGGTTGATCACAAATTGGGTTTTCGTGGCGCTAGTGAGAAACGAAAATTAGTACGAACTGGGTAAATAGTCACACTCGCAGTCTCTCTCTCTCTCTCTCTCAATGAGAAGTCTGTCGATAAATCTTTGCTCTGCCTCTCTCTGGTTCTCTCTGCTGCTCCAATTCGGTTCGCACGAGAACGCCTATGGAGACCAAGTATTTATAGTACTTTTTATTTATAATATTTTATTTTATTTTTGCAACGTGAAAGGATAAATCAGTTTTAAATTCAATTGGGGGAACGAATTTACGGATACGAATAAAGGCAGCCTTTTTATCATTAATGAGGAATTTTGTAATGTGCGGATAATATAGTCTGATACGTTAAGTATCAGAATATAGATTTTTTTTTTAAATTTTTAACTAATTATATTCTTAGATTTGGTGCGTTGAATCGCATTTCAACTAAGTATGTGTCAAGGTAAAATTCTCATTAGGAACTAATGACAATCTTCGTTATAGTCATTAGGGACTGATCTGTATTAGTAGGTAGTGTCCTTTTTGGCTGTAGAGGTCATTTAGAATCATCACTTCAGAGCTTCAACTTTGGGTCTCTAGTTTGGACCTGGCTTCTTTGCCTTCTCAGTTTTCACACACTTTCATGATCTCTTATTTTGTGCGATTACGGTTAAGTTTTATAAAGATAATAAGATAAAAAGTAAGAGTGATATAAAATATTGACGTAGCTTAACCGTGACCATATAAATAAGAGAGGATGGGAATGTATAAGAACTGGAAGGGCAAGGTGTCTTGGTAGGTAGTGTCCTTTTTGGCTGTAGAGGTCATTTAGAATCATCACTTCAGAGCTTCAATTTTGGGTCTCTAGTTTTTGATTGGGTAGTCACCTCAATCTTTTGCTTTAAGAAGGTAGGAGTGAAATCTGCGGATATTATTTCATTAATTTTCCTTTTTATCAAAAGACATTCACAATTTTAAAGGAATGGGAGGAGATCCCCTTGTCAAGCTCATAACTGTAGATCGGTTCAAAGTTGATAAAATCATAAATAGGTTCGCACTGCATCCCTGGTGCCTTGTCCAGTCGAAGCCGGAAAGAAGTTTCCATTTGTAAGTTGTACTAGTCTTCAATCTCCAGGTTATAATTTGGTACTTTACTATGCCACTGAGAAACCTCCAAATCCAAATTCTTCATTTGCTAAGTTTGTAAATGAAAGTGACATGTTTTGCAATAAAAGATTAAAGTTAATTTCAAGTATTGTTGAAGGATATTGGACAGTTAAGCCCACGTGATTTCGGAACAAAAAATTGCCTACAGTGGAAGGTGGTATTGTGTAATATGTGAAAACCATCGCTGCAATGACGAGAAAGAAAGGTAGGAGTGCATGGTGGGAGGCGTGAGCCAATGTCTTTTTTTTTTTTTTTTTCCTCTAGTTTTTATTATTAAATAAAGGTATTACATGGTTTTTATTTGTTAAAATGCAAAGTTTTGAAGTTTTTTTTTAGGGTAAATTATACTTTACCATTTCAGATTTGAGGTCTATTGCAACCACATACAACATCTTTAAAACATTTCATTTTCATACCTCAAGTATTATTTTATTTCAATATAATACATCTGTTACATTTTCAATCCATTGATCCTTTAAGAGTTGACGTAACTGCCACATTTATGTCACGTGGCAAAAAAAAATTGTTTTTATGCAATAAAAATATTTTAATAATTTATGAAGAGAGTGGAGGTAGTTAGGGAAATGGGTACTGGGTTTTCAGTTTTTTTTTTTTTTTTTTTAAATAAGGTAAATTATTATAATATTTTTAATCTATAAAAAATTATTTTTTTACCACGTGACACAAATATGATAACCACGTCAGCTCTTAACGGATCAATGGATGGAAAATGTAACGGATGTATTATATTGAAATAAAATAGTACTTAAGGTATGAAAGTAAAATGTTTTAAAGATGTTGTATGAGGTTGCAATAAACCTCAAACCTAAGGTGGTAAAATATGATTTATCCTTTTTTATTATTAATTTTTCTAAATTAATAAGAGATGTGTGAGAAGTAACAAAAAAAAAAAATATATATGGATATCACACTCGTGTATATAAATTTGTGGTTAACGCTGATCATGAGGTCGAATCTGTCGTAAAATATCCATAAACTTGCCGAAAAAGACACACAGATTTCTCATTCAACCTTCCAGATCGTGTTAAACATGTCGAGTCCACATCCTCATACATCAATCTCAAATCCCGATCACAAATGGTAAATGTGTCGGCACTCTGGACTCTAGCTAGCTTTTGATTCATGCAGTACTGTCTCACGACGTCGTGTTGTTGGGCTGTTTCCTTCAATGATTCAGTGGCTAAAATCAAAGGGAAACCCACCACAGCACAGAACAGTAGATTTATCCATGCATGCCTTCAGTTTCAGCTTTTCGTATAAAGGAAGCTATGCACACAGCTCCTTAATTGACAAATAATGAGTGGTTTTGGTTGCTCACTTTTCTTACAGTGGGTGCTACTGCCGGGCATAAAAACAAAATATAAAAACAAAAGAAAAGAAAAGAAAACAAAGAAACTCCATGTGCTTCTTACTTTGGTACGTGCTAAAGAACCATTCGATTGAGCTGGAAAGACACTAATTAAGGTTTTATAAAAATGAAAATGGTGATGCGAGAGATATCGTTTTTTTAGACTATATTTTGTAGACTCCATGATGTTACGAGTGATAGATTTTTTTTTATTTTTTATATCATTAAAAAAAATATAAACAACGACTGTTATATCATTTTATTTATAAAATTTGTCTAAATAATTGGTCTGGCTTGTATTTTTCAAAAGAAAAAGTTGATTGTTTGTTTATTTAAGTTATAGCTGTCAAAGTTTTGGTGGTCTCTTTCATGAATCAATTCCAATTTCGGATACACGTTTATCTTTCGAAATATGTCCTTGTCAATTTGGGTTTCGATTCCATTTAGAACGAACAATGGTGGTTGGATTTCAACACGTGTATTAGGAAAAGCACCGGTCGAATTTATAACAAGAATGATAAATAAAGATCTCATTTTTTAGTATAGAGAGCAATTTTCACGGTACATGTAAATCGTTATTATAGCGTTTCGTGTCAATCATATCTTATTACGTCTCTGTTTGGGCCCGAAATATTATTGCTGGGCCGAGCAGCAGGATGTGCTCGGCCCAAGGAGATGATGAATACTATGGGCCGAATAATAAGGCCCGGGCCAGCTGGCAGGGTCGGCCAAATCCCATCAGAAGTAATCCGGATAAATAGAAAGGTCGAGGAAATCCTGATGCAATTAGGATTCTCGACCAGCAAGGAATGAAGTCCCGAAAAGAAGGAAAATTCAGAATCCCAGTAGGAGTAGGTTTGTTCAAGGAAGAGGCGAATTGGGAAAAGGACTCCCAATCCAAATCGGAGTCAGATTCAGGGAATGGGGGACTATAAATACAAGAAATCATGCAACAGAAAAGGACCTTCACAATCAGCATACAATTGCCCTGCGCAAAACCTCTCAAACACCTTGAGATTTTTTCCTTTTCTTTTCCTGCCGACACACCTTCAGTTTGGATAAACAGCACTGTGGAAGCGCCCGGCGAGCACCTTCAGTTTGGATAAACAGCACTGCTGCCGCAGAATCAGCCGACCGAGAAGCACCTTCAGTTTGGATAAACAGCACTGCGCCGAGGTCGACCGATTATCTATCCAAGTCTCAGTCGAGAAAGGTTTTCGAACCTTTGTTGGCAGAGGTCACCTTGCTAAGCTTTCTCGGCATAGTTAGGTGTTACGAATCACATTGCTCGGCGTACAGGACGCCGAGTGGTTTTATGATTGGATACTCGCAAGTAGGTTTCAGGGTTCGGCATTCCGACGGCCGAACTACGTTTACCATCAAGACATACATCACGTTCGAGTACCTGTGCCCATACACCTTGGTCTCGATTCGACGTGCTTATACTCTCACAAATATAATCACGGTGACCGAATCGGGCTCCGACGATTATTGAACTCCGCAGAATTAGCAGCCTTGTCTTCAGGCTGTAGAACTCAGAGACCGAGAGCGTTCCTTCCTCGGTCGCAATCGCAAGATACAGAAGTCAACGACGCGCTCCAAGCGACATCAACAAATTGTACTCCTCGGCCGAGCTCGGCCGACGAGTTGGCACGCCCCGCATTCAACCGAAGGACGTAGTTAGCTTACTAGTTACTCGGCCTGCGCGCCACGTAGGTTTTGTAATTATTAGGGTCAACATTTTGGCACGCCCAGTGGGACCATTTGTGCTAAACCTTCGGAGTTCATGACCATTGAGACACGGTCTACGAAGCAGAAAACAACCATGGGAAAGTCAACGACTGACTTGCCAGTACAAGGCCTTGGGCAGGATTTACACTCTACAAAAAATCCGATCATAATTGCGCCGCCCGAGGCCACTAGTGTAACACGCCGAGAGAATGAAGTCTGTCTCGGCGGACAACCTTACAACCCCGCAATCCCGAATCAAACAGCTGGAATGTTCATGGAAGGGATTGTGGAAGATTGTGATGACGATGGTGGGGAAGGTTCCGATCCACCAACTAGGACATTCCTTCGGAGACGACTGGATGAACAATATCGTCAGGTCGAGCAGTTGATTGGTCAGAAGATGAATGATTTGCTGGACGCAATACGTAGTAACAGCGATACACAGACCAAAATGCTTGAATTACTGGTTAGTAAAGCCTTCGAAGATGGCCAGGTCGGCCAGCCTCGGCAGCTCCCGACGAATGTGCCTATACCAGCCGAGAGAGGGTCCGCTCGGCCGCAACCAATCCCCTTGGAAAGAAGAGGACCAGGAAATAGAGCCGAATGACCAAACCAGGGAGAAGAAGTCGCTTCCGTAAACGTGACCGAAGTTCAGAGAATGATTGATTCGGCCCTAAAGAAAGGGCCGAAGTTTCCAAAATTCATTCACCCATACCCGGCTTATGTGGAAAGGTTTGAATACCCACGAGGATTTAAGATCCCCGATTTCAGCCTCTTCGCCGGGGAATCATCTTTATCCTCACTAGAACATGTGGCTCGGTTCACAGCGCAGTGTGGGGACGTCAATAGTGATTTCTACAAACTACGGCTGTTTAACTTTTCACTGACAGGCTCAGCTTTCGCCTGGTACATTAATCTTCCACCCAACTCCGTGCAGAGTTGGGAAGAGTTGGTCGAAAAGTTCCATGAACAATTCTATCGGCCAGGAATGGAGATGTCCGTATCATCCTTGGCCAGGATGGCTCAAGCATCTGACGAATCTCCGATGGAATACCTAACGAGGTTTAAATCGGCCAGGAATTGGTGCCGAGTGCCACTCCCCGAAGTGGAATTCGTCAGGATCGCCCTTAACGGATTAGACGTGGAGTACAAAAAGAAGTTCCTGGGGGCAAATATTCGAGATATGTACGAACTTGCTCAACATGTCGAACAATATGATTATCTACTCCGAGAAGAAAAGATATCAAAGTCACCATCCCGAGGGACGTTGTATAAGAACCCCACGGTTAGCTATGCATCGGCCGAAAGTGAAGAACCTCAGTATGCTAGTGTGGATGCGGCCGAGATAGTAATAGACAAACCCTATGTTTGCAAGGCTTTGGCGCAAGTAAATACCAAAGACGCCAAAACCCGTTTGACCGCCGAGGAAACGAGTAAGTCATCAAAAGTATACACTTTTGATATCACCAAAGCTGATGCAATTTTCGATCAATTATTGGCAGCAAAAATCATCAAGCTTCGGCCGGGACATACTATCCCTAAAGCCGATGAATTAAAAGGAAAGATATACTGCAAGTATCATAATTCTAATAAGCATGCCACCAATAATTGTGTTGTGTTCCGGGACACAATTCAAAGTTGGATCGAAAAAGGAAAGTTGAAATTTCCGGAAAAGATGGCGGTCGATGTTAATCCTTTCCCTTCAACAACGATTGGTATGGTGGATGCTCACCTTCCCAGAAACAAAGGGAAGGCCGAATATGTCCCGGTGCAGCATATCCGTCAACGGAATGGTCGAACAAGACTAAAGCTTGATATATTTTCAAATGCACCACCAACGGAACAATCGGTGCGACCCGCCGATGAGCCGATGACGAGGTCAAATTCCGACGAAACTTGTGGATCGAAGGTTTTATGTGACCATTGTAAAACAACGGTTGAACCGGGGAAGAAATCTTCAACACCACCAACGGCCCCTACGGTGTCGTCAAAGGGATTAGGTCCACGACGTCAAGTGTTCGACCGACTCGGCCCACAGGTAAAGCCGAAAGAACAGACCTCGGTCAGGCGGCGTCTTGACTTCGACGCACCATTCTATAATGAGGATTACTATTCGCGCAATACCAACAGTTCGGGCTCATCAGTTGATCGCAAAACTTTCAAGCCACCCAGGACATCGGATCAACGCTGGTACAGTTACAACTCTCCAACTGGCGTGTATACGGCGTTATCTAAATCTCAAAAACGTCGCCGCCAACGGATAGATTGCATGGCTCGGCGACGAGAAGCGCAGGCTAGCCCGGCCAACCAATGGCAACCAAAAAAGGCCGTGGAAGATATTAGCGAACGGCCGACCCCGACTATCATGACCGAGTTTGACAAAGGAAAGAAAGTAGCGGATGCTGATTTCGAAACCACCATTGAGGAGGCTGAGAAACGTATTAAGATCCTTCTCCGGCCTGGGGAAACGAGAGCTCATCTAGAGTACTTTACACAAGAGGCCGAAAGGAAACTCTCTCCGTTACCACCGCGAGAGCCGTTTATCAAAATACGGCGCAATTTACACCCTCCATTCCTCGGTGAATCCCTGGAATACATGCGAGAGTTTCATAAAAAAACACTCCGCCAATGACTTGTACGGATTACCCAAGGCATGTCAGGAAGCCCTCGACTTAGCTTTAACTTGCCCTGATGCCGAGCAAATTGTCCAAAAAACTTCCGACCCAGCAATTAAAGCTAGGTTCCAGCATATACGGGAGGCTCGGGTCCTTGGTTTTGAGGTCGATCCCCATACAGACATCGACACCGCCGAATTACCCTTCTCGCTTGAAGACCTCCAGCATTTACGTTATCATTTCGAAGTTTTCTCGGCTGTATCGCTTTTCGGCCTCACGGCCGACGAGGAACAACGGATAGCACGGTTGGATACGTATCTAGACACGAGGAACGCCCGTATTGCCTATGAAGAACGAGCCCGTGTGACCAAGGATCAACGTGAATCTTCGGCAGTCAACATCGTCGAGGGAAATCGCCCACCCGCATTCGATTTGGTTCCTACGTCTCAGATACCGGCTCTTACCGAGGAACTCAAAAGTTTAATCGAGGATGTTCCGCCAACTACTACTGAGGTTAGTTCTGCAGACGACGACGACCACGAGCCAATGGGTCCCTCGGTCCTCGAACATATAGAGATCAGTATGGTCCACGTCCTGCCAGCCGAATTCCAGCCAGGTTCCCACCAGTCGAATTTCTTGGACGGGGACGTAGTTACCGAGGAAGCAACGCAAGTAGACTTCGTCGCAAACGACGACGATAGAGAAAACCGAAGCGGGGACAACCTTACGGCAGCTTTGGCCGAGCTATTTCCCCGCTCCCCTTCGGTTAATCTCCAACACCTGAAGTCGTTGTATGTCACGGCTCATATCGAAGGATTCCCCATTTCTAAGGTGTTCGTCGACTGTGGTGCCACAGTCAACATTATGCCAATCTCCGTCATGAAGGCTTTACGCCATTCTGATAGTGAACTTATTCCGTCCGGGATCACTATGAGCAGCTTCGTTGGTGATAAGTCTCAGACCAAAGGCGTACTCCCGTTGGAAGTTAGCATTGCCGGTCGTCAACACATGACGGCTTTCTTTGTCATTGATTCCAATACTGATTATAACGCATTACTTGGTCGCGACTGGATCCACCAAACTAGTTGCATTCCGTCATCACTCTACCAAGTCCTCATCTTTTGGGATGGCAAATCGGTCGTGGTCCACCCAGCCGATAACCAGCCATTTGAAACCAACATGATTCAGGCTCGCTATTACGATGATCACGTCGGCTACATCACCCTCCAAGGCCTTAACGAGGATGGGCGGCCGACGAGAATTTCGGTACAGAAAGTGATTGAGGCCGGCGCCGAGACTGTCCAACAGGATTCGGCGAGACTTGGTTTGGCAGATCTAGTCACCAATGCCGATGATTGAGCACACCACGCAAGAAAGGCGTCAGGCCGCGGTTTCATCTACAATGGAACGTCTGCTGGCCCATTGGTACGCCATTACCAAGCAACCACACTCAGGCGTCAATTTAATCGAATTCCTGGCCGAAGCAGATAACGGCCCCGTTCTATCTTTCGATAAAGTTCAGGCTGCGCCGGCCGAACTCGAAGACCATCGACCTCAAGTCAAGGACCCATTAGAGGAAGTTAACGTAGGCACGGCCGAGGATCCTCGAACATTGTTTATTAGCGCGTTACTCCCACCGTCCATGAAGGTCGAACTACGGAAGTTACTCCACGAATTTAAAGATTGCTTTGGGTGGAGCTATCATGAAATGCCAGGCCTCGACCGAAACCTTGTAGAGCATGAGCTACGCATCAAGGAGGGGTGTAAACCTTTTCGACAGCCTCCTCGCCGATTTTCGAACGAAGTACAGCTCGGAATTAAGGAAGAATTAGTTCGGCTTCTAAAAGCCGGATTTATTAGGACCGCTCGGTATGTTGAATGGTTGGCCAATATCGTCCCCGTATTAAAGAAAAACGGTGCCCTTCGCATTTGCATCGATTTCCGTAATCTAAATCTGGCTACTCCGAAGGATGAATATACGATGCCGATCTCAGATTTATTAATTGATGCCGCGGCTAATCATGAACTGCTCTCTTTTTTATGGACGGTCATGCGGGTTATAACCAGATTTTCATCGCCGAAGCTGACGTCCACAAGACGGCTTTCCGTTGCCCGGGGGCACTTGGTACTTACGAATGGGTAGTCATGCCTTTCGGCCTCAAGAATGCTGGCGCCACATACCAAAGAGCCATGAATATGATCTTCCACGACTTAATCGGTACAATCGTCGAAGTTTATATCGATGATGTGGTCGTAAAATCCAAACGTCGTCAAACACACCTGGACGACCTGAGGCAAGCGTTCCTTCGAATGCGCAAAAACAACCTCAAGATGAACCCGGCCAAGTGTGCTTTCGGTGTTTCGGCCGGTAATTTCTTAGGATTTTTGGTGCACCATCGCGGCATCGAGGTCGACGAAAATAAAGCCCGCGCCATCATTAGCGCACCACCGCCGACGACAAAGAAGCAGCTCCAGTCGTTACTCGGGCAGATAAATTTCCTCCGTCGCTTCATCGCCAATTCGGCGGGCAAGATGAAGGCATTCTCTACGCTCTTAAAACTTAAGGATACTGACAAATTTGAATGGCGCGAAGAGCATCAAATGGCATTTACGCAAATCAAGGTGGCCCTTTCAACCCCACCCGTGCTCGTTCCACCATGTCGCAACAAACCCCTTAAATTATACATTTCGGCAGCTACTGAATCCATTGGTTGCCTCCTCGCTCAAGACAACAATGGAGGGCGTGAACAAGCGATCTTTTATCTTAGCCGAAATCTGAATGAACCAGAGCTCAATTACTCCCCTGTCGAAAAACTGTGCTTAGCTTTGTTTTTTGCTGCATCCAAGCTTCGGCATTACATGCTCCCATCAGTAACGCAGGTCATCGCCCAAACAGACGTAATTCGGTACATGCTCACTCGGCCTATTGTCAAAGGCCGAATCGGGAAATGGACGCTCGCGTTATCCGAGTTCAGCCTTCAGTATGTACCCCAAAAAGCCGTCAAGGGGCAAGCTCTCGCCGATTTCTTGGCCCAACACCCTTCCCCTTATGGTTCTGAGGGAGACAACGTCGATATCGGTTTAATCACCACGCGCGATGGTCATTGGACTATGCATTTTGATGGTTCCAGCACTTCGACCTCGGCGGGGGTGGGCATTGCAATTCAATCGCCTGACCACTGCCGATGGTATTTTTCTCTCAAGTTAGATTTCAGCTGCACCAATAATCAGGCCGAATATGAAGCCCTCATTATCGGCCTCCACGTTTTACACGATCTACGGGCCTCCCGCGTTCTCGTCCTCGGTGATTCCGAACTTGTAATTAACCAGATAAACGGCCTGTTTCGTTGCATGAGTTGTACTTTAGCGCCCTATCACATGGTCGCCACCTACCTGGCCGAGTCGTTCGAACGGATCACCTTTGAACACATTTCACGCATCCACAACACAGACGCCGACGAACTCGCCCAGATCGCCTCCGGAGCACAACTCATGGGGGGCAAGCTAGACCGAATTGCAGTCACAAGTCTGCGCTCGTACCCAGCCTTGATCAATCGGCAAACTCTCCAGCGCGCACACGTAATACGCACAAGGGTAATGTCTCTCCCATCCCTACTAGAACGAGGAGATCCCGTGGAAATATGTGCCGTCGAAGTAGAACCAGATGATTGGAGAAGGACGATGTTACGATACCTCGATAACCCCAATGGGAAACATGACCGAAGAACGAAGGTCCACGCCACGAATTACGTGTCGTACCAAAATGAGTTATATCGCAAGGGCGAGGACGGGTTACTACTATTGTGCCTCGGCCCACAAGAGGCCACCCAAGTAATGGCCGAGATACATGAAGGAATTTGTGGGGCACATCAGTCCGGACGAAAGATGCGTTGGTTGCTCCGACGACACGGTTATTTTTGGCCCAATATATTAAAAGATTGCGTCGAATATGCACGGAGGTGCGTCCCATGCCAAATTCATGGACCTGTACAGAGAGCCCCGGCCGAATTACTACACTCGGTCACTAAACCTTGGCCGTTCAGGGGTTGGGCAATGGACGTAATTGGCAAAATCACGCCATCATCAGGGGCAGCGAAACACGCGTGGATAATGGTAGCAACTGACTATTTCACTAAGTGGGTCGAGGCAAGGTCATACGCCGAATTAACTGCTAAAGAAGTATGCAACTTCGTAGAGGAGAATATTGTGACCAGATTCGGCGTGCCAGAAACGATCATAACTGATAATGGTACGATATTTACGGCCGATAGGTTTAGGGAATACGCGGCAAGTTTGAATATCCGACTGGAGCAATCTACGCCGTATTACCCACAGGCAAACGGGCAGGCCGAGGCAAGCAATAAAGTGTTGATCGGCATCCTTGAAAAAATGGTAAAAGAGAAACCGGGGTTGTGGCATTTGAAGTTAAATGAAGCATTATGGGCATACCGAACTTCACCCCGGTCGGCCACTGGAACCACTCCCTACGCATTGACTTATGGACACGACGCTATGTTACCAGTCGAATTGAGTATAAGCTCGTTGCGAGTAATTGAGCAGAATGATTTGTGCAGTATTGAATATAGTCAAGCGATGCGACAAGAGTTAGAAGACTTGGAAGAAAGTCGAATCGACGCGGGTAACTTGTTGATAGCACAAAAGAAAATTGCCGAGCGAGCATATAATCAGCGTGTAAGACAAAAAACGTTCGGCGAGGGAGAACTGGTTTGGCAAACTGTGTTGCCTGTTGGAATTAAAGACCCCAGATTTGGCAAGTGGTCGCCAAATTGGGAAGGGCCATTCATCGTTCACAAAGTCCTCGGCAAGGGGGCATATCATCTCAGAGATCGGACGGGTTCAGTTCACAAATTGCCGATTAATGGAAAGTTTTTAAAGAAGTACTATCCAATTACATGGGAAATGCAAGAATAAAACCATTGTATTGAGAGCAAGTCGACAATTGTATAGCAAAACGACCATTGTATTGATAACAAAAAATCATTACAAATACAAATACAATGGTGAACTCCTAAGGGGTCGAGGGGAGGTAAGTCTCAAGGGCAGCTTTCAGCTCCAGCCACTTCGCCTCGCTCAAAATTATCTCAGCCTGCCGCGTCTTCTTGTTGCACTGCAGTTGCTGGATACGCCGTGCGCCGGCAGCGAAGGCCGTCAGCCTAGCCCTGTTAGCCTCAAAATCCTTCTCAAGCTCGGAAGCAGCAGCCGACCTTTGACGTTGAAGGTCAGAAATCTGACGCTGGAGGTCAGAGATTTGGAGATCAAACTCGGTCAGCTTTGCTTTCTTTGCCTTGAAAGCCTCCATCTCTACTCGGCCAGCCTCATGCGCAACCTTGGCCACCTTCAAATCGTCCTCGGCCTGTAGGGCACGCTCAAAGATAAGAAAGTGTTGCCGAGTCCGCTCCAGGAGGTCGGTTAGGAAAGAGATGCCCTCCGGGCTCAGGTGACCACCGCTGGCGAGGTCATTAAGACACTCCCCAACAGAGTCAAGGCCCTTGCACCGGAGAGCTTGGGAAGCAGTCAGAGATAGGACTTCGTGCAGCTTCACGAAGACTTCGGCGGGCGTGGCTCCTGCCGATTCGGCCGGAGCTGCAGAGGAGCCGACCTCACCGGTCGTGCTTTGAAGCAGAGCGTCAAGTTCCACTTCCCACGATGGCTGTGCGCATAAAAGGAAAATGTGAGGGAAAGTAAGGCGTGATATAGTGCATAAAGAAAAAGGGGATTGTTTGACCTGCTGAGAGGAGACTTCGGCCATGCCCTCTGGGTCATTGCTCGAACCCAGGGAGCTTAATGGCCGAGCCCAGTGCCTTAGACCGCTACGCAATTCACGCGGCCGATGGAGGTTATCTACATTTGATGGCCACGACGGCGGCCAGGAAATATAGACAACGCCCCTCGGCGCGTAAAATTGCCGGTGAAATGAATGTTCAGGCACCTGACATTTAATATCTTTTCAAAAACAATGTGTCACAAAAAACTCAAAACACAAAAGAAACAATACTTACAAAGGCCGAAGAGACTTCCTGTGGAGGAATGGGAGGGTCTTCGTCCTGCGGGTGGATCGGTGACTCAGCCGTGGCCTCAGGATCGACCATGGGTCTCTTGCCACGTTCCGCCGCAGTAGGACGTGGTCGAGCGGTCACCTCGACTACAGGAGGAGGATGGACGGGAGGAGAGTTGACTGGTCGACGGCGGCGTTGTAGCGGGACTTCGTCACTCTCGCTCTCGACATCCTGAACAAAAAGAGAAAACAGTTAGCATTACGATCAGAAACCTAAGGAAGCAAGTGAAAACAGAATTATACCTCCAAAACGACCGTTGGAGACAAGGGTGCTTCAGGTGCCACGACCGACTCCGAAGCTGGAGCGGGTGCGGCGTTTGGATCTGCCGGGGAAACGGCTGGAGGATTCGAGGTTGGGGAGGCCGCGGCTGCCGGCACAGATGGAGAGCCGGCGGGAGCAGGCGTCCCAGTAGTATCACTGGGAACGACATGAATTTCCCGGTCGCCCTTCTTCGCCAATTTCTTGACACGTTTAGAAGGGCGAGGGGTCTCCTCCGCAGGCTCGGCCTCTCGGTGGGGGCGCTTGGAAGGCACCGTTCGCTCGGTGACAAGGATTGCCTTCTTGGGCACTAGCTTCTTCGCCTTTGGCACCGCAGCGACTACTTCGACCGCCTTCGACCCACGACCCCCTGGAGCAAAGTAATTAATAACAGGGACGAGAAATAAAACAAAAGGAGGAAAGAAGCGAAAATACTACCTTGGGCCGACTCCTTAGGGTGAGTCGAGGATGCTGATCTGGGCCGATCGCCGAAGATTTTCTTTACCAGATCTTCGGCCGGGGCGCCGAAGAAGTCTCCGGTATATTCCTCCCACCAATCCCCGAAGGTGTCGGTTCCCAAAGACTCAGGAACCGTCGGCCGAAGCCGAAATTTCCTGCATTTCTCCTGGAACTCCTGGTCTGACGTCTTGCATTCCCTTTCAGAGGAACCAGTAAGACGTCCCCGACTTAGGAGCGACCGAGAGGCGAGCAGGGGGACTGGACAGCCTTGAAGATAGCCGAGCTGCCGGGCGAGAAAATGAGGGTGATAAACCTCCCAGCTGGCTCGGCGAGCATCGCAACCAAGAGGAAGGTCGCGAGCCAAGACAAACGACCCACAGCGCTGGCGGATGCCCGCATCCTCAGACTCGGCCCATGCTGCCGTAGGGAGTCTAAGCGAGGATGGGTACTCCTGGCGCCGGCACACCAGGAACTCGTCATCCGAGAGGACGTCAAGGCTGAGGAAGTGTTTGAAAACCTCGGCTGCTCGGTGAGGTGGCGCTGGTCGAGAGGCCAGTTGAAGGCCGAGGGCGGCCGTTCGCTGGAAGGCAGGAACCTCCGGTCGAAGGGTGGAGAAGTAGACCTGCAACCAGAGTTGGAACACCCAGAGGGGTCCGTTCTGGTGCGGGTCAATCTTGCCAATGGTCGCCTCGGCCAGGCAGCGGTAGAGGTTGGCGAGTATGGCTGGACTGAGCGCCAGCAAGCGACCATTAGCCAGTGCCTGGGCCACCGGCATATTCTCCACCAGGCATTTATTTGACCTGGTACAACAGATGAATTTGTTGTACCAGTAGAAGAGGAAGGCCTCGTGCTCTCCCTTCCTAAGACCTTCTTCGCCTCGGCCGGCGAAGTGAAGAATGAGCGTGTTGTAGTTGAAGAAGTTCTTGTGCAGCTTCTGAACTTCTTCCCTTGAGGGCTCCCGGTCGTCCCGGCTTAGCGTCTCGACGGCCCTTTCGTCGAATAGTGCTTTCAGGTCAAGAGGAGAAGGGTATCCGGAAAGGGCGGCGTCAATAGGAAGGCCGGTCGGGGAAGTCCCAAGGATGGCCGAGACGTCAAGGATTGTGGGGCCGAGTGGGCCGAAAGGCAGGATCATGGTGTTGGTGGCCGAACACCATAGACTCAGGGCCGCCATAAGCAGCTCCTTATCCATGGCGACCTCCATGGTCGACAGGATGATGGCATCATAAATACCTAAAGCCTTCCATTCCTTGGAGAAGAATGTGCTCATCCGGTCGACCCAGGCAGCCCAAGCCGCAGTAGTCGACGGCCAGGCTCCCTGAGGCCGCGCCAGAGTCCATTTCGACCAGTCGAACCCCTGTAGCAGGGGTGTTAAGCACTGTTCCTTGAGCAGGTTAGTGACAGACGACGGCACTGTGTCTCTGAAGAGGGGACCCAGAATTTGGTGGGTCGTGGCCATGTCTTCTTCAAATCGTAGCGTCTTGACGGCGCTCCGGTCGACGAAATCCTTGCACTTGTTGATCTCATCAGAGAACTTTGAAATGAAGGAGGCCATTTGTGGAGAAGAGATGTTTCTGGAAAAAGAAGGTATTGCAGAAGGAAGAACTGGAAGGTTTGATTTGAACGAACAAGGATGAGGAATTTGAGATTTTAGAATTTCTGAAAGCGTAAAAGGCAAATGGCAGAAATATGGGTATTTATAGGCCTTTCAGGATGAATATCAAACGTCTGGGATTCAAAAAGCACTGGTTCAAATTGGGGGGAAATTTAACCGGGAAAGGCTCAATCATTTCGGATATTTTGGGAAACTGCGAAGAGGGGATCGAGGAGTCGAAAATCCAGGACGCACGATTGCGTGCGACGCCAGTTTTAAGGCATTAATAAGGATGAGACGTTCCAGTTAGCGCACGGTTTCGAGGCCCACGATTGAAAGTTTTAAGAGCGGCGGAGACTCGACACGTGGCCACGCTTTGGGGGCAGTGAGAAAAGTGCAATCATGCTTCATAAATGCGCAGGAATAACGGTCATTAAGTAAAGTTCAAAAAGCAATAAACGTTTTCGCTTCTTCAAGGTCGAGGCTCGACCAAGAGCTAACAGTCGGCGACCTCAGAAGCGAGGGGGCAATGTTTGGGCCCGAAATATTATTGCTGGGCCGAGCAGCAGGATGTGCTCGGCCCAAGGAGATGATGAATACTATGGGCCGAATAATAAGGCCCGGGCCAGCTGGCAGGGTCGGCCAAATCCCATCAGAAGTAATCCGGATAAATAGAAAGGTCGAGGAAATCCTGATGCAATTAGGATTCTCGACCAGCAAGGAATGAAGTCCCGAAAAGAAGGAAAATTCAGAATCCCAGTAGGAGTAGGTTTGTTCAAGGAAGAGGCGAATTGGGAAAAGGACTCCCAATCCAAATCGGAGTCAGATTCAGGGAATGGGGGACTATAAATACAAGAAATCATGCAACAGAAAAGGACCTTCACAATCAGCATACAATTGCCCTGCGCAAAACCTCTCAAACACCTTGAGATTTTTTCCTTTTCTTTTCCTGCCGACACACCTTCAGTTTGGATAAACAGCACTGTGGAAGCGCCCGGCGAGCACCTTCAGTTTGGATAAACAGCACTGCTGCCGCAGAATCAGCCGACCGAGAAGCACCTTCAGTTTGGATAAACAGCACTGCGCCGAGGTCGACCGATTATCTATCCAAGTCTCAGTCGAGAAAGGTTTTCGAACCTTTGTTGGCAGAGGTCACCTTGCTAAGCTTTCTCGGCATAGTTAGGTGTTACGAATCACATTGCTCGGCGTACAGGACGCCGAGTGGTTTTATGATTGGATACTCGCAAGTAGGTTTCAGGGTTCGGCATTCCGACGGCCGAACTACGTTTACCATCAAGACATACATCACGTTCGAGTACCTGTGCCCATACACCTTGGTCTCGATTCGACGTGCTTATACTCTCACAAATATAATCACGGTGACCGAATCGGGCTCCGACGATTATTGAACTCCGCAGAATTAGCAGCCTTGTCTTCAGGCTGTAGAACTCAGAGACCGAGAGCGTTCCTTCCTCGGTCGCAATCGCAAGATACAGAAGTCAACGACGCGCTCCAAGCGACATCAACAAATTGTACTCCTCGGCCGAGCTCGGCCGACGAGTTGGCACGCCCCGCATTCAACCGAAGGACGTAGTTAGCTTACTAGTTACTCGGCCTGCGCGCCACGTAGGTTTTGTAATTATTAGGGTCAACAGTCTCTTAAAGAGATTTTGGACCATTGCAGTTTTCTTCAACGGAATTGAATCTCGGTGATAATATTTCACGGACTAGGATTCACTCCCATTTTCTTTCCATTTTCTTCCCTCTCCTCCTCTCACATTCTTTATTTTATCTTTCTTTTTCTTATATATAAAATTAATATAATATGTTGACGTTATTTAACTGTGACCCTTAAAATGGGAGGCGAAGGAAAGGAAGAAAAAAAAAAAAGGGAGAGAATCATACTCCATATTGCACTCATGCTATAAAAGTCTTTCTCAAATGTATGTCCAATGATACCCCTTTATGGAGAAAGACATATAAGATAATAAAAACAATTAGAGAACTAATTATTTAATATTACGGTATAGTGATATTTTTCTTTACTTATAAGTGAAAGGTTTTATGTTCGATTCTCGCCAAATGCGAATTTGAATCATATTATTACTAGTTTATTGTGAAACTTAGCCTGCTCGTCCATCCTTTAATGTTGATAATATTGTTGAAAAAAATTAAAGGACTATAACAATGGACTACAATAAACCATTAAGATCTCATTTGGCAGTTCGGACTGTACTGACTAAATTAATCGGGCGTTTGGTGCAGTATCGGACTAATGACCGTATTATTTATACTGTGTTTGGTATTATACAGGATAAGGGGAATCAAACTTAAAAAAAAAAAAAAAGCTGAAATCATCTCTTTTGTTCCCAAATCTCTCTGTCGCACCCCCCCCCCAAACTCCCTCCCTCCCTCTCCCTTCTTCTTCTTCCCCAACTACAGAATAATCCCAAATAATTGTTCCCCAAATCTCTTCACCACACCCCCCAAACTCCCTCCATCTTTCTCCTTTCTTCTTCTTCCCCGACTGTAGAAGAATCTCAAATAAATTCAAACAGTCAATTGCAGAAGAATCCCAAATTGAAATCATCTCTCCGCCGCACCATGTTTCTTTGCAAGACCCAATTGCAGGGGAGGACGGCAAGTAGGCGATGAGGAAGGCCATAAGGAGAGGATGGGGAGGAAGGTGACGAGGACTAGGAGAGCAGAGATGGCGAGAGAAAGCAACGGCAAAAGAAGGTAATGGGGAGGACGGCGATGGCGAGAAAAGGTGACAGGAAGGATGACGACGCAGAGAGAAGGGGTGAGAGAGGGCCGAGTTCGCGAGAAAGGAAAGCAAAACTGACTAATAATCCGAACCTTTTGGTTGGTTTTATTAAGCAGACGTATACTGTGTTAAATAAGTAGATCGATTAAATTAATCCAGCGCTTATTTAATATGAGTGAACATCAAACACCTGAATCTGTATAACTAATCATATCCAATCATTTATCCAATATGCCAAGCAAGGCCTAAAAGAAGGGCATCCGCAAATCCATGACACGTTTTATCATAAGTCTAGAATAAATTTACAACCTCGGGCCCTCAGAAGGACTTCCCATTGGAAAAGCTAGATCCGCAATGATGGCCATATTCCTCCCTTAATTACGTGATTAGCACTCCTCAACCTTTCGTAACCTGCAATTGAATTGACGCGGCAACTATCGGTCTTAATACGGAATCACCGAGTCATATATTTTAGAATAGTATTATTCACGTATACATTTTTATTTTTTATATATTTTTATATTTTCATTTATTGAATCAATAAATTGAAAAAAAAATATTAATAAATATTAACAAGAAAGTGTAAGTGACAAAAAATAAGTGCACGAATAGCAGTTATCCTAGTATGTCTTCTGGTGGATGGCATGCCATAGTAAATATATGGGAAGGGGTGTGCACATATTGTAATGTAAACAATCATGCATGTAAAGTTAACGTAAGTTCATAACATCATCTTTTCAAAAGGTAAGGGAGTATAGTTTCTCTCACAGGTCGTGATCATAACCAAAGTTGATATTTCAGATGTATTTTTGGTTACTATTTTATGAGTCAACAATCACTTGGCAGATCGAATAACGAAATACCCCCTCAATTCTCAACTACGGCTATTATTAAATTAAAGAATGATAAATTACGTTGAATATTTAATCAAAAATCGTTATTCGCATTTCAAAATTTTTATTGTTCATTTCTAACAGTTTGTATTAAAAAATAAATATACATTTATAAAAAATACATAATGATTTTGATGTGCCAATTATAACTCCTTAACATTATGAAACTTATTATTTTTTATTTATTTTATGGGTTAAGTATTAAAAGCAACCCAACAATTTCAGTGATTTTAAATTAACCTCAACTTTTTAAAACATTCCAAATACCGAATATTTTGAAAATTTGACATTTGATAAGTCACCAGAGACTTCTATCAACATTAGGCAAATTGCCCCCTTTTTTTTTTCTTCCAGGATCTACCAAAGGGTTTATTTACACTTTCTTAGTATCCCATTAATTGAAACAGCACACATTCTAAGATTATATAGAATTAATATTGGAGTAATGACCAAGATTAATATTGGAGTAATGAAATAGCCAAGAATGACCAAGATATACGACAATTAACTCGCTACAGTTAACTGGGTTTTGTGAGGTCGACCACAATCACGCTAATGTTATCTCTGCTTCCCCGAGCCATAGCTAGGTCAGCCAAGACTGCTGCTGCCTCAGATGTGCGACTTCCGACATTTAGGAGAACACGATGTTCGTCGTGAATGGATACTCTCCTCATTCGGCCACGAAGACACTTGTTCACAACCTGACATGCTACGTCGTTTGATATAACATCCCACAGCCCGTCACTGGCAAGGATGAGGAATTCATCCTGGTCGGTTCGCCTGGTCACCGTCACCTCTGGTTTTGATATCACATATGGCCTCAGGTAATGGTCACCTGCACCCCCAATCAATCTCAAACATCACCAAATCAGTGCAATGTACTAGCAATATTTCCAAATTAATCCAAAAGGGGATCCGTTTGAAAATTAAATCAACCAACCTAATGAAAGTGAATGAGTTTGCACAAAACCGAGTGTAGTAACGTTCTAAGATTCATACAGCCGTTCACTTCAGTGAGATAAAGTTTTGTTGTTGTAACCTAAAGCAGGTGAATGTTAATTTACAACTGTTTAATAAAGGTAACCTTGGTGGTTCACTTGAATTAGGCTCCTCGATTTGCTTTGTCTAATCACCAGGATTTAATTTGGCCCGAGATGCCTAGTGATTTTATTTGTAACGCCGTTACTGAAAGATTTAGAGTTTGTGCCCCGCCGATCGTATAATGTACGTACCTATTGATCTGGAAGTGGCAAGCACCCCAAGTACACGGCTTCCGTTCCAGTTGATGACTCTCCCACCTGCAGCTTCAATTCTCTTCAACTCATCCACTCTGTCCGGCTTATATATGCACGTAGAAATTAAAAACCATTGTATCAACAAAATAATAAATGTACTCAGCAAGCGGAATTAAATTTTAAAGCAGCGATGAATGTGTTTAGTTGAACTTAATAATTTGTCTTAATAATAAAGTACATAGAGCTCTACTGGATAAATTTTTCAGTAGTACGGTAAGTATTAAAACATAAATACATGTAATAAATAGTGAGTATTAAACCATAAATACATGTAATACAAATTACTTGGTTGCGCAAGAGACTTGTAGCTTAAACAATTAAGAGCATAAATTCATCCTTACACCTGAAATCGTGTGTTCAATTCCCTTATCTCCAATTGTTTGTACACACATTACATGGTGAAAAAAATTTAGCTCTCACCAATGGACTCTCTATATGAACTCCTGGTCAAATATGAGCAGACGTTGAAAATTTTCACCTCCAATCTCTAGATCTCCTAAATTTAAAAAGTGAGAAAGGAGCTCATCACATTATTATTGCTTTAATAATATTTTAAATAAAAAACTTTATTCCTATTGGTTCACAATTATTAATTATTATATGACTCCCTCGATTAGAGAGGGTGATTGAAGAAATTTTTTTTCAGGAAGCTTTTAAATAACTTTAGTGCTTTTTGTTAGATTTTGACTTGAAAGTACTGATTACTTTGTCTAATATTGAGACTACCTGCATCACATATCTCTAGCCAAAAAGTTCAAACAATACAGCTTTATATGCTCATTTGAAAGTTATTTTAAAATTATTATATTACAAATACACTTGAGAGTGCTTCATGCACTATGTGATGGATTTCTTGCAAAAAGCACAAGTTATGTGATGCGTAAGAAGCACGTCAAGCATTTTTTTCATGATTCACTTATATATTTATTAAAAATTTATGGGATTTTTGAACTTTAATCCTTGAAGAATATTAAAATTTAATAAAAACCTAGTGTTTGATTCGATATTGACTTTAGTCCTCTAATATGTACTTAACTTATTTTAAAATTATTATATTACAAATGCGAGTTATATGATGCATAAGAAGCACGTCAAGCGTCTTTTTTCATGATTCACTTATATTTTTATTAAAAAGTTATGGGATTTTTGAACTTTGATCCTTGAACAAGATTAAAATTCAATAAAAACTTGATGTTTGATTGGATATTGATTTTAGTCCTCTAATGTGTACTTAATTCAAATTTATATAATATTTTTATTTTAATATTTAATAAATATCTTATTTAATGTCATTCTATTAAAATTAAAATTATTTATTATTATACACATTTTAATTCATTATATTTAATTTACTTCCTCTAATTAGTGTACATAAACATCTGTATCATAATATATTTTACTAAATTAATGCACCGAAATATATGTACCTAAATATATTGTAGTAAATTAGTATCATATAAGAAAATATGCAAAAATATAAGTGTACCATAAAATTCCGTACCTAAATATATGATAATAAGCTAATGTATCAAAATGTTCGCACCTAAACATATTATACTAATCTAATGTACCGAAATATTCGTAATTAAATATATGGTAATGAATTAATGTCACATAAAAAAATATGCAAAAACATATGTACCAAAAAATATTTAAGAAAATATTTTCTCATATAAGATACTTACCACAATGAGATTTAAAATTTATAATATTTTCATAAAATTTAATTTATAAACATCATAAAATTATAAATAAATAAAACATTTAATATACTGGCATTAAATAGAGTATAAGGACTAAAATCAATTTTAAATCTTGTATAAGATATTTTTCTAAACTTCATCTTATTTAAGTATTAAAATCTAGTTTTTTAAAAATTTATCTCAAAAATATTTTCATCCAAAACACTTTAAAAAACTCTTCCAAACGAGCTATATTTTCTATCTTGCTTTTCAATTTTATTGTCAATATTATGCAATATTTCCTGTCAACAAGGCATCCTATCTTGCAAAATATACACTGAAATGTGAATTTATACTAATTTCAAAATATGGAACAGAATTGTTGCCGTGAGTTGTACATCTTTTTGGGCTAATTTACTGACACTAATTAGTTTTTTTTTTTTTTTTTGTGTGTTGGATACTAATTAGTTAAATGTACGATGCATATAGTTACAACAAAGCACTTAAAATCAATGAAAATAAACTACAATGTCATCGTTGTGACAGATACATAAAGTTTGGTAACTACGCACCTTATGGTCATTGGACAAGGCCAAGGCAACACAACCTCTCGACAAAACAGCCCTAGAATCACCACAATTGGCCACCACCACCTGCTCCTTCGTCACCAACGCCACCACCGCTGTCGCCCCAACCGTCCTTGCCGCTGCAATATCACTCACCTCCCCATCCATTTTCTCAAAACACCCCTCCATCACCGTCTCCCAATCAATCGCATCACCTTTAGTCCCTTCCTTTTCCACCGCCTCCGCCACCACCTCATGCATCCTCTCCCTACAAGCCCCGGCCACGTCAGGCCCACCGTGCCCGTCATACACCCCGTAAAAGTCAAACTTCCCAAAACCTACCTCCGCTGTCACTGCATCTTCCATCTCCTTCCTCATCCCCTTCACCGAGACGATGCCACACCCTCCCCTCTCTTCCGAACCCTCACCACTCCTTTTCTCTCCGCCTTCATCTGATCCGGTCACGGATCCACTAGACAACACGACGTCATTTTTCGATGCTGAAAATGACACCGACAATATCTCCATTGAACTCCCAACATCTTTCTCTCGTTCCTTCAACTCCAATGTCTTGCAATCTTCGGAAGCATGTTTCTGGCCGCTGCCGCCAGTGATCTGCACCTGGATCTTCTTCGCCTGACACGTGTATTTCAGTCGTCGGACTCTGAGTCGCTGTCGCCGGGCATTCTTGGTTTCGATGACGAAGCTCTGTCGTCTCATCTTTCCATTCATTCCCCCAACCTGAAGGTGAAGGGCTTCTTTTAAATTAGATGAAAAAGCTGAGGGGCGTAGACGAGCTTCTAATCTCAGCCGTTGATTTTATCACTGCAGACGGATGATCGCCAGGCATGCATTGTGCGGACCACTGGCTTTGATTTTTTGAGAGAGACGTGGACGGTTTGGATGCGATCCTGGACACGTGGAACGATGGACGTGCCGCTAGTGATTCTGTATTGGTAGGAGATCTTTTGGTGCAGGGCGGGGCCTACCCTCTGTCGCTAGAAAATATGTACGTGGCGAGTCGTGAGGGGATGGGTGGTGCCTCTCCTTTACTTTTCTTTTCTATGTTTTCGGCTCGCTGACAAGGATGTTGACTTATGGAAAA
This sequence comes from Pyrus communis, assembly GCF_041283825.1. NCBI lineage: Eukaryota > Viridiplantae > Streptophyta > Magnoliopsida > Rosales > Rosaceae > Pyrus > Pyrus communis. The sequence continues at coordinate 1,104,865 of NC_142565.1, forward strand.
ATGCAGCAACGCGTGTCCTCGTTAGATCTCGTTCCTTGTGTCGTTGCCGATTGTCGTGTACCGGTTTCTTTGGTTTGAAATAATTTGGAATTGGATCCAGATCCTCTCCTAAGCAGAGATTTGGAGCCGAATTAAT